>NW_024070204.1:7117987-7474196 GCF_014754425.2 Oryx dammah
CTTCCTTCCTTCCTTCCTTCCTTCCTTCCTTCCTTCCTTCCTTCCTTCCTTCCTTCCTTCCTTCCTTCCTTCCTTCCTTCCTTCCTTCCTTCCTTCCTTCCTTCCTTCCTTCCTTCCTTCCTTCCTTTCTTTCTTTCAGGAATAGAAGGAATATACCTCAACATAATAAAAGCTATATATGACAAACCCACAGCAAACATTATCCTCAATGGTGAAAAAGTGAAAGCATTTCCCCTAAAGTCAGGAACAAGACAAGGGTACCCACTTTCACCACTACTATTCAACATAGTTTTGGAAGTTTTGGCTACAGCAATCAGAGCAGAAAAAGAAATAAAAGGAATACAGATTGGAAAAAAAGAAATAAAACTCTCACTGTTTGCAGATGACATGATCCTCTACATAGAAAACCCTAAAGACACCACCAGAAAATTCTTAGAGGTAACCAATGAATATAGTAAAGTTGCAGGATATAAAATCAACACACAGAAATCCCTTGCATTTCTATACACATATATAGCGGTTTTGTTTTTATATCCATTCAGCCAGGCTTTGTCTTTTGGTTGGGGCATTCAACCCATTTACATTTAAGGTAATTATTAATAAGTATGATCCCGTTGCCATTTATTTTGTTGTTTTGGGTTTGAGTTTATACACCTTTTCTGTGTTTCCTGTCTAGAGAAGATCCTTTAGAATTTGTTGAAGAGCTGGTTTGGTGGTGCTGAATTCTCTCAGCTTTTGCTTGTCTGTAAAGCTATTTATTTCTCCTTCATATGTGAATTAGTCCCTTGCTGGGTACAGTAATCTGAACTGTAGGTAATTTTCTTTCATCACTTTAAGTATGTCCTGCCATTCCCTCCTGGCCTGAAGAGTTTCTATTGAAAGATCAGCTGTTATCCTTGTGGGAATCCCCTTGTGTGTTATTTGTTATTTTTCCCTGGCTGCTTTTAATATTTGTTCTTTGTGTCTGATCTTTGTTAATTTGATTAATGTGTGTCTTAGGGTGTTTTGCCTTGGGTTTATCCCTGTTTGGGACTCTCTGGTTTTCTTGGACTTGAGTGATTATTTCCTTCCCCATTTTAGGGAAGTTTTCAACTATTATCTCCTCAAGTATTTTCTCATGGTGTTTCTTTTTGTCTTCTTCTTCTGGGATTCCTATGATTCAAATGTTGGGGTATTTAACATTGTCCCAGAGGTCTCTAAGATTGTCCTCATTTCTTTTAATTCTTTTTTTTTCTTTTTTTGTCTCTGTTCCGCTTATTTCTACCATTCTATATTCTACCTCCCTTAATTTATCTTCTGCCTCTGTTATTATACTGTTGGTTCCCTCCAGAGTGTTTTTGATCTCATTTATTGCATTATTCATTACATATTGATTTTTTAAAAATTTCTTCTAGGTCCTTGTTAAACCTTTCTTGCATCCTCTCAATCCTTGTTTTCAGGCTATTTATCTGTAACTCCGTTTTGTTTTCAAGATTTTGGATTATTTTCACTATCATTATTTGGAATTCTTTATCAGATAGGTTCCCTATCTTTTCCTCTTTTGTTTGGTTTGGTGGGCATTTATCCTGGTCCTTTACTTGCTGGGTATTCCTCTGTCTCTTCATCTTGTTTATATTGCTGCGTTTGGGGGTGGCCTTTCCGTATTCTGGCAGTTTGTGGTTCCTCTTTGTTGTGAAGGTTCCTCATTGTGGGTGGGGTTGTACAGGTGGCTTGTCAAGGTTTCTTGGTTAGGGAAGCTTGTGTCGGTGTTCTGGTGGGTGGAGCTGGATTTCTTCTCTCTGGAGTGCAGTGAAGTGTCCAGTAGTGAATTTTGAGATGTCAGTGGGTTTGGAGTGACTTTGGGCAGCCTGTATATTGAAGCTCAGGTCTATGTTCCTGTGTTGCTGGAGAATTTGTGTGGTATGTCTTGGTCTGGAACTTGTTGGCCCTTGGGTGGTGCTTGGTTTCAGTGTAGGGATGGAGGTATTTGATGAGCACCTATTGATTAATGTTCCCTGGAGTCAGGAGTTCTCTGGTATTCTCAGGATTTGGACTTAAGCCCTCTGCCTCTGGTTTTAAGTCCTATTTTTACAGTAGCCTCAAGACTTCTCCATCTATGCAGCACTATTGGTAATACATCTAGGTTAAAGATGAAAAGTTTCTCCACAGTGAGGGACACACAGAGAGGTTCACAGAGTTATATGGAGAAGAGAAGAGGGAGGAGGGAGATAGAGGTGACCAGGATGAGATGAGGGGGAATCAAAAGAGGAGAGAGCAAGATAGCCAGTATTCACTTCGTTATGTGTGCTCCACAGTCTGGACCACTCAGAGATGTTCACGGAGTTATACAGAGAAGAGAAGAGGGAGGGTGGCCAGAAGGATAAAGAGGGGAATCAAAAAGAGAGAGACAGATCCAGCCAGTAATCAGTTCCCTAAGTGTTCTCCATAGTCTGGAACACACAAAGAGATTCACAAAGTTGGGTAGAGAAGAGAAGGGGGAGGGAGGAGATAGAGGTGACCTGGTGGAGAAAAAGGAGAGTCCAAAGGGGGAGAGCACAGTCAAGCTAGTAATCTCGCTCCCAAGTAAAAATGGGTACTGAAGATTAGGTTCTTAAAGGTACAAAATTGATAACAAATACCAAAAAGCAGAGTAGAGGTTGGATTGTCAAAAATACAATATTAAAGAAAAAAAGGTTGCAAAAATTATAAAATATAAATATATATATGAAGTGTAGTTTAAAAAATAGGGTGTTTTTTCCAAAGTAATAGTAGGTTATAAAAATGAAAATTAAGGAGTAATAGAGGACTTAAAAATTTTAAAAATTAAAGAATGATAATAGTAAAAATATATCTAGGTCTTTTTGTGGTGTTGTTGTGGGCAGTGTGGGGTCAGTTCATTTTCAGATAGTCCCTTGACCCGGCTTATACTTCTCAAGATCTATAGGCCACTTCCTATGTAGTCGGTACAAACTACAGGGTTTTAATATATTGCACCTGTCACTTCCAAGGTGGTTTCTTCTGTTTTAGCTTCTTCTGTTTGCTGGTCTCTTCAGTGTGTAATTTCCACCCTGACCCAAGGAGGCGGCAGTGAACACATTTTTAGGCTCCCTTGTTCAGTTGTGCTGTGGGGAGGGAGTAACACTGCAAACAGATAACACTGGTGTCTGTGGGGAGTGCTTGCAGTGTCTCGGCCACACTGGGTTTGCCCCCGCTCACGGCTTGTGTGCTTTCCCTGTCTACACTGCTTAGGCTCTAGGTTGCTCTGGCAGGAACTGTCTGAGGCCAGCCCTGGGTTGCATGCATTTCCCAGATCTAAGCTGCTCAGGTTCAGGCACTCAGGTAGTCCTCAGAGCCTCAGACTCGGTTGGGCCTGCGTTTTGTGCCTTTCCCAGGTCCGAGCAGCTCAGGTGACCTGGTGTTTGCTGAGCATGGTCGCTGCGACTTATCACCTCCCCCGTCCCTGCTGCTCGGTTTTCTGGGTGTAAAACCGACGTACCTTCTCAGGCGGATGTTGACCGTCCAGAATCCCAAGAAGTCTTGGTTAGCAATGAAGCCTGCTTGCAGTTTGGTAGATAATGCCTCTCTGGGGCTGTGATTGCCCCTTCTGGCTCTGGCTGGCCTCGCCTGCCTGTCTCCCGAGGTGGAAGGGCCGGTCCGCAGCTGGCGAGCCCTGCTCAGTCTTTTGTTCTGTGAGCGGGCCTGGTAGTGTCTTAGGGCTTTTCACGGGGTAGCTATCCCACAGTCTGGTTTTCTATCTCAAGTTAGTTCCCTCAGGTTCCCCTCGGGGCATTCAGGCCCGGTCCTTAGCCTAAGCAATGCAGCCTGTGCCTCCCTGCCCAGCCCCCGCTTGCTAGTGGCGGATGCAGGCGTCTGCGCTGCTTCTCCACTAGGGGAGTTACCACTGGGCACCTAATCTGTGGGTTTTAATTATTTATTTAGTTTTTCCTCCCGGTAATGTTGCCCTCTGTGGTTCCAAGGCTTGCCACACACTCGCCAGTGAGAGTATTTCCTGGTGTTTGGAAACCTCTCTTTTTTAAACTCCCTTCCCAGGATGGAGCTCCATCCCTACCTCTTTTGTCTCTCTTTTTATCTTTCATATATTTTTTTCTACCTCTTTTTGAAGACAATGGGCTGCTTTTCTGGGTGCCTAATGTCCTCTGCTGGCATTCAGAAGTTGTTTTGTGGAATTTACTCAGCATTCAAATGTTCTTTCGATGAATTTGTGGGGGAGAAAGTGGTCTCCCCGTCCTATTCCTCCGCCATCTTAGGACCGCCTCTCCCACCCCAGTATTCTTGCCTGGAGACTTCCCTGGACAGAGAAGCCTGGCAAGCTACAGTTCATAGCATTGCAGAGTTGGACATGACTGAGTGACTAACACATACACACACTGCTGATTTGGGCTGCTGTATGGCAGAAAGCAATACAAGATTGCAAAAAAAATTTTTTTTAATATTTAAATTGTAAAGAATAGTAAAAAAGATGTGCAAAGGAGGGCATGGCAACCCACTCCAGTGTTCTTCCTGGAGAATCCCATGGACAGAGGAGCCTGGTGGGCTACTGTCCTTGGGGTCCCAAAGAGCTGGATATGACTGAACGGCTGAACACGGAGGCACACACAATTGGTCACTCTATCTCCTTTACTCTTAGGGCCCTGCCCTCCTGTCTTGGCTGAACAGTTGCTATAATATTTGGGAAAGAGGAGGGTTGGTCTCTTACCTGTTTTCAAGCTACGTGCTTGTCTTCAGCTCCTTGAGTATCTGTTTCATGACAGACCACCACCCTCTTTAAAAGACTGTGGATCACAAGCTTCTCACTGGGACATACAATCTTCAGACTTTAGTTTCCCTCCTGTGATGTTGGTCTCTTCAAAATAAACACTGAGGCTCCCTGATGTCCCAGGTGGATAAGCATCAGCTCCTCTGAGCTATTTTTGCCCAAAGGAATAATAGGCACGGCCCATTTGAGGCTCAGTGTCCAGAGGATCATTGGTGGATAAGACACATTTTATCTATGAACAGACTTGGATGCAACAAGATAACAGACCACGGGGAGAAAGAGGAGCCTCTCCCTAAGATTCCCATGATGGTTCTTAGCACATTCAGAACCTACCCCATGGAAAATACCATCACCTGCACCTGAAAACCAGTGTTATATGTGTCTATGTAAAGTGATGCCAGCCTTAGGATGTGAAATTGAGTGGTGTAAATTCAGGATGCAGATTTAAACTTGCTTACTACTTTTTGCCGACCTTTCAATGGAGAAAGTATGTTTCTACCGATATCTTCAGAAAATAGAGAATGGTTTGAAGGCTAAAGAGAATAAATCATGCTAAAAGGTGATCATAACTTTCATTTTAGACACAAAAGAATGTGGAACTGACTTGATGGCTAGTATTAGGTCGATTTTCCTGAGTTCTGTTGTACAAAAGCCCTGGATCCTTGTGTAACCCATTTGCACTCTAGCACTGGCTGTGCCCACATTGGGATACAGACGTGGTAACAGTTACATGGAGAAGTCTAAATGACCGAATTGCATAGTTACACCTTTGATAACATTTGACTCTTTTTGTTTGGAAAAAATGTACTGACCACATTTTTGCATTTTCCTTTGAATATTCAGTGTTTAAAATTTTTCTGTGGGGTTTTGGCTTGTTGAGAACTCCTCACCTCCTGCTTATGTAACTATAACATGTGCGTCTCTTGTGGCTTATTAAGGTCAAGATGCTACTAGCTATAGCCTAGCTAATGAATTTTTAGATTTTCATGTCCCTTTTCTAAAGTGCTCCTGTAGCTTGACACCCTTAAGCAACTAGGCTAATGAGACAATCTTTGGAGATTACCTTTTTGAAAAAAGCAGTTCTCTCATCTTTGGTTCTATCTCCTTGGTTAGCTTTCATATCAAGGTAGAAACCACAGTGCTGAGGAGACTAGCCTCTTCTAGGACTAGATGGAGTGTGAAAAACATACAAAGTTTTTTTCTTGTTTGGTTGCTGTGTTTCTTCAGAGCTGCTCTGTCCCCTGTATATTCTCTTTACACATCCCAAGCTCCCCTTGCATGTTTGCAGTGGGGTCCTGTGCTCAAGGGAGGCTTCAGGAGCCTGCTACTTGCTTCCACCCTCAGAAGAACACCAGGAAGGATTCCATGCTGTGCCATTGTTGTCTGGAGTCTTAATTTTTTTGGTAAAGGTGCATTTTCATTTTGCACTGGACCCACAAAATTTGTGCCTGCTTCTGCCTGGAGTCAAGGCCTAGGTAACCTTCTGAAGCAGCCTTAGCATTAGTCCTAATCACTTTTTACACCTTGACTTTGTAGGAATCTCCAAGTTTCTCCATTGCATCGTCTTCAGGACTTGTGTCCGACTTTCCTAGAATTTCTGCCTTCTTTGAGTATCAGTGACCTGGGGAGGGTATACTCAAGTATCTAAGGAATAGCTTGGAGGCCAATGTGTTACCCAGCCATGCTGTGTGACATCTTACCTAGAAAGAGTGATGGCCAGTGACGACCAGTTCTGGAATTTCACATGTCTCACATGAATTGGATGATACTTTTGCCTAGAGAGAAATATGTGCAATGGTAACTGAAAAGAACACTTTTCAGGTACATTAAGTTCCCTACATACAAATGAATTCCATCCAAGGTGATGCTCACAAGTCCAACAAATTGTGTTAGCCTAACTAACACAATTGGTTCAGAGAAGGCAGTGGCAACCCATTCCAGTACTCTTGCCCGGAAAATCCTATGGACAGAGGAACCTGGTAGGCTGCAGACCATGGGGTCGCTAAGAGTCGGACACGACTGAGCGACTTCACTTTCACTTTTCACTTTCATGCATTGGAGAAGGAAATGGCAACCCACTCCAATGTTCTTGCCTGGAGAATCCCAGGGATGGGGAGCCTGGTGGGCTGCCATCTATCAGATCGCACAGAGTTGGACTCAACTGAAGAGACTTAGCAGCAGCAGCAGCAGCAGCAACACAATTGGTTATATGGCACTTTAGTGAAACTTTTCACACAAATAATAAATAAAGAGCAAACAAACACAAAAGGTAAACAATTTAAATCTTACAGGACCTTGAAAAGTTCAGTAGTACGGTACAACAGCTGGCACATAGGAGTTGGCATCAAGAGAAAAGGCAAGAAGAGTTACTGATTGGAGGACGGGTGGAGGGAGGATGATAGAGCTGAAGAATGGTCAGCAGTAGGAGATGGAGGGCCAGCTGCAGTTTCACTCAGGCCTGACGTTGGTGGAAAGCATTTTCACATCTTTGAAAGTTCGCAACTTGAAGATTCATATGCAGGGGACTTACCATACCCAAACTGGATAAATGCTGGTCCCTCACATATTTATTCCCTCCTTATCTCTCTCTCCTACCTCCAAGCTTCATCCAAAAGACATTCTTAGTGAGCATCTGGGCTATTTTTAATAGATGGAATATTTTGTGTTCAGACTATTCTGCAAAGAAGAGGCAGTGGGGTCAAGAACAGCACACATCTGAAGGAGAAATCAGAAGAGAGCTCTGGCTGCTCAAAGTACTGGCATGTCTTCTTCCCCATTTAGGAATCCTCCCTTTCCTATGTCCCACTTCTCCCTAGCTACTCTGTCCTTGAGGTCACTCTCCATCCCTCCTCCCTCTCAGCTGCCCTCTCCAGGATCCCTGCTGCAGAATCACTGTTTGGGTACCAAGTTGTCTTTCTTGTATTTAGTAGGAAGAGGAAGTGCCTGCTCTCCATCTTCATCCATCTGTAAATGTGGCCATGGGCATCTTGACCATGGTTGGTCTTCGCATCCCATAGAAACACTCACATACCCCCGAGACTAATGTGTCCCTTTGGTACCCTTGCCTGGGATCTCTCATCTGGGACTAAAATTAATTTAAATCCACTTCTTATAACCAACCACATGGCTGTTTGTTGTATCTTGGTCAAGACATACTTCCTTTTATGTAACACAGTCCTGTTATTTGCTCATCATGTCCAACTCTTTGTGACCCCATGGACTGCAGCCCACCAGGCTCCTTTGTCCATGGGATTCTCTAGGCAAGAATACTGGAGTGGGTTGTCATTTCCTCCTTCAGGGGATCTTCGTGACCCAGGGATCAAACTCCCATCTCCCACACTGCAGGCAGATTCTTTACCATCTGCGTCACCAGGGAAGCCCTGCTTTATGGAACACAGGCCTTGTGAAAGTGTTCATGTTCCCACCTGGTCACCAGTTATGACCTGCTTATATTAACTAAGCAGGAAGTGTCCCCTAACCCAAATTATGTTGGTGGTTTATTAAACGAACTTTGAACCAAACAATATGTAATTTTGCAGGTTACTATCATAATATTAAAAGTTGAAACATGTTGTCTTCATGCTCTCCTATTTAAATATGGAACAAAGAATGAACATCTCCCAATGAAACTCCATGCTCTCTCCTTGATGTTTAAAATTCTATGAAGTGTTAATTGCTCAGTTGTGTCTGACTCTTTGCAACCCTATAGACTGTAGCCCCTTAGGCATCTCTGTCCACGGGGTTTTCCAGGCAAGAATACTGGACTGGGTTGCCATTTCCTTCTCCAGGCGATCTTCCCAACCCAGGGATCAAACCAGGTCTCCTGTATAGCAGGCAGACTCTTTGCTCTCTAAACCTCTATAAATATCTCACATTGTCTCTTTTCTGATAAAATAGTCTGCCTCAGCTCCAGTAATGAGTCCTTCATTGATACTGATTAATTTTTAATGTTAAAGATGAATGTAAGAACCTGTTTAAACAATTGCCAGGAGCTAAGAAAAATAATTTAAAATAATTGATTTAAAAGCCTGTAGAGACATTTGTTTCAAGGCTGGATTCCCTGGCAGACACTCGGCCTCTTCTGTGAATGGTCCTCGACAAGTGGAGTTGATCGTCACAGTGAGATAGGCTTTAAAGGGCAATTAAAATCTGCACTCAGAGGTCTGTTTCTCTGGGCTGCTGTGGAGGTTATTGCTGCCTTATCTTTTCCCCACAGTTATTCCCATGGTAACCTGGCTAATTATGTTTTACCAATGCAATGAATCTTTAAAATAGCAAGGTATAGCTGTGGCCAAGATTCATTATTACTTTAAAAAGAAAAATGCAGACATGTATGGACTTTTACGTAACATTTTTTGCATGAAATATTTTTTGGGAAGGAGGCATTAGAAACCTTGTAGTGGTTAAGCTTACAAAAAAACTGAACTTGGAGCTTTTATTTTTTTATTAGTTATAGTTTTTTTGAACTGTTTAAACTTGTAATCATTAGTAAGGTAATTTTTTATTAATATCAATATTGTTGCTCTTCAGTCCCTCAGTCATGTCTGCTTCTTTGTGACGCCATGGACGGCAGCACACCAGGCTTCCCTGCTCTTCACCAACTCCCGGAGTTTGCTCAAACTCATGTCCATTAAGTCGATGATACCATCCAACCATCTCATCCTCTGTTGTCCTCTTCTCCTACTGCCCTCAATCTTTCCCAGCATCAGAGTCTTTTCCAGTAAGTCAGCTCTTCACATCAGGTGGCCAAATATTGGAGCTTTAGCTGCAGCATCAGTCCTTCCAATGAGTATTCAGGGTTGATAGCAATATGATTACCTAATATATTCATCCAGGTACAGATTATGCAGAAATACCACATCTCAAGGGTTTCTTATCACAAAAGTTTATTTCTCACTCCATATGGATTGGCAGGAGGCCTTGGCCCACATGGTGGAAGTTCTGCTGTCTGGACCACATGGCAGACCAGCGGCAGAGGAAGAGAGCCTGGACAGAAATCAGCAAAAGCTCTCCAACCAGGAAGCAGTAAAGAGGCATGACATTCCTGCTTGAATTCTGTTACACAGTACTAGCTTCAAAGTAAGTGAAATTCGCTCAGTCGTGTCCAACTCTTTGCGATCCCATGGACTCCAGTCCATGGAATTCTTCAGGCCAGAATACTGGAGTGGGTAGCCTTTTCCTTCTCCAGGGGATCTTCCCAACCCAGAGTTTGAATCCAGGTCTCCCGTATTACAGGCAAATTCTTTACCAGCTGAGCCACAAGGGAAACCTAGCTTCAAGGCCCCACCCAATTGCAAGGAAGGCTGAGAATTATTAACGTCCCTTAAATAACACCAGTTTTTGGAGACAACATTATGTTAGACACATAGATATTGTTTCTGAGACTACAGCAGATGGATATAAATTGATAAGTGGCAGTTTGCTTTTACTAATAAGTAATGGTTTCATGTGCTTCATCTATTTTCCATTTAAGTGAGGGTACTTCCATTTCAGGTGTGGCTCCTTGTGGTTGCAATAAGGCTGCCACATCTCCTAGCATCCTGTCCTCATGCATCAGGGTCTTCCCCGGTGATTCAGTAGTAAAGAATCTGCCTGCATTGCAAGACACTCGGGAGACGAGGGTTTGATCCCTGAAGGAGGAAATGGTAACCCACTCTAATATTCCTGCCCGGAAAAGCCTGTGGACAGAGGGGACTGGCAGGCTGCAGTCCATGGGGTCGCAAAGAGTCCAACGTGCCTTAGCGACCGACCATAAGCACACACATTCCAATACTCCTTATGCAACTGCATTAAAAGTTAGTAAGGAAAAATAATATCAGTCAATTCAGTCGCTCAGTCGTGTCCGACTCTTTGTGACCCCATGGACTGCAGCACACCAGGCCTACCTGTCCATCACCAGTTCCTGGAGCTTACTCAAACTCAAGTCTATTGAGTCAGTGATGCCATCCAACCATTTCACCCTCTGTCGTCCCCTTCTCCTCCCGCCTTCAGTCTTTCCCAGCATCAGGCCTTTTCCAGTGAATCAGTTCTTCTCATCAGGTGGCCAAAGTATTGGAGTTTCAGCTTCAACATCAGTCCTTCCAATGAATATTCAGGACTGATTTCCTTTAGGATGGACTGGTTGGATCTCCTTACCTTCCAAGGGACTCTCAAGAGCCTTCTCCAACACCATAGTTCAAAAGCATCAATTCTTCAGTGCTCAGCTTTCTTTATAGTCCAACTCTTACATCCATACATGACTACTGGAAAAACCATAGCCTTGACTAGATGGACCTTGACTAGAAAATCGTATACTTACTAGTTTATCAGTATATAGATAAGGGTTAGGTTTAGCTGTTTGAATTCAAAAACTGAATTTTGCAGTGGCTTAAATACACAGTATGAAGGTTTATCAGGTTGCTGGAAGCAGGGATGTTCTTACACTTTTATGACGCTATCATAGTCCCAGGTTTCTGGCATTACTGTGCTCTGCCATCCATAGGGTTTGCCTTGTTTCACGTGGTACATGGTGGCCACCACGGGCTCAGTAGTTACACCTGCTTCACAAAAGCAGGGAGAAGAAAATAAACGAATAAAAAGAGACAAAGGTCTCTCTATGCTGTATTTTGAGGAAGATTCCCAGGGGTTTTCCCCCACTTTTATTTCCTCTCTGTTTTCCAGAACTCAGTGACATCATCCCACCTGACTACAATGGTAGCACTGCCATAAAATACCATAAAGTTTTCGTAGGATGCTTAAAGATACTTTCATTTTCTCTTTTCTGATATGACCCTGGACTTTCACTAGATAATTGTTGGAATATTTGGTGATGCTACTTCCAGAGTTTTGCTTCTGAGTTTCAGTGGGACTTCTATCACTACTATTTATTAGGAAATACTGGCTTTGAAATAAAAATCCCAAAGGTTTTCAATAATGAACAACATACAAGCAAGTTCAAAATATTTAGCAAACATGTGTTAGGTCACTTTAGTTGTGTCCGACTCTTTGTGACCCTATGGACTATAGCCTGCCAGGTTCCTCTGCCAATGGGATTTTCCAGGGAGAAATACTGGAGTGGGTTACCATGCCTTCCTCAGGGGATTTTCCCAACCCAGGGATTGAACCTGCATCTCCTGAGTCTCCTGCATTGGCAGGCAGATACTTTACCCCTCAGCCATCTGGGAAGCCCTAGTTCATGATATGTTTAATAGTAATGACACTATTCACAGGAGATAGAATGATTTAAACAGGTTGCTTTGGTATAACTTCAAAAGAAGTACTATGTGGAGCCAAAACAATTAACTCCTGATAATCAAATTGCAGAAGCATCAAATGAATGTTTACTGAATACTATGGAGACAGAATCAACAAATCAACCAAAAAATGTTGAATATAAAAATTTCAGAACACTTGCCTCATGTTTCTAATAACCTCATTTCTTTTTTAACTTGCAGTGTCAAGGTGGTTGAAACCAGCCCTCCAAGATATGTCTAAGAAAGCTGCTTTTATCTTCATGCTGTGCTATGCTTAGCCACTCAGTTGCATCGGACTTTTTGCAACCCCATGAACTGTAGCCCACCAGGATCCTCTGTCCATGGGGATTCTCCAGGCAAGAATACAGGAGTGGGTTGCCATGACATCCTCCAGGGGATCTTCCTACTTTTATCTTGGAATTTTTATCTAATTCCACTGAGGACAAAGGGGGCAAAGAAACTAAAATCTGACAAATGCTTGACATTAAATGCATTCTAATTTTTTAAACTTTTTGAACCTAATTAATTTATTGATTGGCCCACCGGTCCTGGATCATAATAATCTTACAGCCATTTATTTCTTATAGACTCAGGGCCAAGTTTTTTTTTTTTTTAATATGAACACTTTACAAAGTTAAACATAACAGCATAATTTATATTTTTGAGGTAGTGGGCCCACATTCTGTTTTATTTGCAATTGTGAGAAAAAAAAAAAAAAGAAATTTTAGTGTGTGTGATTCTTCCCAGATGTTACTTTCCCAGTGATTTCCACTGAATAGGATTCCTCAGAATCCCCTGAGGAAGGCATGGAAACCCACTCCAGTATTTCTCCCTGGAAAATCCCATTGGCAGAGGAGCCTGGCAGGCTACAGTCCATAGGGTCACAAAGAGTCGGACACAACTGAAGTGACCTAACACACGTTTCCTAAATATTTTGAACTTGCTTGTATGTTGTTCATTATTGAAAACCTTTGGAATTTTTTATTTCAAAATCAGTATTTCCTAATAAATAGTAGTGATAGAAGTCCCACTGATAATCAGAAGCAAAACTCTGGAAGTAGCATCACCAAATATTCCAACAATTCTCTAGTGAAAGTCCAGGTTCACATTAGAAAAGAGAAAATGAAAATATTTTTAAGCATCCTACAAAAATAGAATGGGTTTTTTAGGGAGCAATTGACTGAGACCACAGTCACAAGTTGAACCTTGAAAAAATAATAATTAGTATCAGTTGGGATAAGCCAAGTTTACCAAAAGAGTTACTGGCTAAATACCCAAAAGATGGGGATAAATATGCACAGGAGCTATGGTAGAAGTTCCATCATTTTGGGACTCCTAATAAAATAATAACTAGGCAACTGACTGCCAGCAGTGGCTGCTAATAGCATCAGGGAACAGTTGATGTTATCCGGGTGGTGGATAAATGAGGCAGAAGCCCTGAAGTACACTAATTAATTGTAACATCACTAAAAGTGGGATAAAGAGAAACTATCCTCTGATAATGATGTGACTGAGACACTCTAATAGAACAGATTCTTGGCATCATCACCAGCTGAACCATATGGATGGAAAATAGGGTGTTTTCCTAAAAGAGTATTCAAAATCTATGTCTCTCTAAAGCACATTTGTGTAGGAATTGGGAGGAGCTGCATGTGGGGTTGAAGCAGAACGTCTTCTCTGGGATTCCATCCGCTGGGTGAGAGGTGTTATCCATTTTCTCACCTGAGCATTCACCTTCATATCAACAGAATGACGTGTAAATGACGGAATGAAAGAGAAGTGTAGACAGACATAGTCACAACAACATTAGTACAGATTATGAAAGAATGCAGGCGCTAAGTTTCTGCAATTGAAATTAACAGATGATTAAACTTTATTCATCAAAAGACTCTAATTTTAAAATATGTCTATTTATATGTAAACCATTTAGGGGTAGAGAAGGTAAATGAGAGAAGATTCTGAAGGAAAGGGGAGAGTTAGGAGATATGGTGGCGGGGTGGGGGTGCTAATTCCTAGGAATATATAGGAGCATTCATTCCATTAAAGGGCAAGAAGGAGGATACATTAGGCGTTTGGGATTAACAGATACACAGTACTGTATATAAAATAGATAAACAGCAAGCAACTACTGTATAACACAGGAAACTATATTCTATGTAATAACCTGTAATGGAAAAGAATCTGAAGAAGACTATATATATATATATATATATACACGCAGTGAAAAGTCTGGCTTTAAACTCAACATTCAAAAAACTAAGATCATGGCATCTGGTCCCATGACTTCATGCAAATAAATGGAGAAACAATGGAAACAGATATAGACTTTATTTCTTGGGCTCCAAAATCACTGTGGATGGTGACTGCAGCCATGAAATTAAAAGATGCTTGCTCCTTGGAAGAAAAGCTATAGCAAACTTAGGACAGTGTGTTTAAAAGCAGACATGTTGCTTTGTTGACAAAGGTTCTCATTAGTCAAAGCTATGACTTTCCAGTAGTTATGTACAGATGTGAGAGTTGGACCATAAAGAAGGCCAAATGCCAAAGAATTGATGCCTTTGAACTGTGGTGTTGGAGGAGGATTTTGAGAGTCCCTTGGACTGCAGAAAGATCAAACCAGTCCATCCTAAAGGAAACCAGCCCTGAACATTCATTGGAGGGACTGATGCTGAAGCTGAAGCTCCAAACCTTTGGCCACCAGATGTCAAGAGTTGATTCATTGGAAAAGACCCTGATGCTGGAAGAGATTGAGGGCAGGAGAAGAAGGGGGTGACAGAGGATGAGATGGCTGAATGCCATCACTGACTCAAGGAATATGAGTTTGAACAAATTCAGGGAAGCCTGGCGTGCTGCAGTTCTTGGGGTCACAAAGAGAGGACTGAGCAATGGAACAACAATAGGGGGTTCCCAAGGGGCTTTCCAAAGAATCTGCCTTCCAGTGCAGGAGATGCAAGTGATGGGGGTTTGCTCCCTGGGTCAGGAAGATCCTCTAGAGTAGGAAATAGTAAACTGATCCAGTATTGCCTGGAAAATTCTGTGGACAGAGGAGCCTGGTGGGCTACAGTCCATGGGCCTCAAATAGCCAGACATGACTGAGCACCTGTGTAACTGACTTGCTTTCCTGTATATCCCAAACTAACACAACTTTGTAAATCAACTATACTTCAATTAAAAAAAAAAAAAAGAAGAAGAAGAAGAATGCATGAGAAATCAAGAAACCATGACCTCATGCCAAGACCTGTCAGAAACCCATAAAGTAGCATAGAGAGTTTCTTTGAAACACTGGTCAGCTGTGCAGACAGGCGCTGGAGAGTGTGGCTCAGTGCATCACAGTAACTTCAGTCCCTTCCTAAAATCCACTGGGGACTCACTATCCTTCTGAGACTGAAACACACATGTTCTGCGCTCTCTTTGTCTTAGGCTTCATCTCAGCCTCTTGGCACTGGGATCCCCATTGGGGATTTCTTTTTTTTTTAAATTTATTTTTACTTTATTTAACTTTACAATACTGTATTGGTTTTGCCATACATTGACATGAATCCACCATGGGTGTATATAAGCTCCCATCCTGAATCCCCCTCCCACCTCCCATATCATGTCTCTGGATCATCCCCATGCACCAGCCCCAAGCATCCTGCGTCCTGTATCGAACATAGACTGGCACTTCATTTCTTACATGATAGTATACATGTTTCAAAGCCATTCTCCCAAATCATCCCACCTTCTCCCTCTCCCTCAGAGTCCAAAAGTCCGTTCTATACATTTGTGTCTCTTTTGCTGTCTTGCATAAAGGGTCATCATTACCATCTTTCTAAATTCCATATATATGTGTCAGTATACTATATTGGTGTTTTTCTTTCTGGCTTACTTCACTCTGTATAATCAGCTCCAGTTTCATCCATCTCATTAGAATTGATTCAGATGTATTCTTTTTAATGGCTGAGTAATACTCCATTGTGTATATATACCACAGCTTTCTTATCCATTCATCTGCTGATGGACATCTAGGTTGTTTCCATGTCCTGGCTATTATAAACAGTGCTGCAATGAACATTGGGGTACATGTGTCTCTTTCAATTCTGGTTTCCTGGGGATTTCTTTTTGCTTATAATTTGGTTGATCTCCTCTGCAGAGAGGATTCTCCTGACCATTCTTGCTAAATTCTCCTTTCCCCAGTTTCTCACTGTTACATGTTTAACTCTAGCCTCGTAGCTCAGTTGGCAAAGAATCTTCCTACAGTGCAGGAGACCTGGGTTCGATTCCTGGGTTGGAAAGATCCCCTTGGAGAAAGAAATGGCAACTCATTCCAGTATTCTTGCCTGGAGAATCCCATGGACAGAGGAGCCTGGCACATTACAATCCATGGGGTCACAAGAGTCAGACAAGACTGAGAGACTAAAGCACCACCCTCAGTTTGTTGATCTCCTCTGCAGAGAGGACTGTGCTGCCACTCTTGCTAAACTCTCCTTTCCCCAGTTTCTCACTGGTACACATTGCTCTCATCTCTGGTTATTACCAATGGGATTTTTGTTTTAATGAAGCTGAATGAATCTATAAGAGCAGGCATTTCATAACTTGAATGAAAAGAATTTTTTAAAAAGATGAGAACCATTGATTAAGGAGCATGATTGCAGCCTGATTTGATCCTGTTGGTTACAGCATGACTGTGTTAATGGGGGTAAATAAAACTTAGTTATGTTCATTACAGCTGCTTTCTGTGAGTGGTGGCTAGCTAAGATCATGGAAGTGTAAAGTGAAAAATGTGACCAGAAATAATAGCTCTGCCATGATGAAGCGAGAAAGGCCACCCTGTGAAGGCTAGATTTAATCAAAACCTGCATGTACACAGTAACGTTAGGTTTTATGGTTAGATATCTATAGGCATTAAAACATTTTCAAGTAATTTTGCACAGAAAACTTTATTTTTGTGAGTCTGAAATGCTCCCCAAACTCCATTTAAAATTACTGATTTTATAATTTTATTTTTGGAACACTTCTTTGTTCTAATTTCAAATTTGCAGGAAGATTTCAAGATTAGTACAAGGAACTTTCATGTAAATACCATTTTCTCAAATTCAGGAATTGTTTGTTTGCCTCATTGCTTTCTCTCTCTCTCCTGTCTCCCACACACATGCACACAAATACACACACATATTTTTATATCACTTTTTGGGGACATTCTATATTCCCTCTCTAAACATGCCTTCTTGTCATGATTCCTTGTCTGGTGAAGTGATCTCATTCCTGAAGGGTCTGGACCTTTAGTTTTCCTGCCTAAATTGGATTGCTGTAGTTTTCCTTTGACTTTAATTGTATTCATGAAAGTACTAAGACGCCCTCAATTATCATGTTCCAGACACGCTCCTCCCTGCTTGCCTTTTGCAGTAGTCACCAACTTCATGGTCAAGATCGCCAGCCCAGCCAGCACGGTGACTCTCTTCTTTGCTTGTGCATCCAGAAGAATAAGATGCTCAAAGAGCCCACGTGGCAGTATGAACTCCAGTTTGATAGGATTTGTCATGCCTCCTGGTGAAATCATTTCTCCCTTTGGACTTATGACCTAAAACCAATGTTGACGTCAAATTAAGAAGCACTTTTTTTTTTTTTTCTGTGTAAGGTAGAGTGATGTATGTCAGGCGTACTGGTGTAAAATGGTAATGAAATTCTCAGAGCAGTGAACCAAAGGAAGGCAGCTCTGAGTTGCAAAAAGCTACCTGTCAAGCAGTGATTAAAATTAGTGGCTGCCATTTGCAGACAGAAATCAATACTAATGACTGCAAGACTTGCCTTCCAGGGTAGAAACAAATGGTTCAGAGCACTGCAGTGGGAGTCCCTGCAGGGAGCTCCTTACCCAGCAGAGAACCCATGTGTGGGGGCTGCTTTTTGATGCTTGTGCCCCAGAGGCAGTCTTTAGTCAACAGGAACCCAGCAAATAAGCTGCAGGGAATTTCTTAAAAGACTGGAGTTCTGTTGTTTCTAATTTTTAATCCTTCCATTCATTTTCACTTTTAACAGATACCTGTGCTTCTATTTACCAGATAAAGTAGACAAAAATGATTGAAGTTTCAGTAATAACACTACTTTCTGAATTATTGTTTAAAAAAAAAGTATTGAGAAATATATGTGTTTGGGCAGCCCTCAGAAAGAGATGCAAAAGTTTATGTGATTTGAAAAATACACCCAGAAATCTTGAGAACTGTTATTTTTTTAAATCAAAATTTCAATTTAGATAATTGCAGATTTATATGCAGTTGAAAGAAACAATACATAAATAGCCCATGAAACCTTTGCCCAGGGTCTCCCAGTGGTAAATGTCTTGTAAATGTGATTGCGTAAGTTATTACAATGAAAGTATTGACCCTGAAATGAATCACTAATCTTACTCAGATTTCCTCAGTTTTATATTTACTTGTGTGTGAGTGTTTGTGAACTAGCATGTGCACTTTGATTCTATACAAATTGTGTATCTATGTCACAGTCAAGATTCTGTGGCTCAGATGGTGAAGAATCTGCCTACAGTGCAGGACACCCAGGTTTGATCCCTGGGTCGGAAAGATCCCCTGGAGAAGGGAACGGCAACCCACCTCAGTATTCTTGCCTGGAGAATGAATCCCATGGACAGAGGAGCCTGGTGGGCTACAGTTCATGGGACCACAAAGAATCAGACATGATTGAGCAACTAACACTTTCACTTTCATCACCTCAGGCTCTCTTTTGTTGCCATTAATAACCCCTCCACCATCATCCCTAACATGTAATCATCAGTGATCTATTTTCTATTTCTAGAATTTTGCCATTTCAAAAAATATTCCGTACATGAAACCATGTGGTATGTAACATATTGGGATGGGCATTTTCATCCAGCAAAATGTAGTTGATCCTTAGCCTTTATAAGGTTGAATTTTATTATATTATTATAATTGTATTTCATATTATATAATACAATAATATATTATTATTATAACTATATATTATATTCCAATTATAAGAATATAATGGATATAAGAGCCTGGCAGGCTACAGTTCATGGGATCGCAAGAGTCAGATATGACTTAGTGACTAGACTACCACCACCATAAAAGAAGGAAATCCTGACAGAAACCACAATATCGATCAACCTTGAGGCCAATACATTAATTGAAATAAGCCAGTTATAGATAGACAACGTGCATAATCCCACTTAAATGAGGTATCTTCAGTTGTTACACTTGTAGAAACAGAAAGTAAAATGGTGAGGGCAGGGGCTGTGTGGGAAGAAGTGGGTAGCTGTTGTTTTTGAGGTATAGAGTTCAGTTTTGCAGGATAAAAGAGTTCTGAACATCAGTTGCATGAATACCTTTAACATTACATCCCTTGTGGCTCAACTGGTAAAGAATCCGCGTACAATGTGGGTGACCTGGGTTTGATCCTTGGGTTGGGAAGGTCCCCTGGAGAAGGGAACAGCTACCCACTCCAGGATTCTGGCCTGGAGAATCCCAGGGACTAGAGGGGCTTCCCTGGTGGCCCAGAGGTTAAAGTGTCTGCCTTCAACGTGGGAGACCTGGGTTCGATCCCTGGGTGGGGAAGATCCCCTGGAGAAGGAAATGGCACCCCACTCCAGTACTCTTGCCTGGAGAATCCCATGGACGGAGGAGCCTGGTGGGCTACAGTCCACGGGGACGCAGAGTCGGACACGACTGAGCGACTTCACCTTCACCTTCACCTTCATATAGTCCATGGGGTCGCAAAGAGTCAGACACAACTCAGCAATATTCACTTCACTTCACTTCATACTTAGAATTGGTTAAGATGGTAAATTTTATGTAACTTGTTTTTTTTCACAATTAAAAATAAAAATTATCATATAAAACATATAAAAGGTATATAGATATACAGGAAAACCTATCTGTCTCAAACTATTGTAAAAAATGAAGAGGAAGCAATGCTCCCAAATTCATGGTATGAGGCCAATAACCAAGCCAAACAAAGACAGCACAATCTGACAAAGTTACAAACTGAATGAATCCAACTGTATGACATTCTGGATAAGGCAAAACTAAAAAGACAGTACAAATATCAGTGGTTTTCAGGGGCTGGAGGTGGAAGGGGCTAAGAGATGAGTACTCAGAACACAGGATTTTTAGAGAAGTGAAAATACTATACCTGATACTCTAATAATCGGTGCATGTGATTACATGTGTGTCCAATCCATAGAATGTACACCAGCAAGAGTGAATCTGAGTGTAATCTATCACTGTGGGTGATTATGCTGCATCAGTCAGTGTGGGTTCATCAGCTGCAGCAAGTGCTCCCCTCTGGTGGGGGTTGTTGATGGTGGAGGAGGCTGAGGAAGGGAGGGAGCAGGAGGTATATGGGAAATCTCCATACATTCCTCTCAATTTTGCTATGAACCTAAAAATGCCCTAAAAATAAAGTCTTTAAAAAATCTGTAGAATTCACACCAGAGAGACTAATAAGTTCAAGAGAACTTGAGCTGATAGCAGGTAGAAGGGTAAAAGGAGCATGAAAGCTGAAGGATCTAAGGCAAAGGCATGAGAAAGGAGAGGCAGTGTGAGTTAGGGGACCAGTTAGGAGGAGAAGACGCATGTCTAAGCCAGTTATCTGCACAAATGCAGTGCTAACCTTCACTCAGATAGTCTTTAATGGCCCCCAGCAGGGGACAGATGTCACTCGTATTTTCCTTCCCCTCTGTCTTCATGTTCACAAAGCCTTCTCTCATCCTGAATAATCACAATTGTCTATTACAATTTTGTTAAGTTCTTTCATTAGAACCCAACTGTTATTGGCCTGATATAAATGGGAATGGCTGTGCACTTGTAGGCAGCAATCTGTGGCTTGGGCAGAAATGAATACTGTGCACATTTATAAGGTGTTATGATCTCCTGGAGCACCAAGAGCAGCCACCCTGGCAAGCCTTGATGATCAACAAGCACTCATTTTTGTGGCTGACTTTAGAGAAGTTCCAAGACATTCTCTGGGACTAAACAGACTCTTATCTGCTTGTTGAAAAGGCCTGGGAAGCTGGATCGAGCAACTCAGATCAAATAAACAGCAACTCTAGAGGCTGCCTCAGCAAGCTTACCACTTAAAAAGAAAATGAAATATTGTGAAGAAAGACTTTAGGTAAGCTGAATTATTCTCTTAAAAAATAGCAATTAACACATATGAGATGGTTGCAGAAAAATTTAAAAAGAAAGAAAAGATATTGATTTTTTTCCTCTACTGTAACAACAATAAAATAAGAATAAGACAACTCCAATGGTGATTTAGCAGTTTTACTAAACGCTAAAGATGAAACCATTTCAGAAATTGAAATGAGAAAGGGACTCGTAAATACTATATCCTTTTTAGCTAGGATTCAGAATAAGGAAAAAAAAAACTAGTTTAGCAAAGAAATAAGACCTTTACCATTAAGGCTGGTTTCATAGTCTCTGTAAACCTTGAAACTAATGAAAATCAATCTAAAGAGAAAATATTTACTTATTTAATGAGTAGCATATTATCTTTCAGGGTTGCCTACGTCAAGCTAGGGGTAAAGAATCTGCCTGCTAATGTAGGAGACGCAAGAGACTGCGGGTTTGATCCCTGAGTTGGGAAGGTGCCCTGGAGTAGGAAATGGAGCCTACTCCAGTATTCTTGCTAGAAGATTCCATGGACAGAGGAGCCTGGCACGCTACAGTCCACAGCTGTACAGTTAAGTCACTAAGTCGTTTCAGTCGTGTCTAACTCTTTGCGACCCCATGGACCGTAGCCCGCCAGTCTCCTCTGTCCATGGGATTCTCCAGGCAAGAATCTTGGAGTGGGTTGCCATGCCCTCCTCCAAGGGATCTTCCTGACCCAGGGATCAAAGCCGCATTTCTTACATCTCCTGCATTGGCAGGAAAGTTCTTTACCACTAGCGCCACCTGGAAAGACCCAGCTAGAGTCCACTGGGGCTCAAAGAGTTGGACATGACTGAGCAACTGAGCACACACATACATATTATCTTTCTCCATGTCCCTTGAAAGGAAGAGTGTATGACTTTATACCCAGTGGTTCCAGAATGTGATTCTCAGGCCAGCAACATCATCACTTGGAACTTGTTCAAAACATTCTTTGCCTCAAGCCTGAGAAAGCAGACCAGGGAAGGGTCTTGGCAATATACAATAACAAGCTCTCCCATCCTGGTATTTCTAATACCTGCTAAACTTTGAGATCTACTGCCTTAAACCAGTAGATTCAACCTTCCATATCTGTCAGTTCTGTGTCCAAGGATTCAACCAATCTCAGATGCATTTTCCAACTGATTTGCAGTCGTAAAAACTGCCAATTGGAGGGCTGGTTCTAGTCACTAAATAGACTCACAGGCATAGGAAACAAACTTAGGGTTACCGAAGGGGTTGGGAGAAGGGATAAATGAGGAATTTGGAATTAGCATATACGCTACTACATATGAAATAGATGAACAACAGGACCTACTGTATAGCACAGGGAACTATGCTGAATATTCTATATTAACCTATAAGGGAAAGGAAACTGAGAGTGTGTGTGTGTGTGTGTCTGTATATATATATATAATTGAATCACTTTGCTGAACACCTGAAACTAATATTGTAAATCAACTATA
The DNA here is from genome assembly GCF_014754425.2 of Oryx dammah. NCBI lineage: Eukaryota > Metazoa > Chordata > Mammalia > Artiodactyla > Bovidae > Oryx > Oryx dammah. Next base: position 7,140,582 of record NW_024070204.1, read on the forward strand.
CTTCAATTTTAAAGAGGTTTTTTTGTACTTTGTGAGAGGATTTAAATTAATATTCCTTTAAAAGTGAGATTTTATGTCAATACCATAAAACAGTCCTGCTAAAATATACAGTCAGTGGATTTTATTATATTTAGAAAGTTGTGTAGGCATGATTGCTAATTCTGTAACCAAGAATTGCAGCAGTTTTCCAATTCCTATGGAACATTTTGCTTCTCTTTAGGGTCCTCAGGACGAAGCTTCAGAGAGTGGAGTGAATTCAGGTCCATGTGATGGCATCTGGATTGTAGACTACCAAACTGCTACTGCTAAGTCACTTTAGTTGTGTCCGACTCTGTGCGACCCCATAGACGGCAGCCCACCAGGCTCCCCCATCCCTGGGATTCTCTAGGCAAGAACACTGGAGTGGTTTGCCATTTCCTTCTCCAGTGCATGAAAGTGAAAAGCGAAAGTGAAGTCGCTCAGTCGTGTCTGACTCTTCACGACCCCATGGACTGCAGCCTACCAGGCTCCTCTGTCTATGGGATTTTCCAGGCAAGAGTACTGGAGGGGGTTGCCATCACCTTCTCCGAGACTACCAAAAGCAGTAAGTAAATCTGAAAAGCACAATAGCACCAACCAGACAGGCCTCCCAGTTGGCTCAGTGATAAAGAATCTGCCTGCCAGTACAGGAGATGTGGGTTCAGTCCCTGGGTCATGAAGATCCTGGAGAAGGCAATGGCAACCCACTCCAGCATTCGTGCCTGGGAAATCCCCTGGACAGAGGAGCCTGGCGGGCTATCATCCATGGGGTCTCAAAGAACTGAACACAACTTAGCTAATGAACAACAACAGCCAACCAGATAAAAGCTTGAGCTTTACAGTCAACCCTCTGTAGTTATGGCTTTCACATCTAGGGATTCAATCAACTCCAGATCTAGCTTATTTGCAAAACCATTACAGAAAGTTCCAAAAAGCAGAACTTGAATTTGCTGCATTTGGGCACAGGTTTATACAGCATTTACACTGTGTTTACTACTATTGACATAGCATTTCCCTGCAGTAAGCATTATACATAATCTAGAGATGATTCAAAGTCCCAGAGAGATGTTGTGGGGAGGGGGGTGGGAGGGAGGTTCATGTTTGGGAACACATGTACACCCGTGGTGGATTCATGTCAATGTATGGCAAAACCAATACAGAATTGTAAAGTAAAATAATAAATAAATAAATATAAAAAAAAAAGTCTATGGAAGGATGTGTGTGGATTATATCCAGATACAGCACCATTTTATAGAAGGGACTTGAGCATGCTGGATTTTGCTCTGTGTAGGAATTCCTGAGTACAGATGAACAACTGTACTTTGCGTATTAATCCGTGAGCATGGATATTCCAGATGAATAGAGGAGTTGGCATGATTTTCACTCCTCTTTGGGTATATATTCTCAAAGATTTAGAGAAATATGCCAATCTTTTAAACCTCACAGAAGCAAGAGTAAAAATGAAGTAAAAATGAAGAGACCTCAAACTTCTTTTTTCCCCAGATGTTTCTTATTAGCTACTTCTTATCAGTCAGGCAAGAAAGCTGCCAAGAATCAAGGGCCCATTGGGAGGAAATGTCCTGAAGCACAAGTTTGGGTCTTCAGCATGAGGGAGACCAGTTGTCTCTCTCTGCTCCCTGCACCCCTCACCTCCTTCTGGATGCAGGATGTCTCCTTCTCTGAGTTAAGATCTATGACCCTGCCAAGTTTCATCTGACCAAATTCTGTCAGCTTTGATCCTGCATAATTGTTTGGGGATCTTGTCTCTGAATCCAGATGACGAATCCTGCAAACACAGTCAGAACATCTGAGCCTTTCCTGGTCCTGCTGGAGGCCATTCAGCCAGATACTGTCCAATATGTTTACCTGGGAAACAGGCAGAAGGAGATTTATTTTGATAAAACACAGAGCAAGGGAGTTTGATATTAATATAAATGAAAATAGATAGATATAAACCGTGGCAGACTTTGCTGTCTGGTCTCTGAGGCATAAGTAAGAGCAATTGCTTCAAATTGCTTGATCAACATAACAAGCTACAAGGTCACCCTCGACATTGAAGAAGGCCAAGCTTTCTGAGGGACACTCGGCATCCAGACCCTTATTTCAAAAGCCGTGCTGGGTGCCTGAACTGTGTTAGAACTATTAATACATGAGAACCGTGTATCTGGGCCCAAGTTTCTGTCATGCAGCAGAGCAAGCAACACCTGCAAATTTGCACAGAGACCCTGAGACCGGCCAAGGGCTTCCCTGGAAGCTCACCAGTAAGAATCCTCCTGCAATGCAGGAGAAGGGGATTCAATCCCTGGGTCGGGACGATCCCCTGGAGAAGGAAATGGCAACCCAGTCCAGCATTCTTGCCTAGAAAATCCCACAGATGGGGGAGCCTGGCAGGCTACAGTCCATGAGGTCACCAAGAGTCAGACATGACTGAAGGGACTCAGCATGCATGCAGGAGGTCATCCAAAGGATCTAAATCCTTTTATCTCAAATCAAAAGAGGATTTAAAAGGGTTTGGGTGAGAAGGACACCAATTGTCATTATCTGAATGACAGTGGAACCAAGCAAGACATGGACTTACTGGTTTTTCAAGTTGACAAAAGAGTGAAAGTAGCATATGTTAGAGACTTAGCAAAATGAAAATTTAGATACACTTATTGAGAGCCTATGGAGAAGGAAATGGCAACCCACTGTAGTATTCTTGCATGGAGAATCCCCATGGACAGAGGAACCTCACGGGCTACAGTCCATGGGGTCACAAAGTCAGACACGACAGATCACACACCTACATTGAGAGCCTAAGAGCCAGACACCATTAAACTACTTCCAAAGGTACATTTATAAGACCTTTGAAGATGCATGTTCCTACATGATTTTCTTTTAAGAAGCGGGTCTTTTTCTAAGAACTAACTTAAAGTTATTTGGCGTCTAAGAAGCATCCTGAGTGTTCATTCATTTGTCCACTCATTTATTTATTCACACATCCATTAAATGTTACAAAGCTATTAGTACCATATTCTCTGCTCCATGTGATTGGTGGGGAGCAATGAGGCATGGATTTCTGTGTGGGGCAGTCATGGGATACCTAGAGGGGAACTTCAACATAATATTTAGGAAATTCAAGCCGATCCTAAAGTTCTCTTGGATTCCCTCTCCAACCCTGCACTTTTTAAAATTTTTTTTCTCCTATTGATTGACCTATCCACCCAGAAGAATGGAAGTATTAATTAATGACACTCTGACAAAAAATAGCAATGATAGATTAACTTTTTCCCTTCCAAATTAAAGGAACGAATATCCAATATGAAAGCTCAATTTCATTTACAAGGAGAAAAAAATTTCCCTTAATTCTTAATTTTTAAATATTTTTTTAACCCACAAGGAAATAAAATATTATTTGAATACAATTTGGAAAATAGATATATCTTTCTTAACACCGTTCTTGAATCATCAAATTTCAGACGAAAACATTTCTATTTTGAACATTTAAGGATCTGAGCCCAAACTATACTGGATTTAAATACGCAAGTGTAGCAGTGTCACTGTTATACATTTTCTTCCTAAGTGGATGTGATTAATTTTGTCATTTAAGAGAGCTCCTGAAAATCACCATCAAGCTAAATCACTTTAGTTTTATGACAGAAGAAAACATTAACCGTAATCTTATTCACACTGCTTTTCCAGGTGTCCAAGTCTATCATGAAATTCTGGAATCTTCAATCATTGTTTTGAAGTACAAATGTCCTAAATAGCTCTGTCTTGTGCTCCAGCTGGAGAAGGCAATGGCACCCCACTCCAGTACTCTTGCCTGGAGAATCCATCCCATGGATGGAGGAGCCTGGTAGGCTGCAGTCCATGCTAAGGGTCGAACACAACTGAGCGACTTCCCTTTCACTTTTCACTTTCATGCACTGGAGAAGGACATGGCAACCAACTCCAGTGTTCTTGCCTGGAGAATCCCAGGGACGGGGAGCCTGGTGGGCTGCCATCTATGAGGTCGCACAGAGTCAGACACGACTGAAGTGACTTAGCAATAACAGTGCTCCAGCTTCCTCTGAGATAGGACACTGGGAGGCACTAATATACGACCAGATTTTAATCTATCTTTTTTAGCATTCACACTTTTAATAAGGTCTCTTCTGCTGCTACACCTATTATAATAGCATTTTGAAGTTTGAATATGGTGTTATATTTAGTCTGAATATGTGAGGAACCCAAGAGCACAATGAGGTATAATTAACATTTTCTTCTTCAGACAATGTATCCAACAGTATGAAACATGGAGCTGGATGGTCAGATGTAAGCAGTTTGAATATACGAACAAGTCAGGGATATATGCAAGGCAGGATATTTTCAGGAATAATCACTAATAGATAAAATAAAGCTTGCCAAATAACATCAGGAAAAACTAAAATTTTGGAAGGACACTACAATGCCAGAGACAGACATAAAACCACCATATGTTGTGATGTTTAATTATATGCGAGTTGCCAAGCATCGTCAGAGGATGCTGATCTTAATCTACTGCTAAAAGTAGATTTGAACATCTGTGTCTATTTCTGCTTTGTAAGTAAGTGCATCTGTACCATTTTGCTAGGTTTCACATGTAAGCATCATTTTACGATATTTGTTTTTCTCTTTCTGATGTATTTCACTCTGTACAATGGTCTCTAGGTCTATCAATGTCTCTGCACATGGCACTATTTCATTCCTTTTTATGGCTGAGTAATATTCCATTGTATATATGTGCCACATTTTCTCTTTCCATCCCTTTGCTGATGAACATTTAGGTTGCTTCTATGTCATGGCTATTGCAAAAGGTGCAATGAACACATGTCTCTTTTTGAATTACAGTTTTCTCCTTGGACAGCAAGGAGATCAAACCAGTCAATTCTAAAGGAAAACCACCCTGAACATCCACTGGAAGGACTGATGCTGAAGCTGAAACTCCAATACTTTGGCCACCTCATGTGAAGAGTTGACTCATTGGAAAAGACCCTGATGCTGGGAAAGATTGAAGGCAGAAGGAGAAGGGGATGATAGAGGATGAGATGGTTGGATGGCATCACCAACTCAGTGGACATGAGTTTGAGCAAACTCTGGGAGATAGTGAAGGGCAGGCAAGCCTGGCATCCTGCAGTCCATGGGGCTGCAAACAGTCAGACACTACTGAGTGACTGAGCAACAACAACAAGGTATGTATCCAGGAGAGAGACTGTTGGGTCATATTGCAGTTCTATTTTTCATTTTTTGAGGAACCTCCATACTGTTTTCCATAGTGGCGTTACCAATTTACACTCCAATGAATAGTATAAGAGGGTTCCCTTTTTCTCTACAAACTTTCCAGCGTTTATTATTTGTAGACTTTTGGATGATGGCTATTTCTGACTGATGTGAAGTGATACCTCATTGTAATTTTGATTTGCATTTCTCTAATATTAGTGATTTTAATTATAATAATAAAATATAAAACTATCATATATGTTATATATAAAATATAAAGCTACCATATAGTTAGTGATAATAATCAGTGATTATAATAACAATAATTAGTGATTCAAGCACCTTTTCATGTGTTTGTTGATCACCTGTATGTCTTCTTTGGAGAAATTTCTATTTGGGTCTTCTGCTCATATTTTATTTTATTTTTTTTTCAGCTTCATGAGCAGTTTATGAGGCTTCCCAGGTGGCACAGTGGTAAAGAATCCTCCTGCCAATGCAGGGGATGCAGGTTTGATCCTGGGTCAGGAAGATCTCCTGGAGAAGGAAATGGCTACCTGCTCCAGTACTCTTCCCTGGAAAATGCTTATGGACAGAGGAACCTGGTGGGCTACAGTCCATGGGGTTGCAAAGAATTAGAAATAACTGAGAGTGTGCACACACACACGCACACATACATGCAAATTGTTTGTATATTTTGGAGATTAATCCCTTGTCAATTGCTTCATTTGCAAATATTTTCTCCCATTCTGAGGATTGTGTTCTTGTTTTGCTTATGGTTTCCTTTGCTGTACTGAAGCTTTTAATTAGGTGCTCTTATTTATTTTTGTTTTCATTTTCATTATTCTAGGAGATGGCAAAGCAGAAATAGAGACACAGATGTAGAGAAGAAACTTATGGATACCAAGGAGTAAAGAGAGTGGTTGGATGAGTTTGGAGACTGGGACCAACATATACATACTACTGACCCTGATGCTGGGAAAGATTGAAGGCAGGAGGTGAAGGGGACAACAGAGGATGAGATGGTTGGAGGGCATCACTGACTCAATGGACATGAGTTTGAGTAAACTCAGGCAGTTGGTGATGGACAGGGAAGCCTGGCATGCTGCAGTCCATAGGGTCACAAAGTGTCGGACATGACTGAGTGACTGAACTGATGGCTGATTCACTTTGCTGTACAGCAGGAACTAACACAATGTTGTAAAGCACTTATATACCAATAAAAAATTAATTAAAAACATTTTAAAAGTAGATTTCACCAAAAAAATCCCTCAAAACAAACAAAAACTATCTGGAGTTGAATATGTTAATTACCTTGTTCATAGTAATCATTGTAATCATTTCAATGTGTATTTAAAATCATCACAGTGTAGCCCTTAAATATGTTTAACTTTTCTTAAATTTCTTATTACAAATTATTAAAAAGTAACCACAATTCATAGTCTCTTTGGCATCTCAAATGATTTAAGGTGTTTGTGCTGGAACTAAGTTGCCCTTCTACAGGGCTGGTTTCAGAGTTAGGATGTGATCTACGAACAATGTAAGATAATTTATTCTGTAATATTTTATGCTGTTTTGTGCCATTTTGAATTTATGTCAAGGACTTTCAATCTGATTTATTTCCTAGGTTTCAAAATCCACTATATTTGAGGAAAGAATAAAACCTTTTGGCACTATGCAACTGCTAACAAATTCATCTCAGATATTCCATTGAGTACCTATAGAAAAGCCTGAGTGCATGTGAGGAATTCAGTCATATGTTAAACATCGGACATACTCCAGTATGTCAGACTCAGGGGGCAACCAGCCAGGAGCATACCTGCCTTGGATATCCCAATGGACAGATAGAATCTCTCTGCAACTTGCTGTGATATCATGGTATTTTAACATTAATCATGAAAAAGCTACTTTGATTTTTTTGCTGGATGTTTAATTAATTTAACTGATAATGGCTGTCTGACAAAAGAAAAGAATCCTTTGGAAAACTGAAAATTTAATAGGAAATTTTATTAAATATGTCATTTTGATTTGCAACCTTATTATGAAATTTTAAAAATTCATATTCTACATTTGGATTGTCCATATGTTTCCTTAATAAGTGGCAATAAAAATAGAATTTTAATAAGCATGTAGCCTCCCATCATTTTTATGTTTTATTTAATTAAACATTTCTTGTTTGGTAAATCATATAGCCCTATTCATATTGATCCTGGTCTGGGTGTTTTCCCCTTAGATATTTGTTGAATTCGATTCCATCTTTGTGCTTCCAGATAGAACTAGTGGTAAAGAACTTGCTTGTCAACTCAGGAGACATAAGAGACATGAGTTCCATCCCTAGATTTGGAAGATCCTCTGGAGGAGGAAATGGCAAACCACTCCCGTATTCTTGCTTGGAGAATCCCCATGGACAGAGGAGCCTGGTGGGCTACAGTCCATAGGGTCACAGAGAGTCACATATGACTAAGGGACTGAGCACTTTGTCTCTTTAATACACATTTTTGTTGTTGTTATTAATTGTCAAAAACTACTTAAGTGTCACTTTTCATTCTAGTTTTATTTTAAATATTCCCATTCTGTTTTACGGTTTTCAAGAAGCTTGCTTTGTCTATATAGATAGAGAAATTTTACATAGGAAGAATAGAAGAATGTAATGTGAACTGAAGATGAAATACATCACCATTCTAGACACCTTGCTCTGGCCTCCAGTCTCGAGAGATTGGGGAAGAGATGGAGTTGAGATGGGGGCTATAATTATATCAGTGTTTGGTCAGTCTTGAGCTCCTATGGGTGAGGTAGAGGAGATTGATCCATTCTTACAATTAAGGAGACCTGATTTCTGTTCATGGGCATAACCTCCAACTACAACAGAAGCAAGGTACATTTTTCTTTGGACTTGTGTTTGTCATATGGTTGTCATTTGACCTATGCTTAGATTTATCTTTTTTATGTGTCTCCAAATAAACAATAGAATTACTCTATGTAGTTCTACTTTTCATATTTTTAAGAGTTTTTCCTATTTGCTTGTTGCATCATGGTGTGTATATGTGTGTTTATAAAAATGAAAATTTAGTGGTTTAGGAAATGTACCTTCTGAATATCATTTTTATTTCCCACCCTCAAATTATTACAGTAATTTTATGCTTCATTTTTTAAGATGGCATGAACATGGCTACACACAAGCATGCACGCACACACGCACACACACACACAATTCCATGTATGTCCTGTAGCTGAGGGATTCATATCTCAGTTTGGTATCATAGGAAGTTCGAGACCTTTGGACGTTTTGTTTGGCCGATTTTGTGAACAATTAAGAATATGCAATCTAGCTTAGAGTCCCTGCTTAGTGATTTTTGAAACATTAAGATTGATATTCAGTTGCATGCAGTGGTGTCTTAATAAGTAGTTCTTTACTTTTTATGTATTTTTAAAAAATCATTTATTTATTTTTGGAGTATATTTAATTTGCAATAGTGTGTCAGTTTCAGATGTGTAGCATAGTGATGCATATGTTCATTCTTTTTCAGATTCTTTTCCCATACAGGTTTTCACAGAGTGTTGAGCAGAGTTCCTTGTGTGATACAGTAGGTCCTTGTGGATTGCCTGTTTTTATATATAGTAATGTGTGTGTGTTCATCTCAGTTCCTAACTGATCCCCTCTGCTACCTCTCCCCTTTGGTAACCATATGTTTGTTTTTGAAATCTGCAAGTCTGATTCTGTTTTGTAAATAAATTTATTTATATCTTTTTAAAAATTACATTTCACATTTGAATGATGGGCTTCCCTGGTAGCTCAGCTAGTAAAGAATCTGCCTGCCATGCAGGACACCTGGGTTCGATCCCCAGGTTAGGAAGATCCCCTGGAGAAGGGAACAGCTACCCATTCCAGTATTCTGGCCTAGAGAATTCCAAGGACTGTATAGTCCAGGGGGTCAAAAAGAGTCTGACATGACTGAGCAACTTTCACTTTATGAATGATACCATATGATATTTGTCTTTCTCCGTCTGACTTACTTCACTTAGTATGATAATCTCAAGGTCTATCTAAGTTGCTGCAAATAGTATTTTTTCATTCGTTTTAATGGCTGAGTAATATTTCATTGTATATATGTGTCATATCTTCTGTATCCATTCCTCTGTTGATGGACATTTATGCTGCTTCCATATCCTGGCTATTGTAAATAGTGGTGCAAAAAATACTGGGTGAATGTATCATTTTGAATTATAACTTTCTCTAGATAGACACCCAGAAATGGGATTGGTGGATCATATGGTTGAATTTTTAAAAAATTAAAATATGTATGGAAACACAAAACACCCCAAATACCCACAGCAATCCTAGGAAAAATGGAGCTGGAAGAATCAGGCTCCCTGACTTCACTATATTACAAAGCTACAGTAATCAAAAGAGTATAATATTTACATGAAATAGAAATATAGATCAATGGAATAAGCTAGAAAGTCCAAAAATAAACTCACACACCTATGGTCAATTAATCTATGACAAAGGAAGGAACAAAATACAATGGAGAAAAGACAGTCTCTTCAGTCAGTGGTGTTGGGAAAACTGCACAGCCACATGTGAAAGAATGAAATTAGAACATCCTCTAAAACCATATGCCATATACAAAATAAACCGTATATAAAATAAACTCCAAATGGATCAAACATCTAAATGTAAAACTGTATACTATAAAATTCTTAGAAGAAAACATAAGCAGAAGACGCTTTGACATAAACTGCAGCAGTATCTTTTTGAGTTCACCTCCTAAAGTAATTGGGCTTCCCTGAAAGTAATAAAAATAAAAACAAAGATAAGCAAATGAAAGCTAATCATGTTTAAAGTCTCTTGCACAGCAAAGGAAACCACAAACAAAACAAAAAGAAAAGCCAAAGAATGGGAGAAAATACTTGCAAAACAATGTATCTGACAAGGGATTAATCTTCAAAATGTACAAAAAGCTCATGCAGCTCTTCTGCCAATCAAAACATGAGCAGAAGAGTCTAAATAGACATTTCCACAAGAAGACACATAGAAGGTGAAAAAGCACATGACAATATGCTCAGTTCAGTTCAGTTCAGTTCACTCAGTTCAGTTCAGTCGCTCAGTCATGTCCGACTCTTTGTGACCCAGTGAACCGCAGCACACCAGGCCTGCCGGTCCATCACTAACTCCCAGAGTTCACCCAAACTCATGTCCATTGAGTCAGTGATGCCCCAAATCACTAATTGAAATGCAAATCAAAACTACAGTGAGGTCATACCAGTCAGAATGAGTATCATCCAAAAGAGAATGCTGAGAAAAAGGAACACTCCTATAATGTTGGTGAGAATGTAAATTATTACAACCATTATGGAGAACAGTGTGGAAATCCCCTAAAAAACTAAAAACAAGCAATTCTTTGAATTTGTCACATATCACAGGGATTTCATCTTGATACCCTTGGCTTATAAGACTCAAGTGCCACCATTAACGGTATCAAGAAATTAAATACTTTCTTCAGTGTTAGCTACTAAGATTACCACCAAAAAATCCAAACTTCACTGAACTAGAAATACATATTATTTTCACATTTTAACATTTAATGCTAAGATGATCTTGTAATCTTTGTATCTTAAAATATGTTTGGTAGCAGCTTTGTTTTCTTACTAGTACATAAAAGAACAGTACATCTCATATTCAATGGTTTCTGATATTCCTGACTTGTAGTCTGCAGATAACATGGTTAGCACCCTTTGGCATGCCTCTTAGTGACACCCAGCTCCTGGTAGCCATACACCACACAATCCACTCCTTCTGAGTATGGGTGCTCTTAGTCCTAGTGTTATAGGAGTCGCAGAAAGTCACTTCCAAAATTAGGTTATAAAAAACCAGGAGCTCTCTTGCGTATCTCTCTGGGACCTTCTTGCAAGCTCATGAGGATGGAGAGAATGGCCTCATAAGGAACTGAGAGCAGCCTCTATACCATAGGTACTGTACTGCACAATTCACTCATTTAAAATATACAGCTAAATGGTTTCTAATACATTCACAGAGTTGTGCAACCATCTCTAGAATTTAACATTAGAATATCTTCATCACTCCAAACGAAGCCCTGTACTCATTAGCACTTTACTGTTCTTTTAATATTTTATTTAAATGGTACTCATTTCTACAAATATTTGCTCCAATGTTAAAATTTATATTTTAAGATGTATAAAATAAGATATTCATTCAATATTCCCAAACAATTAAATTTTTTCCAAACACTTTAATTCTGTTAGTATAGGTTGTAGATATACCAGCAATATCTGATTAAAAATCAGTAACCCAAACAAATCATAAAATGGCAGATATCAACATTAACCTGCTACCAATTACATTAAAAATAAATTTCAAGACCCACAGAAGCAGTCAAAATGAACCAAACAAATTAATAACTCACCCAGCTGTATGTTATCTGTAAGAAACGTACTTATAAGAAAAAGAGAAAGAGGTTAGAAAAAGATCAGCCATGTAAAAGCTAATCAAGGGAAAAAGCTGGTGTTCAGGCCAACTAGACTTGAGAAAAAAGCATATTCTGGAAACAAAGAAATAAAATAAAGTGACAATGAAAGAACTATTTACCAAGAAGATCTAACAGTCCTAAAAGCATATGCACCAAACAAGAGATTCAAAACTCATGAAAAAAGAAGTAACAGAACAGAAAGGGAAAACAAATGGATTCAAAATTATATTTGAACATATTAACAGCCCTCTTTATGACTGATGTATGTGGTATAGACTTAATATTGAAAAGTATAGAAAAGAACTAAATAATACCACTGACAAACGGGATACACCTGACACTCAGAGAACCCTCTCGCCAACAGAGATACACATTTTGTTCAAGCGTCCAACAAACAGTCACCAAGATAATCTTTTTTCGTGGCTCATTAAATATATGAAAATAGGTAATAAAAGTATGATAAATAAGTAATTTAATTAGAAACTAGTCACAGAAAGATGAGAGGAAAACCATCAAATGCTTGAATTAAATATATATTCATATATATATATATATATATATATTTAATAATCCATGGTCCAAAGAAGAAGTCTTAAAGGAAATTTTAAAAATATATGGCACCCACTCCAGTACTCTTGTCTGGAAAATCCCATGGATGGAGGAGCCTGGTAGGCTTCAGTCCATGGGGTCACTAAGAGTCGGAGATGACTGAATGACTTCACTTTCACTTTTCACTTTCATACATTGGAGAAGGAAATGGCAACCCACTCCAGTGTTCTTGCCTGGAGAATCCCAGGGACGGGGGAGCCTGGTGGGCTGCCGTCTATGGGGACGCACAGAGTCGGACACGACTGAAGCTACTTAGCAGCAGCAGCATACAACCAAATGAAAATAAATATACAGCATATTAAAAAATGTTGAAATGAAATAAAGTTGTGCTAAAAATGAAAGCTACAGCACTTAGAAATGAAAAGAATCTAAAACTTATCAGTAACTATCAGTTAACTTAATAAAAAAGAAGAGCAAGAATAAAATAAATAAAAAAGAAAACTATGAAAATCAAAACAGAAAAGTAGAGAAAACTCAGTGAACACAAAGAGTTCCTTTAAAAGATCAGCAAAACTAATAAACATCTAGCAAGGTTGATAAAGAAAAGAGAACATCCAAGCTATAAATATTTGAAATGAAGGATTGTTACCACTGATCTGACATGCATTACAAAATAAGAGAATACTACAAATAGCTGGGATGTATCCCTGGGTTGGGAAGATCCCCTGGAGAAGGGAATAGCTACCCACTGTAATATTCTGGCTTGGAGAATTTCATGGACCTTATAGTCCATAGGGTCACAGAGAGTCAGGCACACTTTACTTTTCACAAATAGCTCATGTACATAAATAAGAAACTTAGGTAAGATGAACTGATGCCTTGAACAGTACAAACTATCAAAACTCACCCAAGATAGACCAAATAACTGAATTTTGTTGTTGCTCAGTTGCTCAGTTGTGTCCGACTCTGCCATCCCATGGACAGCAGCACACAAGGCTTCCTTGTCCATCACCATCTCCTGGAGCTTGCCAAATTCATGTCCTTTGAGTCAGTGATGCCATCCAACCATCTCATCCTCTGTCGTCCCCTTCTCCTCATGCCTTCCATCTTTCCCAGCATCAGGGTATTTTCTAATGAGTAGGCCCTTTGCATCAGTTGACCAAAGTATCGGAGCTTCAGTTTCAGCATCAGTCCTTCCAATGAATATTCAGGGCTGATTTCCTTTAGGATTGACAGGTTTGATCTCCTTGCAGTGCAAGGGACTCTCAAGAGTGTTGGTGTTCTCCAGCACCACAGTTTGACAGCATCAGTTCTTCTGTGATCAGCCTTCTTTATGGTCCAGCTCTCCCATCCATAAATGACTACGGGAAAAAACATGGCTTTGACTATAGAGGGAGCTTCCCTCATGGCTCAGCTGGTAAAGAATCCACCTGCAATGTGGGAGATCTCGGTTTGATCACTGAGCTGGGAAGATGCCCTAGAGAAGGGAAAGGCTACCCACTACAGTATTCTGGCCTGGAGAATTCCATGGACTGGGGTCACAAAGAGTTGGACATGACTGAGTGACTTTCACTTTGTAGACTTCCCTTGTGACTCAACTAGTAAAGAATCCACCTGCAATACAGGAGACCCGGGTTTGATCCCTGGGTTAGGAATATCCCCTGGAGAAGGGAAAGGCTACCCACTCCAGTATTCTGGTCTGGAAAATTCCATGGACTACAGTCAATGGGGTTACAAAGAGTTGGACACCACTGAGGGATTTTCACAACTGTATGGACCTTTGTCAGCAAAGTAATGCCTCTGCTTTTTGGAACGCTGTCTAGGTTTGTCATAGCTTTTCTTCCAAGGAGCAGGCATCTTTTAATTTCATGGCTGAAGTCACCATCTGCAGTGATTTTGAAGCTCAAGCAAATAAAGTCTGTCACTGTTTCCATTGTTTCCCCATCTATTTCCCAAGAAGTGATGGTACCGGATGCCATGATTTTTGTTTTTTTAATGTTGAGTTTTAAGCCAGCTTTTCACTCTCCTCTTTCACCTTCATCAAGAGGTTCTTAAGATTCTTTTTGCTTGAATAGTTCTACTAATATAATGAAAATTTAGTTAGTAGTTAAAAAGTTCCCAAAAGATAAATTATGAGGTTTAGATGGTCTTATTGGTGGAGTCTACCAAACTTTAGAGAGACAATGACAAGAAACTGTCTATTCTCTTCCTGAGAATAGAAAAATCTCTTCCAAAATTACTTTTTTTTTTTTTTTTTGAGTGCATCACTTTCCTGATAACAGAACCAGGCAAAAACATTGCTTTAAAAAATAAATTATAGGCTACTCTTCCTCAAGAATATAAGCATGAAAATTCTCAATAAAATATTAGAAAAGTAAATCTAATTCAATTGGTTTAAAACTAAGTTCTAAGCTGGCTTAAAAAACCCTGAAAATTCACTGGAAGGACTGATGCTGAAACTGAAGCTCTAATACTTTAGCCACCTCATGGGAAGAGCTGACTCATTACTTAGGTCACTTAAAACTGGCTTAAAACTAAGTGCTAAACTGGCTTAAAACTCAGCACTCAAAAAACAAACATCATTCATTACATAGCAAATAGATGGGGAAACAATGGAAACAGGGAGAGACTTTATTTTCTTGGGCTCCAAAATCACTGCAGATGGTGACTGCAGTCAGGAAATTAAAAGACCCTTTGCTCCTTGGAAGAAAAGTTATGACCAACCTAGATAGCATATTAAAAAGCAGAATTACTTTTCCAACAAAGGTCCATCTCGTTAAAACTATGGTTTTTCCAGTAGTCATGTATGGATGTGAGAACTGGACTATAAAGAAAGCTGAGCCCCTAAAAATTGTTGCTTTTGAACTGTGGTGTTGGAGAAGACGCTTGAGAGTCCCTTGGACTGCAAGGAGATCAAGCCAGTCAATCCTAAAGGAAATCAGTCCTGAATATTCATTGGAAAAACTGATGCTGAAGTTCCAATACTTTGGCCACCTGATGAGAGGAACTGACTCACTGGAAAAGACCCTGATGTTAGGAAAGACTGAAGGCAGGAGGAGAAGGGGGTGACAGAGGATGAGATGGTTGGATGGCATCACAGACTCAGTGGACATGAGTTTGAGCATGCTTCAAGAGTTGGTGATGGACACGTGCTGCAGTCCATGGGATTGAAAAGAGTCAGACATGACTGAGCGACTGAACTGAACTGACTGAAATCTAGTTATATATATACATGTAAGTGTATAATACATTAATAGTAATATATAATAATATTATATATATAATATAATCACCTGCCACTGAAGTGGAGGATGGTTTATTCCTGTGACAAAAGGATAATTCAGTATTTTAAACATATCCATATAATTTGTCATGTTAAAATTCTAAAGAAAAATGCCATATGATACTATCAATTGATGGAGCAGAAGCATTTGGTAAAATTAAACATGTATTTGTAATTTAAAAAATCTCAGCAACCTAGAAATAAAAAAATTGCTTAATTCTGAAAAAAAAAAAAAGCATCTATGAAAAACTACATTGAAAGGTACACAGTGGCCAATGATGAAACAATTTGGACAAGAAAAATTTAAGTATCAAGTAAATATCAATGAGTCCATACTAATATAATAATGTGATAAATTAATAAATATAGGAGACTAATTTTGTGAAGAAGAATGTTGAATAATTTATGTAGGTACTTCATTCTCAAGAAGGGGAGGCCAACCCCATTCCTCACACATAGTCTGTATAAGGCCACTTCCTTCCCAAGTTGATGTCATGGAAGAGTCATTTTACCGTGGAGAGACTGGAAAATACAACTTCCACCAGTAATCAAGGTCAAAATCAACAGCGGTAAGCGTATCGATAATATGTGCCCTGGTGTGGTAAAAATGAGACTTAACCTCTATGGTTTTCCTCCCCCAAATCCATAACCCCAGTTTAATCACTGTAATGATATTTTAAAAAATTGAATACAGGGATATTCTCTAATACCTCACCAGTACTCTTCAAAATGGTCAAAGTCATCAATGACAAAAGAAATTTGAAAAACTTTTACAACCAAGAGGAGTCTCAGGAGAGATGACAACTAAACACAATGTGGTCGCCTGGAGAGTATCCTAAAACAGAAAAAGGTAAACACTGAGAAAATACGAATAAAATATGGACTTTAGTTAAAAGTAAAATATCAACACTGGTTCGTTAATTGTAACAAGTGAACTATATTCATTAAGGTATTAATGACAGAGGATACTGGATGCAGGGGACATGGGAGCACTCTGTAATATTGTAGTATCATCTCCATCTTTATGTAAATCTAAAGTTGTTCTAAAAACTAAACTGATTTAAAATCAACTAATGATTTCACTATCTTATGAGAATAAATGAGGAAAAAACAAACTTTTAATGTATACATAAAAATAATTTGACAAATCCTATGATTGTTTATGAGGAAATCTCTCAGTCAAATTGAAATAGAAGAGAAGATTCTAAATCTTATAAAGAGCATCTAAAGAACACTACAACTAACATCATATTTAATGATTAACTATTGAATGATTGTCTCCCTATGATCAAGCATAACACAAGATGAAACTCTTACTTTAATTGCACGTTAACAAAAAATGGACCAAAGATTTTTATAGACATTCCATAAAGCAGTTCTTATGAATAGCCACAAAATATATTTAAAAGTTATCAATCTCATTTGTTGTTGGGGAAATCTAAATTTAATCCATAATGAAATTTAAACTCACACTGAAAAGGGACCACCAAAAAGGCTAATATTTAAAAGACCATAAAAAGCAGAGACATTACTTTGCCAACAAAGGTCCGTCTAGTCAAGGCTATGGTTTTTCCAGTGGTCATGTATGGATATGAGAGTTGGACTGTGAAGAAAGCTGAGCGCCGAAGAATTGATGCTTTTGAACTGTGGTGTTGGAGAAGACTCTTGAGAGTCCCTTGGACGACAAGGAGATCCAACCAGTCCATCCTGAAGGAGATCAGTCCTGGGTGTTCATTGGAGGGACTGATGCTGAAGCTGAAACTCCAATACTTTGGCCACCTCACCTGAAGAGTGACTCATTGGAAAAGACTTTGATGCTGGGAGACATTGGGGGCAAGAGGAGAAGGGGATGACAGAGGATGAGATGGCTGGATGTCATCACCAACTCGATGGACATGAGCTTGAGTGAACTCCGGGAGTTGGTGATGGACAGGGAGTCCTAGCATGCTGTGATTCATGGGGTCGCAGAGTTGGACACAACTGAGCGGCTGAACTGAACTGAACTGAAAACGCCAAATATGATGAGGAACAGGCCCGCTGGAACACTCATGCAATGTTAGTAGGAATGTAACACAGAACAAACACTTTGAAACACTCTGGCACAGAAAACATTCTGATGGTTTCTTAAAAAGTCAAACATATACCTTTTATATGACCCAGAATTCTAGTCATATTTATTTATTTATGAGAAAAGAAAATATGTTTACAGGAAGATTGCCCAGGAATGCACATAGCAGCTTTATTTATAATAGTTAAAAACTGGAAAACATCCCTGGTATTCACTGATAGATGAGTGAATAAATAAAACTTGGTACACTCCTATAGTGGAACATTACAATAAATAGGAACAAATATGTGATCTATGCAAGAACATGGATAGATCACAAAAACATGCTGGGCAGAAACCCTTACACATAATATAATATATTGTTTTATTACATTATAAAATTCTACTTAAGCAAAATTGATCTTGGAAAACAAATCTGAACAATGATTGCCCATTTGAGTGAAGCAGAAATGAGTATTGACTGAGAAGAGATATAGGAAAATTCCTATATCTTTAATTCTTAATTCCAACACCAGACCACCTGACCTGCCTCTTGAGAAATCTGTATGCAGGTCAGGAAGCAACAGTTAGAACTGCACATGGAACAACAGACTGGTTCCAAATAGGAAAAGGAGTATATCAAGGCTGTACATTGTCACCCTGCTTATTTAACTTATGTGCAGAGTACATCATGAGAAACGCTGGGCTGGAAGAAACACAAGCTGGAATCAAGATTGCCTGGAGAAATATCAATAACCTCAGATATGCAGATGATACCACCCTTATGGCAGAAAGTGAAGAGGAACTAAAAAGCCTCTTGATGAAAGTGAAAGTGAAAAAGTTGGCTTAAAGCTCAACATTCAGAAAACAAAGATCATGGCATCTGGTCCTATCACTTCATGGGAAATAGATGGGGAAAGAGTGGAAACAGTGTCAGACTTTATTTTGGGGGGCTCCAAAATCACTGCAGATGGTGGCTGCAGCCATGAAATTAAAAGACGCTTGCTCCTTGGAAGAAAAGTTATGATCAACCTAGATAGCATATTCAAAAGCAGGGACATTACTTTGCCGACTAAGGTCCATCTAGTCAAGGCTATGGTTTTTCCTGTGGTCATGTATGAATGTGAGAGTTGGACTGTGAAGAAGGCTGAGCGCCGAAGAATTGATGCTTTTGAACTGTGGTGTTGGAGAAGACTCTTGAAAGTCCCTTGGACTGCAAGGAGATCCAACCAGTCCATTCTGAAGGAGATCAGCCCTGGGATTTCTTTGGAAGGAATGATGCTAAAGCTGAAACTCCAGTACTTTGGCCACCTCGTGCGAAGAGTTGACTCACTGGAAAAGACTCTGATGCTGGGAGGGATTGGGGGCAGGAGGAGAGGGGACAACAGAGGATGAAATGGCTGGATGGCATCACTGACTCGATGGACGTGAGTCTGAGTGAACTCTAGGAGTTGGTGATGGACAGGGAGGCCTGGTGTGCTGCAATTCATGGGGTTGCAAGAGTCGAACCCGACTGAGTGACTGGACTGAACTGAACTGAACTGTGGTGATTAACATTTTATATTTTGATAGTATTTACATTTGGAATTACAGTGGACACATTTGGAAAGACTTCAAATGTACAATTATTACTTGTGCATTTCATTGTGTGTAAATTTTATATAGTATCTATGAACAAATGTTAAAATCTAGTCAATGGCATGTTCTAGTCAATGTTTAAGCATTTAAAAAGTTGTATTCTGATGTCTGCAGTTTACTTTGAAGTGCCTTATAAAATGATTAAGTAATCAATATCAATATGTGATGGAGCTTGTGTAATAAATGATAATGGTAAAATTTAGGTGGGGGATGTTTGGATACTCAAATATCTTTCAATGCCTGTTTTTGAAAATTTTCAGAAAAATCTCAAAAAATTACAATCTTTTTATACAGATGCCATTTTCCCATGACAGAAAAAACTGGCTGATGCAGAAATTGCTTTAAGTCTACTCATTCCATCATAATAAGGTCACCAAGCCCCTTGTTTGTCATTTTACATTTTTATGTTTTATATTCATAACACTTCCTATCTCTCCTTACTGCTGCAAGCCAACAACAAAATTATTGCTCTTAAAGATTTTGATATCCCAAGAGACTTCAGACAAGCAAACTTAATTATGTGGAAGGCTCTTATTGCCTGACCTATATTTATCTGCAATATGCACACAAACATTGGTAATCTGCCACCAGGAGGCACATTTTAATAACTGCTTCAAGGGAGTGAAGGTTTACAGGATCTGCTCCCAGCGTGTTTCTTATTTACTCTAGGGTCTTAGCTAACATTTTAAACCCTGAATATAGCAAAGAGGCTGCATTTTGCTAGCATGCTGTAAAATTACTCATGTATTGAAGTACCACTATCTGTCTTCTCCATCTATTACCTTCTCAGCCACACATGCCCCTGAAATCAAAGTGGAAATGTTTAGCACAATCGGACAGAAAAGGTAGTTTTAAGGACTACTCTTTGGAGTCAAAATGTTCTAAAAGGAATCGTCCAGGAGAGTTTTTGTGTGTGTGCTCAGTCATGTCCAACTCTTTGCAACTCCCTGGACTGCAGCCCTCCAGGCCCCTGTCCATGGGATTTTCCAAGGAAGTATACTGGAGTGGGTTGCCCTTTCCTTTTCCGGGGGATCTTCCTGACCCAGGGATCAAACCCACATCTCTTGTGTCTCCTGCATTGGTAGGCAGATTCTTTACCACAGCGCCACCTGGACAGGAAAGGTAACTTTTAAGGACTACTCTTTGAAGTTGAATTGAGTGAGGATGTTCTAAAAGGGGAGGTCCAGGAAGGCATACAGTGGAAGAGAAATGAGGCATAGGGAATTAAATATGTAAGGATTGACTCTGCTATGGAAACTGTCACCAGTCATATTTTCTCAATAGAAATCTGTAGATATAGTCTCTGGGCTTCATCTGTAGGACCAATTTACCTTGTTCCCACACAGCTACTCTAACATGATGGGATTAGTGGGTTTAATCTGAATTTCATATGTCTGCATGGACACTGAGAAGTTTGATTACTCCAAGTGTGATTCTATGTGCAATATGACTTCTGCTGCTAGAGTGTGATTGTCAACACAACGGCAGCTGCAATTCTGTCTCAGTTCTATGGAAAGAAGTAGGGTTTGCCAATAAAGGTCTGTATAATCAAAGCTATGGTTTTTCCAGCAGTCATGTATGGATGTGAGAGTTGGACCATAAAGAATGTTGAGCGTCAAAGAATTGATGCTCTTGAACTGTGGTGTTGGAGAAGACTCTTGAGAGTCTCTTGGACTGCAAGGAGATCAAACCAGTCCATCCTAAAGGAAATCAACCCTCAATATTTATTGGAAGGACTGTTGCTGAAGCTGAAGCTCCAATACTTTGGCCAAGTGATGCAAAGAGCCAACTCAATGGAAAATACCTGATGCTTGGAAAGATTGAGGGCAGGAAGAGCAGGGGATGACAGAGGATGAGATTGCTGGATGGCCTCATCAACTCAATGTACATGAATTTGAGAAAACTCCAGGAGTTGGTGATGGACAGGGAAGCCTGGCGTTCTGCAGTCCATGGGGTCACAAAGAGTCATACAGGACTGAGCAACTGAACAATGAAAGAATTGTAAAGAAAAAAGTCAACTGAAAAAAAAATACTCTGGATTAGTTAGCTAGGGCTGCTGTAACAAAGGATTATAGGCTGGAAGATTTACACAACAGAAATGTATTTTCCCACAGTTCTGGAAATCCAAGATTAAGGTGCTGGTGGGATGATTTCTTCTGAGACCTCTCTCCTTGGCCTTTTGGTGGCCATCTTCTCCCTGTGTCCTCACAGGATCTTCACTCTGTGTGCCTGTGCACTAATTCTCTCTTCTCATAATATCACTAGTCATATCAGATTAGAGTACAGCCTAATTCCAGCATTGGATTAGAGTACAGCCTGATGTCCACCAGGTCTTCCCTGCTGGCTCAGATGGTAAAGAATCTCAGGAAGGTTCGGACACACCCCAATGGGCATCACCATGAGTGAAAGTTGCTCAGTCATGTCTGACCCTTTGTGACCCCATGGACTGTAGTCCATTTAATTCTCCAGGCCAGAATACTGGAGTGGGTACCTCTCCCTTCTCCAGGGGATCTTCCCAACCCAGGGACTGAACCCAGGTCTCCCACATTGCAGGCAGACTCTGTACCAACTGAGATATCAGGGAAGCTCACCATTTTTAATCAACTCATTTAAACGCTGTCCCCAGATTCGGTCACACATGCTCACATTTCTGTCTCCCTTTGCTTTCCTCGTTCAAACCTTAGGTATCTTTTATTACCTGATTTGTACCTCAACTTTGGATTTGTAAATTCTTAGATTTCATGTCAAATATATCTCTTTGCACAGAGGATGAGTTTCAAGTCTTCACAAACATGTAAAGGTATATGCTAGTTTATCCTGATAATCAGAGTAGAGAATAAATGGGAGATGTGACTAAATTATGAAAGTAAAATAGAGTTGTCAGATTAGGGGGTGAATCATGGCACGATGAGGTAGAAGGGAAAAATAATCTATGCTAAGATTGGTCATCAGCAGTGTAGATCTGGGATAAAATACAGAAACGTTAGATTTCCTGTAAAAATCATTGCAGGGTTCATTAGTGGCTTGAAAGTGGCAGGTGTATGAGCAAATAATCATGGCAAATCTTGTCCATCATCTAACAGAAAATTTTAAATATACCATGAGAAGAAGATGAAGAAACCAGAGACCTTGGGAAAGATTTCCTGGAGGAGGTAAATTCAGTTTGGTTCCTTAGGAGGATGAGACATAGCAATGGCCGTTGGGAAGCTGGACCAGCATGTGTGGAGCATAGAGGTGCCCAAGGCATTGCCTGTTAACCGGTGGAGATCCTGTGTTCTGAAAGCACCAGGTGTACACATTGGAGAGGTGGGAAAGGATTCGGGGGCTCACACGGCTGACAACCTTGAATAGGCAGAGCAGCTCATCACCCTGGGGAAGAGAAATGGAGCATCAAGTGAACCAGTGAAATAGCTCAGTCGTGTCTGACTCTTTGCGATCCCATGGACTGGAGCCTACCATGGCTCTTCCATCCATGGAATTTTCCAGGCAAGAGTACTGGAGTGCGTTGCCATTTCCTTCTCCAGGGGATCTTCCTGTCCTGGGGACAGAACCCAGGTCTCCCAGGTCTTTGCTATCAGGTAAGCCTGAAACGGAATAGTGGGGTTTAAACATTGGTGCTGGCGTCCACCATAGGCTGCTGAGGTTGGAGAAGAATGGAGGGAAATGGGCTAATGGACTGAGCTTCCTATGAGGACAAGGGCAACGATGCTGAGTTGACCTTTGTGGTCAGAGTCCACAGACCTCTAATTTTCCCCTTGGAGAGAAATAGTCCAACTTTTACCTTGAGGAAATTTGAGCAGAAAGGATAGGGGGGCCGGTCCCTAAGTCCACGCTGCCTGCAAAGAGCAGAGAGGGGAGAGAGTGACAAGGAGCTGAGAAAAGAGACAAGAGCAGAAGAGGGAGGTGCATGAGCCTTCGAGGTGGCAGTTAAAACAGGTGCTTTGGTGGCAGAAGGGACAGCCGAGGGAGACAGGGGGACCCCCAGTGGGTGCAGAGCTGAGATTTGTGGTGGAGCCCCTGCCTGCAGCACCTGCATAGATATCACCTCTTCAGCCTGAGATAGAAGCTGCTGGAACCAATATAATTCTATTTTATTACAAAATAAAAGCACACATACGGCCTTTGTGATAAAGCATATCAGGGGGTTATTAGAAATCTTCAAAGAGTTAGACTGTTTTGTTTGGAAAACTGCTGCAAAACTGCAAAGCAAATACCCACAGGCTTCAAAGTATAAATCAAACTTAAGGATCATCATAAGGGATGGTAAATAATGCTATTGCTGTATGAGCCTTTAGGTGAGCCTATTATTGATAAGGAAGATAATTTTAAAATTAATTGCTATGTTACTGAAGATACAGTCATTGTGCAAACAGGTGTTTTGAATTGTGCGCAAATCATGAATCTGCTTCTGGGTTCTTATATGTCATCCGCAAGTTACAGGAAATGCCAGAGGAAACATTAAAACATGATCATGGAAATTTACATTTAAAATTAAATCAGTGCACGACGTAAGAACCTGAACACAGATGTTTATAGCAGCTTTATTCATAGTCACTAAGACTTGGAATTAACCAAGATATCCTTCAGTAGATGAATGGATAAAAAAAAAACATGGTACATTTAAACAATGGAATGTTACTTCATGCTAAAAGGAAGTGAACTATTAAACCATAAAAAGCCTGGGAGGGACTCCCAGTGCCTATTACGAAGTGAAAGAAGCCAATCTGAAAAGGCTTTCTGATTTCAACTTCATGATATTCTGGAAAAAGCAAAAATACAGAGACAAATAATAGATCAGTTGTTTCCAGAGGCCCAAGGAAGGAAGGGAGGGAGACGGAGAAAGAGAGATAGGACACAGAGTATTTGTAGGGCCTCAAGATAATTCTGTATGATATTATAAAAGTGGATCCATGTCACACACTTGTCCAGGCTCATAGAATATACAACACCAAGAGTGAACCCCAATGTTAAGTATGGACTCTGGGTAATAACGATGTGTCAATGTCGGTTCACAGACTGTAATCAGTGTACCATTTGGTGGGAGATGTAGGTAGCAGAAGAGACTGTGCATGCAGGGGGCAGGGTCTATGCAGACGCTCTGGGCACTTTCTGCTCAGTCCTGCCTCGGACTTAAAACTTCTGGAATCTAAAAAGTTGATTTAAAAAACTGCACACAGAAATTTCAATGCAAACGTAAAGGTTGCAATATTTTATAAAAATTGTTAGACAGGAATCATCATCCTTAGTTATACTAAACATTATATCTTGAAATAATTTATCAGAAATTTAAAGTTTACAGAGCCTATATAACAGTCTTCAGGAATAGATGCATCAACAAAAAGATTCTACTTAAAATTATTTGTGATCTTGCATTTGCCAAGAGAAAGTGATGTTGCTGGTAATTATTTCAATAGAAAATTAGGTATTTGGGGATACTCATCTTGATGACCTAGCAAAGGAATTTTCAGAATAGCAAGCCAGAGAAACTTTCTGCTTGATTAAACTATCATATTAATGAAGTATGATTATTATCTATCCATTTTATAAAATTATTATACCAGAATATTTTTGCAATTTATGTTTATTTTGTTGTTCTTGTATTAAATTACTCATATGAATTGTATTAATAATCAAATATTTCTGAATAAAAAGGGTTTATATTTTTCTACTTTTGTGATTTTTCCCTGCTTTTTGAACAAGGACACTCACATTTTATTTTTGCAATAGCTCCATAAATTAAGTAGCTAGTTGTATTTATAAATGTACGAAATCCACAGGGTATATTTGTTTGTCCATCTCAAATGTATTTTCTTTTCTTTTTTTAAAGGTAGCTTAGTCTGCTTCTTCACATTACTGATGTATTCTGGCCAATTTTCTCTGTGAGATTAATTACTCTGGATGAATTGCATCGGCTTACAGGGTAAACAAGTCTAACGATTTGTAAACTTCCTCCACACTGTGTGCTGTACTGTTTTTAATAGAAACTATTTATTTGTTCATGTTTGTGAACATTCCTCCTTCCCAGTGAACAGAGGGGCACTAAGCCAACGAGCTTGAGGCGGTGTCACCAAATTCCCAATTTAAACATAAGCCTGCAGAGCATTACCACTCCTTCTTCAGGAACCATCCCCAGGACCATTTCTTGGGGACCACAAATGAGTTTACCTCCAGAGTCTGTGGGCCCAGAAATTGAGAACTTCCTTCAACACTTCCCTGGTGGCTCAGGTGGTAAAGAATCCATCTGCAATTCAGAAGACCTGGGTTCAATCCCTTGGTCAGGAAGATCCCCTGGAGAAGGAAATGGCAACCCACTCCAGTATTCTTGCCTGGAGGATCCCATGGACAGAGGAGCCTGGCGGGCTACAGTCCTTGGGGTTGCAAAGCATTGGGCACAACTGAGTGACTAAGCAGCAGCAGCAGCCAGTATTCTAGCCTGGAGAAGTCCATGGACAGAGGAGCCTGGCAGGCTGCAGTCCATGGGGATGCAAAGAGTCAGACACGACTGAGTGACTAACACTTTCACTTTCTTCCTTCAACACCAGTTTGATCCTACCTGTCTGCTTGCCTGCAGCAGTTGCCAGCTATGTGCCAGCTATGTGTCATGCTACTAACTATATATCACACCAGGCCTCTGTGATTCTAAGGACATAGCACCACCGAATTTTAAGACTATGGTGCAAACATGGCTGCCAGTGTGGCTGGTCTAAGGGAGTTATGGGGAAAGTGTATGGACAAGACTCTACAACCCACCTTCCAGGGTGCGAGTTCACACAAATTCAGATTAATGAATATTGTTATTGCTTCAGGAGAGGGGAGGAGACACTCTACCATGTGATATGGGATGGACAGGCAATCCCTGAATCTAAACTACTGTGCTGGAAGAGGCAGAGACGGGGTGATGGGTGTGGCTTTGTGAGATTTGAATGGCTTCATGATTTCATACTCACTCCCAACCCAAGACATGACAGCATACAAAATATACAAATATATATACAAAGACATAAGTTAATTTTAAAAATATATTCCAATATGCATCTGTTGCTCAGTCGCTCAGTCATGACCAACTCTTTGCAACTCCATGAACTGCAGCACGCCAGGCTTCCCTGTCCTTCACCATCTCCCGGAACTTGCTCAAACTCATGTCCACTGATCAGTGATGTCATCCTCATCCTCTGTTGTCCGCTTCCCCTCCTGCCTTCAGTCTTTCCCAGCATCAGGGTCTTTTCTAATGAGATGTAATGTGTTACATGCAGACAGATTGTTAGGTTCCACTTGTCCAAGGTACCCAGAGCAGTCAAATTCAGAGAGTAGGAAATTACAGTGGTAGATGCCAGGGGTGGGGAGGCAGGATGGGAAGTTAGTGTTGAAGGTGAAAAATGTGGGAGGTGGATGATGGTGAGAGTTGCACAATATTGTGATTGTGCCTGGTGCCACTGAACTGTACAGTTATGTATGGTTAAAATAGTACATTTTATATTATGTGAGTTTTACCACAATAAAAAACGAAAAAATCAGAGGATATTTGCAGATAAGCACCCTGCCCTTCCTTACATCCAGGTCACTTCCATAAGCCCCTCCTCTATAGTATGTCTAGAACTTTCCCAGGTGGAGTGGATGCCTGGCGGGGAGGAACAGGATTCTTGGTCGGCATGGAAGCAGACAGGGCTCTCCCAGGAGATGTGCAGTTTCCTGATGTTCTGTATTCTGGAAGGTTCTAGGGTCAGGTCCAGAGGAGGAACTTTGCTTACAGCCTGGTGACCTGGTGCTTCTTTGGCAGTTCAACAGAGATAGGTCTCAACAAAACCATATAGGGTCTACTCAGCGGGAGTTGGGTCTTTCTCCCAGATGTCATTTGGCATTCTGTTCACAGATTTCTGTGTACTTAACTGCCACTCGGCCCTCTGCTTTGGATGATTAACTTATGATTTTTACCTAAGAAGTGCCAATGCCTTCCTTTGACTGCACACCATACATAATTTATTTGTAACAAATCTCTCATATCAGTCATTATCTCTCTCAGCTTTATGACATCAGGCATAGAGCAAGATCTTTTAGTCAGTTCTGCAAACTGATATGAAAATTTTCTGTGGAGTACTAAGTTTAAGTTTCGCTTTTCTGAAAGTTTAGTAGATGTGATCCAAGCAGAAGTGAAAAAGTTGGCTTAAAATGCAACATTCAGAAAACTAAGATCATGGCATCTGGTCCCATCACTTCATGAGAAATAGAAGAGGAAACACTGGAAACAGTGACAGACTTTATTTTTGGGGGCTCCAAAATCACTGCAGATGGTGACTGCAGCCATGAAATTAAGATACTTGCTCCTTGGAAGAAAAGTTATGACCAACCTAGATGGCATATTAAAAAGCAGAGACATTACTTTGCCAACAAAGGTCTGTCTAGTCAGAGATATAGTTTTTCCAGTAGTCATGTATGGATGTGAGAGTTGGACTATAAAGAAAGCTGAGTATCAAAGAATTGATGCTTTTGAACTGTGGTGTTGGAGAAGACTCTTGAGAGTCCCTTGGACTGCAAGGAGATCCAATCAGTCTATCCTAAAGGAAATCAGTCCTGAATATTCATTGGAAGGACTGATGCTGAAGCTGAAACTCCAAAACTTTGGCCACCTGATGCGAAGAGCTGACTCATTTGAAAAGACCCTGATGCTGGGAAAGATTGAAGGCAGGAGGAGAAGGGGACAACAGAAGATGAGATGGTTGGATGGCATCACCACTCAAAGGACATGAGTTTGAGTAAACCCGGGTGTTGGTGATGGACAGGGAGGCCTGGCATGCTGCAGTCCGTGGGGTCGCAAAGAGTCGGACACGACTGAGCAACTGAACTGAACTGAAGCAGAAGTGGATTGCTGGGTAGTCGGTTTTCTTCCTGTGAAAGATAGAAGTGCTATAAGCCTGTAACCACCATTTCGGCATTCCGTCTGGAGGGAGAGGAGGAACTCTGGTCAATTCCGGAAAGGAACCGCGCATGCTCAGTTGGGATCATTCCTCTGCTTTGGAAAGAAATCAGATGAGGCCACCACCATTGTCCAGCGTTAACTGAAACTCAACGAGAACATCTAACTAATTCTGGAATTCACTGATCTCTCACATAAGCTACACCCTCCAGTTTAGCCCCTTTCAATAAAGAGGTTATAATTTAACCACTATATTTATTTAAGATAAAAAAAGAGAGAGAGGCAAGTAGACGGTTGTTATTTCTTGCTATTTCAAAACCCAATGAGTGGGTTTTTTTTTTTTGTTAATATAATAAGCTGAATTCCACAACTCATTTACTACTGAACAGTACAGTTGTCTCTATTGGGCAAAGATTAATTTAACCTACAATTGCTTAGTTTTCCTCACAGTTATTTACTGAGAAGTATAATTTGCATTCATCCCAAGAAACCCCTAAGGATGCTTCTAGGCTAGTTAATGTGTGAAGACGAATGGTGGGATAGTGATTATTTCTGGACAATTCGATTATAAAGAATGTATGCAACTAGCGGGTGTTACCTCTGAGCCCTGTTTGATCTCAGGGTTTCTGGCAGAAATCTATAACGAAGGACCTACTATTGGTTAGCTGGTAATTACTGGGTTCAGATGCATGTGGTGAACCATACATCAATCCTACAGAAGGTTGCTCTGCTACTTTGAGAACCTCATTATTGCATTTTGTTTATCCCAGTACTTCAGAATCAATCCATGCCTTATCTGAATGAAAAATAGATGATAGTGCTGCAAATGAGCAGAGAGTAAGAGGGGAAAAGACAGCAATGACCCTGAGAAAAAATTTTGATGAATTGTTGAGCAGTTTTGGCAGTAGTATCATAATTAACCAACCATTGGTTGCTGCACTGTTATATTATTTTTACTCTGAAAATGTAGTCAGTATGTTTTTAGCCAAATTTATTCTAAATTTAGTATAGTTGGGGCATTCAAAAGGTACTCCTCAATTTGGGAGACTCAATTTGGTTGAGAGGAAACAAGTAGAATTTTGTTTCTACAAAATTTCTACTTGTAGGAATGGAAACAGGTAGAACTTTACACTTGGGCAGAAGATCAACTAAAGGCACAAGAAACTTCCCTGAGAGGTGATTTAAATTCTGTTCATTAAACTAGAGTATCTTGTCATTAAATCAGTAAGATGAGATGGTTTTCAAAATGTATAGCATTCGTGTACTAATTTTCTAATCATGTGTAACCAGTTCCTACAGGCTTACTGGATCATCTTCCCTGGATCAATTCAGGTTACAATTTGAGGTCTGTTGGGTTGAA
The DNA here is from genome assembly GCF_014754425.2 of Oryx dammah. Classification (NCBI taxonomy): domain Eukaryota; kingdom Metazoa; phylum Chordata; class Mammalia; order Artiodactyla; family Bovidae; genus Oryx; species Oryx dammah. The sequence goes on from NW_024070204.1 coordinate 7,170,093, forward strand.
TTCTCATCTAGAAGCTTGGCTATGGAAGAACCCATGTCCAGTTTATTCAGGTGGACAGAACTCATCTTCTTGGATTGAATGACTGAGGACCCTGGCTTCCTACTTAATGGAAGCTGCCCCCAGAGTCTAGCAGCCACCTGTGGTTTTCTGCCTCATGAGTCTCTCCATAGGAAGTATAACATGGAAGTTTGCTTCTTTCAGGCCAGAAGAAGCCTTTCCTTATAAGGTTCATTTCCTTATAGGGTCTCCAGTTGTTTAAGGGTTTTCACCTGTTTAAGTCCCACTCAAGATAAATTCCCTTTTGCTTAATTCAAAGTGAAGTTGCTCTGTTGTGTCCAACTCTTTGTGACACCATGGACTGTAGCCTACCAGGTTCTTCCATTCATGGGATTTTCCAAGCAAGAGTACTGGAGTGGGTTGCCACTTTCTTCTCCAGGGAATCTTCCCAATTTAGGGATTGAACCCAGTCTCCCACATTGCAGACAGATGCTTTACTGTTGAGCCACCAGGGAAGCCAACTTCAATTCTTTGAAGCCTAATTCAAAGAATCAGCTAATTTATGATCTTAATTATCTACAAAATCACATCACTTTTGTTTTACAATATAGCTTAACGAAGGGTGTGAAAATAATTTCTTTTGCCAAAGAACACAGCCTAATCAAAGGACAGACATTCCTCCCATGTGTCTTATTCTATTGGTTAGAACAGCTGGTAACGAATCGGCCTGCAATGCAGGAGACCCTGGTTCGATTCCTGGGTCAGGAAGGTCCCCTGGAAAAGGGATAGGCTACCCACTCCAGTATTCTGAGGCTTCTCTGGTGGCTCAGCTGGTAAAGAATCTGCCTGCAATGCAGGAGACCTGGGTTCAATCCCTGGCTTGGGAAGATCCCCTGGAGAAAGGAATGGCTACCCATTCCAGTATTCTGGCCTGGAGAATTCCATGGACTGTATATAGTCCATGGGGTCACAAAGAGCTGGACACAACTGAGTGACTTTCACAGTTTCAAGGCACAGTTTCTGCCACACTTAAGAGGAGGGCACATTTCCTTGAGGATCACTGTAGAGTATATCTGCCACATTCTTCATAATTTAAAGTATTTGTTGTAACATCTTATGCAGAGAATTGAATAGATTTTAGAAAGAGAGAATACAATATCTTCTTAGATTTACCCAGTCCATTTACCCCAAGAAATGGGGATTCGACTTTAGTAATAATTTTTATTGGTTATGTGGACAGATAAATACCACTTAAGTTTTTCTTGACTAGTGGAAACATCCCTTAAGAATGTCACTGCCTGCATTCTTTTTTTCCTACTCCTATTCTAACTCTGTTCATCAAACAACCTTAAAATTTGCATTTTTTTTCTCCTGGATGAACATACCCATCCAAAAGGGTGTTCTGAGAAAATTTATAATTCCTGCAGCTCTAACCCTACTTGAACGATTAAATTGTCACTCTGTTTTTCTCTCCAGTTTGAAATATTTTTAGTTAAGATAGCTGTCTCCATGCTTCATCAGTTGGGGTGAGCTAACTTTTTTCCAGGGTGCTTCCTAGGCTGTGCTAGTGATAAAGGACCCACCTACCAATGCAGATAGATGTAAGAGACACAGGTCCAATCCCTGAGTCAGAAAGATCCCTTGGAGGAGGGCATGGCAATCCACTCCAGTATTCTTGCCTGGAGAATGCCATGGACAGAGAAGCCTGGAGGGTTTCAGTCCATAGGGTCGCAAAGAGTCAGACATGATTGAAGCAACAACACCTACCCGTGCAAACTTTTCCCAGAGATACACACATAAAGTTCTTGTTTTGGGTAGCCCTGCCTGAAGTGGGTAGCCCAGCCTCCCACTTTCTGCACGGCCATGCGCTTGCGTTAATGTGATCTTCAAGGTCTTCTGTCAACACAGATCTAGAATCCACGTTCTTCTTTCAGGTTAATGGTCTCTCAATAAGGTTTTTCAGCAGTGTGTTCCCAATGCAAAACTGTAAGTAAGAACACAGCTGTGGTAAATGAAGCAATTGGCATAGACGTGGGCCACGGAAGGAGATCAAAGTGTCCGGCTTTATAATTACATACTGTTAAGACTCAAGCAGAGTGTTGTTCTCTGTCCTGTCCCTTCAAGAATGGGGGCAGTGACTCCCCTCCTCTTGGCACTTAGGGAATCCTGACAGTCCTGACTTGTCATCTTTGGAAATTTTTCAAAGGTCTTGTGTGTAGTTGTTGCACATGGTAGGCTCCCCTCAGGAACTCATGGGTATTTCAAGTTTGGAGGAATGGGGCTCAGTCTCTACATGCGCCCCAAGAAACTGGCTGAAGACCTAGGCCCTGGGTCCAGTTTGTGACTCAGAGGTCTTAGTTTTGGACACAACCCTCCCACAGGCCACTGCTGTCTCTGACCTTAGATTTCCCAGCTTGAAATGTTAATCACTTTAGGACAAATTTATCAAAAACTTTTGAGCTTAGCCTCAGAGCTGAGCAACACCATTAATAGTGAACTATATGCTTCCGTGGGCTTCCCTGGTAGCTCAGACAGTAAAGAATCTGCCTGCAATACAGGAGACCTGGAATCAATCCCTGGTATAATCCCCCGGAGAAGGGAATGGCAACCCACTCCAGTATTCTTGCCTGGAGAGTCCCATGGATAGAGGAGCCTGGTGGGCTACAGCCCATGGAGTCACAAAGAGTCAGACACACCTAAGAGACTAACATTTATACTCTGCTTTCACAGACTTCCTTACCAGTTTATCTCCCATCCTCAGGGTGGGGGAGCCTCTGGAAATCAGGCCTTCCTTTAGTGTCAGACAGGACTGTTCCTTCTACAGCCCATGTCCTTCAGCCTGCCTGCTGAGATCCCACCAGATTTCCTCTCTCCCTTCTTCTCCCTTCATTCACTCTAATTCCATTTCACTTGTATTGGGAATGAATCTCTCCCCTGCTCCAACCCCTGTTTATGACTTCCTCATTCCCTCATCAAAATAAATGCACCTGAAGACATCTTATCTAGTAAGAACATACATTAAGTCGTATTTTTGCAGAAAATTTTAAGACTTTAAGAGTATCATGAAAGTGTTCTCTGGCTTCTGTAGTTCATTTATCTTATTAAGACATAATATTAAAGATCAAACGTTCTCCACTATATCATAGTTGACAAGTGAGCTATTTTTGATTCTTAACCTTTGTATCCATTTACCAAAAAAAAAAAAAAAAGTTTCTAAGGCTAGATGAAGTAAGCTATCAAAACCAAAACACCAGGAAAGAATTGCTATAATGGTTGAATTTTCTAAGATTGGTAAGGTAAAACTGAAACCTCAGTATGACAATCTGTTTAATTCTAAAAACGCAGTGGTGATTTCTATCAAGATAATTACGCGAAGATAAAGTAGAAAGTATGCACAGAGCGACAGCTGGAAAATCTTTTATTTTATTATATGACATAACAGAGGATGAGGTGGTTGGATGGCATTACTGACTCAGTGGACATGAGTTTGAGCAGACTCTGAGAGGTAGTGAAGGCCAGGGAAGCCTGGTTGCTTCATGGGGTCACAGAATTGAACATGACTTCACGACTGACCAACAACAATAGAATGTTGTAGCCCACTCCTCACCAAGATCTTGGAGAATTCCACATGTGCAGCAAGTTGCAGGTAAATGAAACTACGTGAAACACCCGGTAAAGCCAAAGCTGATGCCTAGAGGTGAGCACACTGACCTCTGGACTCGCCACAAAAAATGTTTGGCACAATTATGGGAGACTTCCTTTCCTTCTGTGCACAAATTCTCCAGCTTCTCTCTTTTGGACACTAATCCTGAATCACTAGTCCCACAAACAGCTTGTTGTTTTGGTGTCTTTTCATTTCAATCTCACATGACTTGGCATAAAATTTTAAATGTCGCGCATCTGTAAGCAATCATCTGAATTCAGGTTTTCATTTGTATTTTTGAGTCTCTGAGAGATAAAGCTTTCTTTAGCACAAAAATTCTGTGATTACTCTTGTCAGACAAAAGAGTCCATAACCAGTCTAGGGATGTGCCATGTTCAAAAACCACAAGTGTCAGCCTGAGACAGACAGAAAGATTTCTTCAGTGGCATAGAGAGTACAGCTTCTGCCAGAAGCTCATGGTAATTTTTGCTCTTCGGCCTCTGTTCTTGGTAGTTGATCCACTGATGAATATGTGGACCATTATTAAATATCTATTGCATTTATACTTGTATTAAAGACCCCATAGGAATAGAAGTTAGATTGACGAGATATGCATAATGATCACTGCAAAATAATCTCCGAGATGATGCAGTGCTGGCCACCTCTTTTTATCATTTTCCTTCCATGTGCTAGGCTCTATTCTAGGTGCTTCCCACAAACTTTCTGAAATTGTCTTTGGGGTGGTATTACTAGCCATCTTTTAAAAATAGGGAAGACAAGGCTCAGAATGTGTTAGTTGCTCAGTCGTATCTGACTCTTTGTGACCCCATGGACTGTAGCCCACCAGACTCTTCTGTCCATGGAATTTTCCAGGCAAGAACACTGGAGTGAGTTCCCATTTCCTTCTTCAGGAGATCTTCCTGACCCAGGGATCAACTGCAGATTTTGCAAGCAGATTTTTTTTTTTTTTTTTTTTGGCCATCTGAGCTACAAGGGAGGTTCAGAATAAATTTATCCACATTTCCACATACATCATACATGAATAAGAAAGCACCATTAGTATAATAATTGTTATGATGATGTTATCAACAGATAATTGGTGAGTGCCTCTATATAAGTGGATTATAGTACAAGAGATGCATATTTGGTGAGTTGAGATGGAAACAGGATGAACTGGAATTGAATAGTTTATTTTACTCACACTAATATGGTATACTTTTATTCTTGGAAACTGAATACTAGAGAACCCTTATCTAGCCATGGTCTTGGTATTGAAGATAGGCAACAAAATATACCAGCCAATTTGTTTTTTCACTGAATTGGATATAAATGCTCAGTTTTAACCTCTGTGATTATGCATTTTTTCTTATGCTTTTTGACATTTTCAATTTTTGAAGCAAATGAAGAAAAGCAACCAAGACACCAAAGATAAAATACAGCCAAGCGCAGATCACACTATAGGCTATTTGCCAAAAGTTAGAGTGAGCAAGGCAGTTATCTTCTTTAAGCTTCACCTGTAGAAAAGCTTCTTCCTCACCTGTAGGAAAAAGAATATGTATATACATGATGAGAAAGTGAATGAGGTAATATGTGTAAGGTACTCAGTATCTTCAAGGCACATGGAAAGATAGACTCAGTAGATCACACCTTTGAATTAATTAATTTTTGTCAAATTACCATCAAATTTAGCTTTCAAAATAAAAATCTTTGGGTGGTATGTTAGTTTATTTTCTGGTGAGAACTAGCCCTCAAATAATTTCACCAATTTTCAAAAGATCAGTCTTATTATGTAGTCAGCCTTTCTCTTACTCAAATTTCAGCAAATTCAAAGATCTCTAAATTCAATTTCCCAGCACCGCTTACTGAAGAGATTGTTTTTTTTTTTCCATCCAGAGAAAACACTTTCAAAAAGATACATGCTCCTCAATGCTTATATTAGCACTGTTTACAATAGCCATGACATTGAAGCAACCTAATAAGGGTCCATCAAAAAAGGAATGGATAAAGAAGAGGCAGTATATGTTCCCAGTGGAATATTACTCAGATATAAAAATGAAATAATGCCATTCACAGCAATATGGATGGACCTTAGCATTCATGCATGCATTGGAGAAGGAAATGGCAATTCACTCCAGTATTCTTACCTGGAGAATCCCAGGGACAGAGGAGCCTGGTGGGCTGCCATCTATGGGGTCACACAGAGTCGGACTCGACTGAAGCTACTTAGCCACAGCAGCAGCAGAATGGACCTAGAGATTATCAGATTAAGTGAAATAAGTCAGACAAAGATAACTGCTATATGATATCATTTACATGGGAAATCTAAAAAGTAATACAAATGAATTTATTCACAAAACAGAAATAAGCGTATGGTTACCAAAAAGATAGTGGGGGAAGGGGAGAAAAATTTGAAGTTTGGGATTAGCATATACACTCTACTCTACATAAAATAAATAAACAGCAAAGGCCTACTGTATAGCACAATGAAATCCACTCAATATCTTATAATAACCTATAATGAAAAATAATTTGGAAAAGAATAGATATGTAATATATAAAATATGTATAACTAAATCACTTTGCTGTACACTAGAAACCAATGCAGCATTGTAAATTAACTATGCTTCAATTTATGCTTCAATAACAAATGAACATTACAGAAATTCTAAACAAAAATTTCTAGGAATGTCCAGAGTTATAAATTAGTCCTAGTATTGAAAACTTTTGCTTTTGGTGGTGTTTCTAATCAATGATTTTAATATTATTCACTTCTGAGTTCTTGGCAAATGATATATCATATACATGGTTAAAACGTGAAAAGGAACTAGGCTGTTAAACAGTTCTAAGGCCCCCAACACAACTTAGATCTGACTTTAAATTCTGACTCCCTCAGGGATCTTTTCAGATCGAAAATCATTATCATCCCCTTAAGGAAAAAAATAGAATAAAATCTTTGTATTCTATTATTTCCTTCCATTTCTACCTTGAGGATGGAAGTGACGGGAAATTTAACCAAAATATTGGACCTCCGTTAACGTTTCTAGATCAGGAAGCTTGATCTGACCTAGAGGATGACAGTTCTCAGTCAAATCTCTTTCTCATTTTGCTAGCACAAGGATCCATTTGGATAAAGCTAAATTCAGAGAGTAAATTTTGGGGGGAGGGAGGGGGAGTCCTTCTTGATGTCTTCTGGGTGAAAATTTGAAATATTGCATTTTTGTAAAACCATTTAAAAACAACTTTTCAATGATAGCTTTTATAAAAAATCTTCAATGCTACAGAGCTTTTAAGCTATCATATTGGAATACTTGACTTTGTTACTTTGAAAAAGCTTTAACACTCATTGGAATATTCTGCCCCAATTCTAGCGAAAGCAATTTCTTTCTTTTCAGTAGCCATTCCTGTGCTACCAAGGAAAGGAATCTTCTTGATGAGGCTGTTAATACCAGTGCTGTACTTCCTGGTGACTCAGTGGTAAAGAATCCGCCAGCCAATGCAGAATGCTTGGGTTAGATCCCAGGGTCAGGAAGAGCCCCTGGAGAAGAAAATGGCAAACCATTTCAATATTCTTACCTTTGAAATCCCAGGGAGAGAGGAGCCTGGAGGGCTAGAGTCATGGGATCACAAAGAGTCTGACACCGCTTGGCAAGTGAGCACATAGGCAACATCAGTGCCATGACACGTTCAACTGCAAATTTGCGTAAACGGGACACAAGGTGGGATTTTCTGGCTACCTGCTTTCTTCCACAAAGAATCTAAAGTTTTCAGAATTGACCAAAGAGAATGCACAGAGAAGGGAAGGAAACATTGTAATTCATACAATTGAAAAACATGCACTAGTTTATTCTGATAAACCATGTGGATATTTCTGATATCCTAAGGATTTAGCCACCAACACACAACCATCCCAGGATCCTACCACAGATAGATATCAGAATTATGCCTTGAATTCAAGCAGAACAAAAATCACGAATTGTGGTCAAAATGATGCCTGGAAGAATATTTCTGACTCTTAATTTAGGTCAACTGTCAAACTCTCAAAATTAAAAAAAAAAAAAAATATTTCCTAGCCTCTCACTGTGTAACCAGATTCCCTGGTCTGAATACACCTGCTACGGTCACCTATTTCCTTTGCACCTATCTTCTAGTTTTATAAAATGAAACCAGACTCAAAGACGGTTTGCAGTTCTATAACATCAAAGTAGGAAAAAATGTATATGACCAAAGTGAACGATTCAGTTCAACACATACTTATTAAATACCTGCTACAGAAAACCTGGAGCATCTAAATATGAGCAGAATATAGTCTCTGACTTCTAAAGCTTATAGTTAATGGACTCCGCTGAAAATTATCATTTGAAGCCTTGGTTATTTTTCTGAACTACTTTTCTTAGAATAAATTGCAGTTCTCAGTTTGTTGTAGAGTTGAAATAAGCTACTGCCTCAGCTTCATTGCCTCAGCTTCCTTGCTGTATATTTTACATTAACAAGTGTCAGTTAAGAGAATTTTTAATGGAAATTACCAAGTAAGACATTATTTTTAGTGATTGAAATTTTAAGATTTACCACATCCCTCCACTGCTGGGAACTGTTAAATAACTGAAGGGAATTTTCATCTAGGAGACCACATGCTGGAGTAGGCCAATGAGAAAGATAAGATTACAAAACAGTAAATAAAAATTTCTGTGTGATATACCTTTATAAGGGAAATTGCTCTATAATGGAAGGTAAAGACCCCAATTATACAAATCAAACGTTTAACTAAGAGAAGAACATTTAATCTGAGAAGAGGACCCATAGCATGTTTTGGATATTTTTGTAAGAAGTGTGTTCTCTCCTTTCCTTTCCACTATGGGCTGTTCCAGAAATGCCAGGGTTTATGCATGTATATGGAGCTATAATCCTTGTATCATAGATGTGTGCTGTCCTCCTTCTCAGGTGGGATTTGAAGAGTGATTGGAGAAAAGAAAAAGTAAGTGAAATATTTAAGATGAAAATTACTACAGTGCTGGGAGGGAGAAATATCAACAACCTCAGATATGCTGATGATACCACTCTAATGGCAGAAAGCGAAGAGGAACTATAGAGCCTCTCGATGCAGGTGAAAGAGGAGAGTGAAAAAGCTGGCTTGAAACTCAACATTCAAAAAACTAAGATCTGGTTCCATCACTTCATGGCAAATAGATGGGGAAACAATGGAAACAGTGACTTTATTTTGGGGGCTCCAAAATCACTGCAGATGGCTGCACCTTGGAATTAAAAGACACTTGCTCCTTGGAAGAAAAGCTATGACAAATCTAGACAGCATATTCAAAGTCAGAGACATTACTTTGCTGACAAAGGTCCTTCTAGTCAAAGCTATGGTTTCTCCAGTAGTCCTGTATGGAAGTGAGAGTTGGAACATAAAGAAAGCTGAGCACTGAAGAATTGATGCTTTTGAACTGTGGTGTTGGAGAAGACTCTTGAGAGTCCTTTGAACTTCAAGGAGATCAAACCAGTCTGATTTCCTAAAGGAAATCAGTCTTGAATATTTATTGGAAAGACTGATGCTGAAGCTGAAACTCCAATACTTTGGCCACCTGATGTGAAGAACTGACTCACTGAAAAAGACCCTGATGCTGGGAATGATTGCAGGCAGGAGGAGAAGGGGACAACAGAGGACGAGATGGTTGGATGGCATTACTGACTCGATGGACATGAGTTTGGAGATGGACAGTGAAGCCTGGCATGCTGCAGTCCACAGAGTCACAGAGTAGGACACGACTGAGTGACTGAACTGAACAGAAAAGAGTTAATTGAAGTTGCCAACAGTTTCAAATTTATTAACCATAAAAAGCTATTTGGAAAATTAAAACTAATATAACCACATTAAGAAAATACACTCATAATTATGCAATTTTGATGTGAATTAAGAAATATTGTATTTTAGAAGATGAATTGAAGTCGTGGTCAAAGCATTAACAGCCTTGATCAGGAGGGTGGGTCCAGGTACTTCTTCTAAGATCTAGGAAAAGAAACTGTGGCTGCCCTCTTGTGCACCATACTTTTGAGTTTGAGAAGAGGAAGCAGATACTGAGGGGATTGTGTACACCCAGGTGGGCGGTATGGGCATGCATTCACATCCCTCTTCTGAAGCAAGTGGACCGTGCAGAAACAAATGGCTACATGATTTAGTGAGCTTCACAGTCAGAAACAACAGAAACTAAGGGAGATTTAGACCCACCTCCTCTTCCCGCCTTGATACAGAGGTGCATTCCTTTCCTGCCCCCAACCCATCCTTACTCCCTGGAGAAGTGAGAAGACGCAGGTCACACTTCACCTTGTCTTCTCTCTCTCGGGAGCTCATTAGAGGATAATTTATCCAAAGAAAAATAAGAGTGAACGTAAACTACAAACTACTGAATAATTTTCTTTCTTTCTTTTTGTTACCATGCTGTGTGGCTATTGAAATATCACAGGAACTGAACCCAGGCCTTGACAGTGAAAACACAAAGTACTAACCAGCAGGGGATTCTCTAACTTTATTTCTCTTTATAGAATCTCTAGAATGAATGGCAATATGACTTAAAAGGGGCAAGGCAAATAATGATTATTAGCATAACCGTTTTCTATCTCAGCACCTCACTGAGTTATGTATTCACAAGAAAAGACAAAAGCTGTGAATATCTATCCACATTCTAATGCCAGATAATTCAGAATCAGCATTTACTTTTCCTTATTCTTTATCTCACAAGCCCTATTAATTGTGTGGCTTTTTTTTTTAAAATACTGAGCTGTATAACCTGTTTGCATCATTTGCAAATTTTTTTCTCATTACATAGATTATCTTTTTGTTCTGTTTATTGATTCTTTTGCTGTGCAAAAGCTTTTAAATTAGATCTCATTTGTTTAGTTTTGCTTTTGTTTCCATTACTCCAGGATATGGATCCAAAAAATATTGTAATATTGCTGCAATTTATATTAGAGTGTTCTTCTTGTTTTCATCTAGGAGTTTTATGGTATCTGGACTTACATTTAGGTCTTTAACTCATTTTGAGTTTATTTTTGTATGTAGTGTTAGAGAATGTTCTAATTTCATTCTTTTACTTGTGGTTGTCCAGTTTTCCCACTTATTGAAGAGAACTTATTTTCTCCATTGTGTATTCTTGCTTCCTTTGTCATAGATTAATTGACCACAAGTGTGTGGGTTTACTTCCAAGCTTTCTATCCTATTCCATTGATTCAAGTACCTGTTTTTGTGCCAGTACCATACTGTTTAGATTAGTGTAGCTTTGTAGCCTCTTTTACTTTCCATGTATTTCCTAGGTGTGTTAACTTCTCTTTAGCATCATCACCATCACCTTGGTCCAAAGCACCATCAGCTCTCACCAGAATTAATGCAATTTTTCTCCCAACTGTTTCTCCTGTCTCCATGTTGATGTCTCTCCAAGTTATACTTCATACAGCAACCATACAAACATTAAAAAGAATAACCATGACAGGAATTAATCAATTCAATCTATTGCTCTCTTATTTCTATGAAGTAGCTTCTTCAGAAAATAAAACCCAAACTCAATCACATGATTTCATTGGCCCTGATGAAGACATTTATCTACTGTTTCAGCTCCATTTCCTACCACTCAATTTTTCTCACTTTATCTCAGGTGTACTTTTGTCATCTATTTGCTGAAAATCCAAATTATCTCCCATCTCCCATGACCTTCCTATCTGTCCTCTACTTGGGTTATTCCTCTGCTAATCTTCACTTAGCTAACTCCCACTCATCCTTACTGATTTTTCTAAGTATGACTTCACTCATCTTCCCATTCTTGAATTCTCCCAGATTATTGAGTCTAACATAATTAGCTATTTTCACTTTGTAAAGTTCATTATTATTTTCATGAAATACATTGTGTGACTATGTGTTTCATATTTGCTTTGCTTTTAAATCATAAGTTCTATGGCAGAATGAGATGGCATAAGGGAAAACCCACACCAACTTTGTTGATTGAATATTTGATAGGACATGGGCTAGATTGCATTCTTGAGAGTGTTATCTGGGAAAGAAAAATTTCTGCTATCAAAATGATGATGAAAGCATTAGCCAATCAGTACCAAGGGGAGTCTTCTCCTTTCCCAGTATAACTTCTTTTAAGGCATTTTGTCAGCCAAGACTGGCCTAGGCTACCAGAGTCAGGAATATAAACTGGAAAAGTATGCCTCTGTTGACCAGCACCTGAATCCATTCCAGAAAATAAGGACTGTATTCCCAGTTTTGCTATTAATTTTCTCTGTGGTCCTGAGGAAAATACTAAGCATTTCCAAGTACTTCATCCCTTAAGCAAAATGCTGACTTGACTCCTTAGGGAAATAGCATATTATTGTGCATTTCAGATTTTTAAAAAATGGTCTTGAAATGCAAAACAATTACTTTCTTATGATGTAATATTGATCACAGTCCAGCTATGGTATTGACCCAACAACATATCAATTATTGATGTAAATTGCTTGCCTGAATCTAATTCAATTAAATGTTTTAGTCATCACCCTCATGGTAAAGTTTTATTTATCACCAGGACTGTTCATTGCTAGACAGTCTGAATGCCCTGCCGGGTGTTGCTCAATAAGTGGGTTGCTTTGCAGCTAAAAACATGCCAGAGAATGATGGGCTTGATTTAGTAAGATGTAAAGGGCATACTCAAATGCCTCACTAGATTTCTAAGTTGTGATATGTTCAATAAAATGCTTAAACTATTAAAAGGAATTATTCCAAATACTCCAAGGTCAGGACAGGGGGACTAGGGGCTTGACTGCAGATAGAACTTCTACTTCCCCCAAATTCTAAAGGCATCTAATGCTTTTTCATTTATAATCATATCATTACCTAGCAAACTGTATGCTAAGTAGATTCAAATTAGCTGAACCAGACCACCTGATTTTATTTGTAGTGTCTTATACATCCAAGCTTGTTAACAGAAAATACAATGCCAGAAAAATCATTGCTATAAATAAGAAAGCAAGAAAATCTACCATAAGCAAGATAATGAATGCTAACTAGATTTATTATAATGATCATTTTGCAATATATACAAATATTGAGTTAGTAGATTGTACACCTGAAATGAATACAATGTTAAATATCAATGATGCCTCAATTTACAAAAGAAAGTCCAGTGATATTCTGGGTATGTAACTGAAGTGAAAGAAAGTGATAGTTACTCAGTTGTGTCTGACTCTCTGTGACCCTATGAACCAGCCCACCAGACTCTTCTGTCCATGGGATTTTCTGGGTGAGGATAGTAGAAATGGTTGCCAATTCCTTCTCCAGGAAATCTTCCTGATCCAGGGATCAAACCCGGGTCTCCTGCATTGTAGGCAGATTCTCCACTCTCTGAGCCTCCAGGGAAGCCCACGGAGCGCAAAAGGGGTTGAGATGGGTGGGAGGTGGGGAGAGTATAGACTGTACTTGTAACCAAATTCATGATTAAAAATAATATCTTTTAAGATGAACTCTCTCATGTAACTGTGCAATTAATTTAGTATAACATGTAAAAAAAATCAAATGTATTTATGTGAATTTTGACATTAGGACCAACTCACAAAAAATATAGGGACATCATGTATTGATTCAATAAAAAGAAAAGCTTTCTAATGACTAGACTGACCAAAGAATGAGGTGGGCTAGTTATAGTGAATTCTTGGTCCTGGATGATATAGGCCTAATTACCCCATATGATTAAAATCGCATATGATCCAGAAGATTTAACTATAGATACCTCTACCTTCAAAGTTCCAAATGTGGGTCATAGAAATAAGTTCTTCCCCTAGCTAGTGTTCACAGCCTTGACTATTGCTTTGTTAGTTATCCACAAGACAGTTCAGGTTCAGAGTCTTGAATGAGCTTGCAGTCAGTTGATACCCAGAGTTGCACAGATCTGAAAGTTTAAATGGGTTGAAAAATCCAATTTCAAGGTGGCTGTCTCACATACATGGTAACCTGGTGCCGGCTATTGGACAGGAGTCCCAATTCCTCCCAATATGGGTTTCTTCACAAGAATACCTGAATGTGCTCATCTCACAGCGCTCACCTAAAAGGTGAAGAATCCAAAAGACCAGGACAGAAGCTACAGTGTCTTTTACAACTCAGTCCCCAAAGTCACACATTGGCACTTGAATGAAAGTGAGAGGGGACCACACAATGGCATGGGCCTCAGGGGGTGAGGCTCATTGGAAGCCATCTTGGAGGCTACTTACTCTAGTCCGCCTTCTACCCTCAAGGTTCCATGTCTATCTCACAAGTAGAGTGCATGCATGCTTTGTCGGGAGACAATTCTTTGTATATTTCTCACATTTGTACACACCTTATGAGCAGAGGCGCTGACTGCCCTTTTTTCAGTCTCTTTTCAGGGATGTTTGTATAACGGGCAACCACAAAAGATACACTTTCTATTTTCACCTCTAGAGGAAAGGGCAGGTTTGTTTATAGCCCTGAAATGTAGTGTCATCCTCTGAAGCAATGTAGAGGAATGCTTATTTTACAGTGAGATAAATATAATATCTTTCTCTGGACAAAGACAGGCAAGCTTTCTATTATTGAAACAATGGATTTCCCAAAGTCAGGGTTCCTCTCCTGTAATGCAACCCACTCTCCATGCAGACACCTACCTGGGCTTGACTGCACTGTCATCATGCTACTTGGGGGCAGAGAACTGACTCTGTTATGATTATGGCCAAGCTTCTGGCTGTACGTTGACTAATATGTTCTTTTTCTATGACCATGGAATTGCATGGCTTCTACTAGCATCCATGAAACTGTAGCAAGGTAACTTATTACTATATGAGCATGCTACACCATCCCCCGGTCTTATCCCACTATATCATACTGTGTTGGCCAACACAATGTTCCATTATATCTTACAGAAAACCCCAGACAACCTTTCTGGCCCACCCAATGGCGTCAGCTTGATGTCCAGGATTCTGTCATCCAAACCAGATCCAGAGGCACATGTATCCTCAGATACAGCTCAGAAAGAGCAGCTCCTTTCAATCTAAAGGCCTCAATCTAGAGGCCTGAATCTAGAGACAAGCTATCTCTCCATATGCTCAGCATGCAGTGGGGAGACAGGCATAGAATAACTGCAATAGACTTTCCTTTCCAAATAGGGGGAAGAGGAAACTCCCATGAATAATCCCCCCAATGTTGAATCTCCATGGAAAAATCCTGTGGGGCGCACAATGCCAGTTCCTTGATGAGGGCTCAGATGAGTGCCTGAGACCTCGACTGAAATCCCTGGGCTTCTGGTTCTGAGCTCTTAGGCACCCTTCCTTCTGGATTAAGTAAAGCTGGTGGTTGCTCCTGAGTTACCTGAGTAGCTTTCTCAAAGTACCTAGTTTTCATTCATAGTAGTTGAGGGATTTAAGACCTCTTTGCATTTTGTACTGAGTCTGTCCCTCTCAGATCAAGCTGGTGATGTTTCTTCCAGTACAATTACATTAATTATCTATAGGTCTTTTATGGATTTTTCAGGGATTCACTTTATTGGAAACCACACACACACACACACACCTTATCTAGATAAGCACTTCTTTGTTTTTTGTCTTCTGTAAGTGTGCTTTATGACAGTGCCTATGAGTCTCAGAACTTGTATTTAATTGATGATACATGGGATGTATGCCCTTAACAACCTCAGAGGGGCTTTTGTCTGTTTGAGACTTCATCTTAAATAGTTCTGGGATCATTAAAAATGGCTCTACATTCACATCCTGGGCTTCAACAAACCATGTTTTACGGAAAGTGTCCTGGGCTTGTTCTTTGTCTAGAAGCCTTTTTTTTTTTTTTTTAATGTTAAGATCTTTTACTATCTGGAAGACTAGCAATGAGAAACAGTTCTATATTTGAACATAAAAAGCCCTGGTTCTCTTACATTTAACAGGATTTTTTTTTTTTTCATTATCTTTCTCTCCTCTCTCACATTTTGCTATTTGTTGCTAGAGGAAGTCATGCAGATCTTCAATACCTTGCCTAGAAATCTCTTTAGATAGACCATTATGTTAGTTGTGTACTTTGGGGAGGTTGTGTTTTCCATCTTATATAGGAAATAATATTGCTACATTTTCTATCATTTTGAAAAAGGGATCTCTTTCCTCAAATTGGGTTAAACACTCGGTGAGAGTGTTGGTGAGCCATCATGCCCATGTCAGTGTCTTCAAAGCTTTTGAGAATTTTATTGACACTCTTCTGAGGTACTTCCTGTGCACTTCTGGGTTCCCTATTAAACCCACAAGATTTAGATGTTTTTTTAATCACAGCACTTTTTTATTTGTACCAAATCTATGCTAGTTACCTATTTTTGTATAATAAGCCACTCCAAATTTATGCATTAAAAAATGATTATTCATTTTCTCCCATAGTTTCTGCTGGTCAAGAACTCCAGAGCAGTTTGATAGGGAAATTCTGACCTGAAGTCTTTTCTTAAGCTCCAGTCAGATACCAATCTAAGTTAAAGTTATTTAAAGGTGTGACTGGGGCTGGGGAATATTCTTTCAAAATAACTCCCTGACATTTCTATTATATAGTGGCTGACTATGGGTCAGGGACCCCCATTCCTCCCCTATATGTGGGGGTTTGGTGTTCCTACAGAAGAGGGTCTAGTTTACCCCTGCGAAAGTGATTTGAGACAACAGGGTGGAAGATATAGTGCTTTTAGTGACCTAGACATAACTTCCGTGAACTTAACTGATCACACAGAACCAACTCTGACTCAATGTGATGTCATGGGGACTACATTAAAGAAATGAGGATCACTGGGGATCTTCTTGCAGGCCCACAACTACTGCTGCCAGTGACGATTTTAGTAATTTAAAAGACTCAGACAGAAGCACATGGTGAGGAAAAACTCATTTATGTGCTGTGTGCTGATGCTCAGAGTAATATAATCAGACTCTGTTTTGTTATTCAAATGTGGAAACAAGGCGTGATTCAAAATCCTGTTATCAGGTTGAAGCGTGCATGTCTATGTGTCTGTGTTCTTAACTTTCTTGTGTTAAAATCTGAAATATATATAAATTATTATTAATTATATTTAATGTTACACTATTATATATTATAATATTATATATAATGATTATATATATAATATAATATAATCATTATATATTATTATATAGTTCAGTTCAGTTCAGTTGCTCAGTTGTGTCCGACTCTTTGCGACCCCATGAATCACAGCACGCCAGGCCTCCCTGTCCATCACCAACCCCCAGAGTTCATTCAAATTCACGTCCATCGAGTCTGTGATGCCATCCAGCCATCTCATCCTCTGTCGTCCCCTTCTCCTCCTGCCCCCAATCCTTCCCAGTATCAGAGTCTTTTCCAATGAGTCAACTCTTCACATGAGGTCACCAAAGTACTGGAGTTTCAGCTTTAGCATCAGTACTTCCAATGAACACCCAAGACTGATCTCCTTTAAAATGGACTGGTTGAATCTCCTTGCAGTCCAAGGGACGCTCAAGAGTCTTTTCCAACACCATAGTTTGAAAGCATCAATTCTTTGGTGCTCAGCTTTCTGCACAGTCCAACTCTCACATCCATACATGATGACAGGAAAAACCACAGCCTTGACTAGATGGACCTTTGTTGGCAAAGTGATGTCTCTGCTTTTCAATATGCTATCTAGGTTGGTCATAACTTTCCTTCCAATGAGTAAGCATCTTTTAATTTCATGGCTGAAGTCACCATCTGCAGTGATTTTGGAGCCCCCAAAAATAAAGTCTGACACTGTTTCCACTCTTTCCCCATCAATTTCCCATGAAGTGATGGGACCAGATGCCGTGATCTTTGTTTTCTGAATGTTGAGCTTTAAGCCAACTTTTTCACTCTCCTCTTTCACTTTCATCAAGAGGCTTTTTAGTTCCTCTAAACATTCAGCCATAAGGGTGGTGTCATCTGCATATCTGAGGTTATTGATATTTCTCCCGGCAATCTTGATGCCAGCTTGTGTTTCCTCCAGCCCAGCGTTTCTCATGATGTACTCTGCATAGAAGTTAAATAAGCAGGGTGACAATATACAGCCTTGACGTACTCCTTTTCCTATTTGGAACCAGTCTGTTGTTCCATGTCCAGTTCTAACTGTTGCTTCCTGACCTGCATATAGGTTTCTCAAGAGGCAGATCGGGTGGTCTGGTATTCCCATCTCTTTCAGGATTTTTCAGTTTATTGTGATCACACAGTCAAAGGCTTTGGCATAGTCAATAAAGCAGAAATAGATGTTTTTTCTGGAACTCTCTTGCTTTTTTGATGATCCAGTGGATGTTGTCAATTTGATCTCTGGTTTCTCTGCCTTTTCTAAAACCAGCTTAAACATCTGGAAGTTCACGGTTCACATATTGTTGAGGCCAGGCTTGGAGAATTTTGAGCATTACTTTACTAGCATGTGAGATGAGTGCAATTGTGTGGTAGTTTGAGCATTCTTTGGCATTGCCTTTCTTTGGGATTGGAATGAAAACTGACCTTTTCCATTCCTGTGGCCACTGCTGAGTTTTCCAAATTTGCTGGCATATTGAGTGGAGCACTTTGACAGCATCATCTTTCAGGATTTGAAACAGCTCCACTGGAATTCCATCACCTGCACTAGCTTTGTTCATAGTGATCATTCCTAAGACCCACTTGACTTCACATTCCAGGATGTCTGGCTCTAGGTGAGTGATCACACCATTGTGATTATCTGGGTCATGAAGATCTTTTTTGTACAGTTCTTCTCAGTTCTTCTGTGTATTCTTGCCACCTCTTCTTAATATCTTCTGCTTCTGTTTGGTCCATACCATTTCTGTCCTTTATCGAGCCCATCTTTGCATGAAATGTTCCCTTGGTATCTCTAATTTTCTTGAAGAGATCTCTAGTCTTTCCCATTCTGTTCTTTTCCTCTACTTCTTTGCATTGATCGCTGAGGAAGGCTTTCTTATCTCTTCTTGCTATTCTTTGGAACTCTGCATTCAGATGCTTATATCTTTCCTTTTCTCCTTGGCTTTTCACCTCTCTTCTTTTCACAGCTATTTGTAAGGCCTCCTCAGACAGCCATTTTGCTTTTTTGCATTTCTTTTTCATGGAGATGGTCTTGATCCCTGTCTCCTGTACTATGTCATGAACCTCCTTCCATAGTTCATCAGGCACTCTGTCTATCAGATCTAGGCCCTTAAATCTATTTCTCACTTCCACTGTTTAATCATAAGGCATTTGATTTTGGTCATACCTGAATGGTCTAGTGGTTTTCCCTACTTTCTTTGGTTTAAGTCTGAATTTGTCAATAAGGAGTTCATGATCTGAGCCACAGTCAGCTCCCCGTCTTGTTTTGGCTGACTGTATAGTGCTTCTCCATCTTTGGCTGCAGAGAATACAATCAATCTGATTTCGGTGTTGACCATCTGGTGATGTCCATGTGTAGAGTCTTCTCTTGTATTGTTGAATTAGACTCTTTGGATTAGACTTCTGATTAGACGCTTTAAAAGGTTGCACTGTCTAACCACTGAGTTTTCTCAGTGCTGCCCAGCAATCCTCCTGAATATCCCTCATCATCTCTTTACTGTCTCTTATTTTAAAATGTTCTAAGAGTCAATCACCATTTTACACTTTTTATACTATTACACCTACCCCCAACGCCATTCATAAAACTCTCCAACTTCACTAAGGAAGTATAGCAATTACCAAGACTGTACCAAACTCCTTCTGCAGCTACACCCACCCCAACTTCACACTTTCTGATACCTGCTCTCATCACTCCTAACCTCCTGCTCAGTGGAGGATGTTCTGCTTTTGATCATGTACTGTCATCCACATTGTGCTTTGATGTACCCCCCTTATGCTCCTTCAGAATATCACCCCATTAATTATTCCAATTCTGGAATAATTCAGAATAATTCAATAATAATTCAAATAATATTAACAAAATAATAACATTTCAAAATAATAATTATAATTCAAAAATTATTATTATTTTTTTTTTACTGCATCGGGTCTTAGTTGCAAGGCAATGTGGTTGCAGTGCATGGACTCTCCAGTTTCATTGAAAAGGCTTCAGTAGTTTTGGCTGACAGATTTGGTTGCTCCATGGTGTGTGAAATCTGTTCCCTGACCAGGGACTGAACCTTAGTCCCCTGCAGGGTAATGCAGATTCTTAACCACTGGACCACGAGGGAGGTCTTTGCATCCATCTTTAACCTCTCCCCATTTCCTGCCTCAGAAACACTTTCCTGCAATCCTGCTCTCCTGCTCTGCCTACTGTCCCAAAGCCTTTTCTTTGGTTTTCAGATGCTGTGCTGGGATCTACATACATTGACTTGGCTCCACTTTCCATTATTCACTGCTCAGTTTTGACAGTAGAGTTACTACTGCTGCTAAGTCACTTCAGTCGTGTTTGACTCTGTGCGACCCCATAGATGGCAGCCCACCAGGTTCCTTTGTCCCTGGGATTCTCCAGGCAAGAATACTGGAGTGGGTTGCCATTTCCTTCTCCATGACAGTAGAGCATATGTCCCCAAAACTCCATGAAGCTGATCTACCCAGGACTCTAGAACCAGTACACTGTGAAATGTCAGTGCCTATCGTCACTATTTTTTCCTTAGCCCACTGCAGGATTGGAGTCAGTGATCTAATTTTCCTTTCAAAACACTTTGTCCTTTAGCATCTGGATGATAAGGACTCCATCCTCCCTGATTGTGTGTGTGTGTTTTTGAGTGCGTGTCTGTGCATTTTCTCTCTGAGTGCTCCTTCTCAACCTCCTTTGCAAGCTTCTTCTTTTCCACTTTAAACACTAGGGCTTCATCCTGGCATACTTTTTCTATTCTGTCTTCATCATTAATGAAATTATCATACTAGCACCTTCTGTTAACCTGTTGACTGACTCCAGGTTGAAATATACCAGGCTTAGGTTTCTTCATACCTAATTTATTTTTAGAGCATGGATTTTTAAATAATTTGTAAAACCTTAATTTTCTGAAAACATATATGTGAAAGTTACATATATTTTGAAATATTTGAATTTTAAATAATTATTAAACTAAAATTTTTACTCACATTTCCTTGAAACTGGTTAATTTCAGTTTGATATTATTTAAATGTTAGTTCTTAAAGATACATATAGGATAAAACTTCTTTATTCATCATTTCTTCCTTTTTCACTCTTTCCTTAGTAAAGTATCAGATATTTATTTATGTTTGTGTTCTTCCTAATGGCATTACAAACTTTGGAAATATCATAAAAAGTTATTTATGAAATTCAAATTTTCCATGTACACTTCTGCCAGAAATTTTGGTTTTTGTGTAACTTAATGCTCAAAAAAGTTAGCCATTGTATTAGTCAACTTTTTCTCTGTAAGGAACAATAACAAATTCCAAGGGTCCTGTGTCTGCAGGTCGGCTATGATTACCCTGGTCTGGGCTGAGCTCAACTGGGTGATACGTTCCAGGTCTCCGGAAGTTTCAGGTATGCTCTCCAGGTCTTCATCCAGGAGCATAGGCTGAAAGGTTAGGGGCCACCTGAGCACAAGACTGAAGCCCAACATCACAAGCACATGTAAAGCTTCTGTTTGATCAAATCCAGTAATGTTCCCTTGGCTAATGTAAGTCACAAGGCCAAGTTTAACAGCAATTTGCTAGAGATGCACACTCTACCCCCAGGAAAGGCACTGCACTGCTGTTTTCACATTACATGGTTCAACTGCTAAGTTTTGTCTTAGTCTTTGCAACCCTGTGGATTGTAGCACGCCAGGCTTCACTATCTCCCAGAGTTTGCTGAAATTCGCGTCCATTAAGTCAGTAATACTATCTAACCATCTCATTCTTTATCCACATATAAGCATCACCGACTCGATAGACATGAGTTTGAGCAAGCTCCAGGAGTTGGTGATGGATGGGGAAGCCTGGCATGCTGCAATCCATGGGGTCGCAAAGAGTCAGACACAACTGAGTGAATGAACTGAACTAAATCCTAGTACAGTGAAACAGAGCAGAATAAAGACACGATCTGATCTGCCAACACCAGTGCACAGCTACTAGAGTGGATCATGAACGACCATTCCCATCATGGGTCATGGGCAGGATCTGCGCTTCTTTAATTGTAAACACTGAACTTATTTTCAAGAAAATCATCTTCAACATCTTTCCTCTTTATCAACCAGGGAGAGATCCTCCAAAATATGCATTATGCTTCAATTTTTTTCAAAACTCCAAAAAATCCACAAATATTTTTGAGCTTTGCAGTGTACTGACTCTCTTTTCTATTCGTTTCCATCATTTGCTTCTTCTGATGTGTCCTGTTTGGGAACTCACTCAATTTAAACTCTGAGCAAGACATGGATAACAAAGAATCACCACCAGTTTTGAAAGACTGCTAAGACACATACCAATTATCAAACTCTGTCTCAGAACCTTGAGAAGATATTCTCCAGCACAGTTACATCAGGGAGAAATGAGGAAGAAAGAGTCACTTCATCCAGTTCGAAAGCATTTAAATAGAATAAATACCGAGTTATTCCCTACAATGCAATTTGTGATATTTTGGGGTGTTAAAAGCATGAGTAAAAATTCCTTCATATCTTTTCCCCTGGATTATATTTTACTCAGTAAGACTGGTTTTATGAATGCATTCAACCAGATGCCTTCATTTACAGCCTATTTCCCCATATCTGTTCTATAAAGTCCTATTTTACCAGAGTATTAATAGCATTAGCACCCCCTAAAGTATCAAACACATTTGGGAAATCATTAAAGCAAGTTATTCATTATAAGTCTAATCAGAAGGTTGAATCAACGAATAGGCTTTTAGCTTGTGAGAGGAAACAAGCCCTTTCATGGTTTTCCATATTCCCTGAACACCAGGCTCTTTTCCTTGTGCAGCACCTTAGGCAATAGGCTTCTGTAGAACAAGAAAGGAAAAGGCAGGACTTCCCTGGCCATGCAAGGGTTAGAACTTCCCCTTCCAGAGCAAGGGGTGTGCGTTTGATCCAAGGTCAGGGATCTGATATGCCTCAAAACCAAAAGACCAAAACAAAACAGAAGCAACACTGAAACAAACTGAATAAAGATTTCTTTAAAAAGAAAAGGCTTATTTAGGGAAGGACCCCTAGAACACAACCTCCTCCCGTATGCAGTGGGGCTTCCTGCTGGGAGAGCAGTGGATCCCACTGCCTGCAGAGACTGACAGACCACCCCCTCTCTTCAGATGAACACCTTAGAGACAGAATTTCATTGACAAGAAACTGCAGAGGGACAAGGAGCAGCCCTGGGACATTGCCAATCTCTTCACATGGTCTGGGGAGGACACTTAGAGCTGGGGGTCATCGCCTATAATCACATTATCTGTCCCTTCACCTGGGCTGCATTGCTTCTGTTCCTAACAAACTTTGAAAGACTTGCAAGTCTTTGACTTGGTTCAGGGACATTCAAAAATGAAGTTTTCAATAACAAGCTCACGGGAAATCACAACCTTCTAAAAAACCACCTGAAATTCAAAATCCTTTTTTAACATATTAAAATTCAAACTCTATATCAGAATCTAAATTAAAAAGCACTTGTGCATGTGTTCAGCCATCTGAAATTTACCCTGACCCCAGTTGAAGCCAAATCTGGCTTGCAACAACACCAAATCAAATCTTGAAGACACAGTGTTGGATGAAGTAGAATGGCAACCACTCCAGTATTCTTGCCTGGGAAATCCCGTGGACAGAAGAGCCTAATGGGCTGCAGTCCATGGGGTCGCAAAGAGCTGGACAGGACTGAGAGGGCTAACAAACAGAAAAGAACAGACTTATTGATTTTCCAGGCAAAGGGGACCACAGTGGGCGAATGGGCTCAAAACTATGTGTCCCAACTTGGAGGGGGTGTTGAGAAGTTTTATAGTAATGTTTTAAAGAGGGTGTGATCAGCTTATGGACATTCTTCTGATTGGTTAGTAGTGAGGTAACTGGTAGTCAGCAACTGACTCACTGGAAAAGACCCTGATTGTGGGAAAGATTGAAGGCAGAAGGAGAAGGGGACAACAGAGGATGAGATGGTTGGATGGCATCACTGACTTAATAGACATGAGTTTGAACAAACTCTGGGAGATAGTGAAGGACAGGGAAGCTTGGCGTTCTGCAGTCCATGGGGTCTCAGCGTCAGACAAGACTGAGCAACTGAACTATTATCAACCTTCTTGTTCCTATCAATCTGGGCTATATGTGCCTGTGGGCAGCATAGTGTCATTAACTGGTAACTTCTCCCACCTGGTGAGGGTTTCAGTATCTTCAAAACAGCTCAAAGATATTGCTGTGTTTATTGATGGGGAACCAGGACCTTGCCCCAAGGCTGCACTAATGTTTTTCTTAATGGTTTCTCCCTGGTCTTGCATCCTCATCCCCTCTCTTGAACCTGCCCCTTGGAATTCAGGGAGGGTGAATGAAGGCTGTTCCCTATAATCAAGAAACTAGGGGACATAGAAAGTCATTGTGCCCAGGAGCCCAATAGGGACCTTCTTGGTTTGGCAAACACCCCCAATCATGTGCCTGCAGGTAACAACTTTCAATGCTCTCTACTTTCCTAACTCCACAGATGGCTGTCATTATTATCTTAATCATTATCATCTTTGGTGGCTGAGACAGTAAAGAATCTACCTGAAATGCAGGAGTCCTGAGTTTATTCCCTGGGTCAGGAAGATCCCCTGGAGAAGGGAACAGCTATTCACTCCACTATTCTTGCCTGGAGAATTCCACAGGCAGAGGAGCCTGGAGGGTTACAGTCCATGGAGTCACAGAGAATCAGACACAACTGAGCCATTTTCACTTTCTCATAGAATGATTTATGTTTTTATGCTGTCCTATTTGTGTATCCTTAGATATCTCCATTGGAGAAGGCAATGGCACCCCACTCCAGTACTCTTGCCTGGAAAATCCTATGGACGGAGGAGCCTGGTAGGCTGCAGTCCATGGGGTCGCTAAGAGTCGGACACAACTGAATGACTTCACTTTCACTTTTCACTCTCATGCCTTGGAGGAGGAAATGGCAACCCACTCCAGTGTTCTTGCCTGGAGAATCCCAGGGACGGGGGAGCCTGGTGGGCTGCCATCCATGGGGTTGCACAGAGTCGGACGTGACTAAAGCGACTTAGCAACAGCAGCAGCAGCAGCAGCAGATATTTCCATTAGATTCTCTACCTCTAAAATAAGCAATTTCTCATATTGGATGGGGGGAGAGAAAGAAAAAAGAGGAGAGGCAAAGTGTGTGTGTATTGTCGACTTAAACAGTAAGCATAAGCTAAAAGTCGAGAGTTATGTTTTATTTGGCAGGAAATTTTCATACTTCAAGATAGAAAGTGGGCATCTCAAGTGACATTGAGTGAACCACTGTGAGAAGGCAAGGTGGGGAGCTAGGAGATATAGTTTTGCAACAAGGGGTATCTAGTCTGAATATCAAAAGATTATTGTTAATTAAAGAAAACCAGATATCTCAAGTCCAGGAATTTAGTGCTTTCCTATGTATGGGAAGATGCAAGAGTCTGGGCCCCCTGAGATCAGTCCTGTGATAGGCCCCTCAGCTGTCTGGGGCCAGTGTCCTGAGCTTCCACATCCTGAGCTTCCTCAGGGCTCACTGTGGGGAGAGGCTGTAGTCTGATGGCTGCTAGAAGGCAGGGAATCTTTGTTTACCTCCTGAGCTCTCTCACGGCTTATCAGCTCACTGTCACCACTGATGACCATGACATCCTTTGTTAACTGATCTGGCTGGCAATATTCCATTGCTTGGTATAATAGGTATGAAATTGAGAGCATTTCAAAGATTCCTCCCCAAAGTGCCTGAGTACACAGACCAAATGAATTATGAATCACAGTTAAGATCGACTCTAATCTTTCTCAAATTGGGAATTTAACACAGGACTAAACAAATAGAATTATTCTCCTGAGATGGTAAGGGCTAAGCTACACAAAACCTGCAGCCTTCCTGCTTGATGAAAATAGAAAATATTGCAAATCTAAATCTAGGAGATTTAAACTTATAAATTCAAATTTAAACACCCCACACGCTCAGGTATTCTTTCTTTTTTTCTTCTTTTCCTGAGCTGTGTGCTCAGTCATGTTTGACTCTTTGCAACTCCATGGACCGTAGCCTGCCAACCTCCTCTGTCCCTGAGACTTCCCTAGCAAGAATACTAGAATGGGTTGCCATTTCCTACTCCAGGGGATCTTCCTGACCCAGGGATCAAACCCACGTCTCTTACATCTCCTCCATTGGCAGACAAGGCAGCGTCTTCACCACTGTGCCACCTGGGAAGCCTTTCTTGAGCTACAGAAATTCAGAAGTGCTGTTACCCCCTTAAAAGGGGACTGCCAAAAAATTATTCTCCTGCCAGCCACTACTCGGCTTACCTCTAATTGATTCTGAATGAGACCAGATAGAATCCATTTCCTGCTTTATCCTATTAGCTGTTTCATACATGGCTGCTGACTGATGGCGTTGAGGTTTGTATTTCTAAGGAATGTCACACGCATGTGTTAGGTCAGGCTATCCTGGGGTTCCCATAGAGGCTTGTCACCCTCCTCCAAATCTCCTCTTCTCCATGCCCTGAGTCCTTCACTGTTTCGTTCTGTAATCTTACTAATGTAATTTAGGCCATTGTTGTGTGGATTATTGCCAAGGTTAAAGTTGGAGCGGGGCCTGTTTTACCTAATTTTACTGTGAAATGAAGTGAAGTCACTCAGTCGTGTGTGACTCTGCGATCCCATGGACTGTAGTCTACCAGACTTCTCTGTCCATGGGATTTTTCCAGGCAAGAGTCCTGGAGTGGGTTGACATTTCCTTCTCCAGGGGATCTTCCTGACCTAGGGATTGAACCCAGGTCTCCTGCATTGCAGGCAGGCACTTTGCCCTCTGAGCCACCACGGAAGCATAGCCAGACCCATGACTGAGGGCTTGTTCAAGAAGGTGGGGTGGGTTGGGGGAAAAAAAGTGGACATGTGAAGTACCAGAACACATTTTTTTTTTTTGAAAATCTGTCTAAAATGTAACTTGGTACACTCTCTAGAGTTTCATGGGGGAAAACAGATAGAATTTGCTCATAAATTGATCCAAAAGAGATCCCTACTCAGATTGGTAAGGAGCTGAGCTTCCTTCTCAGTATTACATGTGTGGAAAGAGTAGCCATGCTTCTGATCATCAAGGTCCATTTGGCAGACCCTTCTTATAGTCACACGTTCTATTGATGAGGAATTGGGACTTTGATCATTTGGGATGGACATTTAGCATTCTGCTTGCTCAGGTGGTCCTGGGTGTCATTTCAAAACCTAATTTGGATTTTGAATTGATTGGGGAAATGCTTTTCTCATTTGGATGTATTGTGAAACTAGAACTTGATACTCATGAAACTAATAATTGATAACATTCTTAATGATCAAAGTTGGTAGAGCAATTTTTAACAAACTTTGGTCAGAGTTGACATTAAGATCAATTAAGATGGAACAGACAGAGAGCCAATAATAATTATGGTCTGTGTTAAACTCAAGTAATTCAAAAGGAAACAAGCAGGGAATTAATTGAGTTTAATCTATGTTGAGGCAAAAACTTGTCTAAAACTGCAGAAGTTAAAGAAAAAAGGGAGGGCCCTTTATAATCCTTGGAGACTATTAGGTCACATAGGTCATTCTCCATCCAGCTCTGACTCCTGAATTTTTCAATTATTTAGGATTTTTTTTTAAACAACTTATTTTATCTTAGACTTTCCTAGGCAGAGATTTCATAGCTATTCTGATCACTCTCTAATTATAATTTGAAGCAATACTGGTTCTGTTGCCATAGGATTTAATTTAGAGTGGGTGGTGTCATAAATCTATCAGGAGTACTGGGGCAGAGAATTAATTTAGTTATTTACTCCTTTGGGAGAATCTAGCAGGCTGCCATCATAATTTGAGATGCTCAGCCTTGAGTGGATCTTATTTTCTATGCTGAGGAGCTAGCATTTTTTGATAGCTGTTTTATGTTACTGTCTAGAAAAGATTACCCTCATATGAGACCCAGAGGAAGAGAGGCATTAGTTCTAAGGGAGGGGACCATAATTTGTTCAGGTGGATGGGGGACTTCAATTTTTAGGGGTGTTAGGATAGAGTGATAATCAGTGGGTGTGCTATTGGCATTTGGAGAGATGCATATTTTATTAAGCCGATTATCATCCCCCATATTGTAGCACTTTTAGTAAACCCACCCTCCACCCCCATTGTATCCCACTCAGACATTACATCAACCAAAACAGCTCTGCACACTTCCATGCATCCCAGAGAGGGGCCGTATTAACTACACCTGGGATTGAGGTTCTTCGTGGGACCAGACCATACAGACCTTTTCTAAAAAAACTTTATTTATTTATTTGGCTGTGTTGGGTTTCGACTGTGGCATTTGGGATCTTCACTGGGTCATGCCGAATCTTGCCTTTCAGGCTTAGTTCCCTGACCAGGGGTTGAACTTACATCACCTTCATTGGAAGGCATTCTTAACTACTGGACCATCAGGGAAGTCCTCCATATAGAACCTTTGACCATGTTGCTTTAGAGCCTGTGGGAAAGAGGTCTCAACCCTAAAGGTCACATGATATTTTATATTAACAGATCTCTACTGATTATGGCTGCATGTGTTTGGGTCAGAGCCAGTTCTCACAGGCTACAGCAAAGTTGCAGAGCTAAACTGGTCTAAGCCAAGCACAGGCCTTTCATTCTTGACAAGACCAAAATGACACTTGAGTATCAGCAAATGAGTATGTCTTGATGGTGGTCATAAGCAGTGGTAGTGACATCAAACTACAAGGGCAAAAGCATTAGCTCACAGGGACCGGAAAAGACAGACTGGCCCGCAAAGGGCTTGGTGAGCAGGTGTACCTAAGGCTGCTTAATGGGCAGCCTCTTCCTCTCCAACTTATGCCATGACTGGGTGGGAAATTCCATCTAATTCAGGAGTTCAATGTTGATACATTTTCCAGTTGATCACCACCACCATCTCCATCTAAGATACATTTTCCAGTTGATGGCTTTTCAGTAGTCATGTACGGATGTGAGAGTTGGACCATAAAGAAGGCTGAGCACTGAAGAATTTATGCTTTTGAGCTGTGGTGCTGGAGAAGACTCTTGAGAGTCCCATGGAAAGCAAGGAGATCAAGTCAGTCCATCCTAAGGAAAATCAATCCTGAATATCCATTGGAAGGACTGATGCTGAAGCTAACGCTCCAATCCTTTCACCACCTGATATGAAAAGTCAACTCATTGGAAAAAAACTCTGAGTCCGGGAAAGACTGAAGGTGGGAGGAGAAGTGGGAAACGGGATAAGAGGGTTGGATGGCACCACCGACTCAACGGACATGAGTTTGAGACAGTGAAGGACAAAGAATCCTAGCATGCCGCAGTCCATGAGGTTGCAAAGAGTCAGATATAACAGCGACGGAACAACAACACCATCCTGGCTAGGATCAGGCTGCCTGTAGAAATAGCTTTTCACAATTATTTTTTGTCCCAGAGTAAACAGGGTGCAGTCCTCTGCTCCCCTGTAGTCCCATTTGTTGAGGAAGAGTACAAATGTGGGATGTGACCTTAAAGCCCCGACAGTTTCTCTGCTTATCATAGATTCACATTCTGTGCCTCATGCAAACCGTTGTACATATTGTGACAATCAATTAATACAAAATGAATCCTTCACTCACTAGGGTTTTGAGGGCTGGTGGAGCTGCTGGAAATACTGAATAAATTGTTCTGAGGAACACCATGGCTTCATGGGAGGAAGGAATTAGATGAATATCATTACATAAGAAAGTATGAGAGTTTGGACAAACTAATGCTAATGGCTTCACAGTAGATTTCATGTGCATGTTCATTCTCTCAGTCGTGTCTGACTCTTTGCGACCTATCGACTGTAGCTTCCAGGTTCCTCTGTCCGTGGGATTTCCCAGGCAAGAATACTGGAATGGGTGGCCATTTCCTTCACCAGGGGATCTTCCCGATTCAGGGATCAAACCCATTTCTTGTGTCTGCTGCCTTGGTATGCAGAGTCTTTACCACTGAGCCACCTGGGAAGCTCATAGTAGATTGTTTCCTTATAAAAGGGATTTCAAAGCTTGAAGATAGTGTTCAACATGAGAAATGAAAGTGAGTTATAGGTTAAAATAAGATTTTATGTGAATGCTGCTTTATTTGTTTCCTTATACAGCAGGTACACAGAAAGACCAAGTCACATGTTGGGAGAATTGCTGTGGAATTCAGGAATAAAAAACTGTTTCACTGAATTGCTTGAAGATATTTTGAGACATTTGCTATAACATCATCAAAATTGGCCTGTGATCCACCTCTGAGCTGAAGACTTTGCACCCTCGTGTGATGGTAGGTCTTGGTACCTTCTGTAAGGTAGCCACACTGTTGAACAACTCTGTAGGTCTGTGGAGCTAGAGGAATGTGGACTAAAGTGTGGCTGAACTGGGCTCAGAACACGGAGATGGAATCCTTTGGATTCTTTGCCAGTTTCCCACTTGCCCATGTCCCCTTGGCAATATGAACAATAACAATGTCAATATTTGTACTCTGTTAGCTTTATAAATCAGAGATTGACATAAATATACTATTGATACTCTGTATAAAATAGATAACTAAGGAGAACCTGTGTAGCTCAGAGAACTCTACTCAGTGTTCTGGGGTGAGCTGAATGGGAAGGAAACCCAAAAAGAGGGGATATATGTGTAGATGGTTCACTTTGCTGTGTGGCAGAAGCTAACACAACATTGTAAAGCAACTAAGCTCCAATAAAAATCAATTTAAAAATCAATCAATATGCAGTAACTACTCCACCTATTGATATTGGTAGGTATCCAATATCAATACTAATATCATTATCATTTCCAATATCCAGTATGAATATCTATTGAAGAATAGCTATTGTAACACACAGCTCAAAATGGCTTGCTTTCTAATCTTCCCAGGTATTGACATTTGAATAATTCTTTAAAAGCCAGTGTAAAATTTCCCACTTTCTCTCCTAAACTAATCCTCTGCAGTCCCATCAGGGATGTGAACTTCATCTCTAGTAATTGCTGCATAGTACTACTCGGAATCTTAAAGCTCTTGTTGACTGTAGCCAGCTGGGGTCTCAGAAACACCATCACCCAGGCAAGAGGAGACTGACTCCACGTGGTTCCCAGCTCCCTGGAGACATCTGGATTCTGGGTATAGCCCAAGACCTGCAAGGGTTTGCTGTCATTGATGCTTTAAGATCATGAGAGATTTCCCCTAAAATGAAGACCACTTCTCTCTGCCATTCTCCAGATGATGCATTTTATCAGTGACTCAGAAAAAAACTAAAGCAAGGATCTCTTTAATTTTCAAAAACCATCTTTGTGGCTCCCCTTGGGGTTAGACTATGGCTTCCTCTTATGGAAAACCCCTTTAAGAAATAAAATAAATAAAATGCTAAGTAGATATGTTTGTTTCAGATACACAAAAATTCTTTGTGACACTGGAAAAAATTAGAGGATTTTCACTAATTTCTATAAATTGATAAAATGAGAAAGACTAGTTTTAATGTTATATCCCACGGTATGGTGGCTTCCTGTCTTTGTCTTCTCAGAATGACCATAGACGGGGTAGCTTAAACAGCAGGATATTATTTTCTTGCAGTTCTGGAGGCTGGAAGTAAATAAAGGTGCCAGCAGGGTTGGATTCTCCTGAGGCATCTGTCCTTGGCTTGCAGATGGCCCCCCTCTCTTGTTGCATCCTTAAGTGACATTTTCTGGGAGTATACACTGTCAATACCTCTTTCTTTTCCTATTGGATTAGGGCCTCACCCTTATAACTTTATTTAGTCTTAATTACTTCTATAACCAGAGGTTTCCCTGGTGTCTCAGACTGTAAAGAATCTGCCTACAACACAGGGGATCTGGATTCAAATCCTGGGTCAGGAAGATGCCCTGGAGAAGAGAAAGGCAACCCACTCCAGTATTTTTGCCTGAGAATCCCATGGACAGAGGCGATTGGTGGGCTACAGTCCGTGGGGTCACAGTTGGACACAACTGAGCAACTAACTCTTTTTCATCTCTATGACAGCTCTATTTCCAGACAGTCACATTGCAGATTAAGCTTCAAGCTATGAATATTGGGTGGACAAAATTCTGTCCAGGGAACCCCTCAGGTGATGGGCTTTCTGCTGATCACAAGAGTGATCAGGTAGGAAATCAAGCTGTTTAGTTGTGCTCGTGGAGGGACAGTGTGAGGATCAGGAGATTAACAAGTTTGTATCTGCAGAGAGGCAAATTCTGATGTATGTCCCAGAAGGCAGCACAGACCTAGGGGGTTCTTCCCAGAAAGGCCTCCTCAGATCATCTG
The DNA here is from genome assembly GCF_014754425.2 of Oryx dammah. Lineage (NCBI taxonomy): Eukaryota > Metazoa > Chordata > Mammalia > Artiodactyla > Bovidae > Oryx > Oryx dammah. Next base: position 7,202,074 of record NW_024070204.1, read on the forward strand.
AGCTAAAGAAAGTTGATCCATAGCCACTACCTTAATGAGAACCTGAAGAATAAACCTTTGAAATGATGTTTCAGTAAGATCATATTTTTCTTCTGTTGAAAATTTCCCTGTGTCTTTCACAATAAACAAGTTTGTGAGATGGACAAGGGTGCGGTCCATCTAGCATCTCTCAGGGTTTAGTTCTAGGCTATGTAGATATAGAGAGACTGGCTGCACAGGGTGAGAGAGAACAACTGTTCACTCGCTCTGTTACTCCCCACATCCTACTCCTTTCAAGTCCTGAAGGGCTCAGGCTCTGGGACCCCTCTAGCTGGCCCCAGGGGCTTTGGTTGAATTCTCTTTTTTCTTGACAACCCTTGACATTTGGCAGAACCTGCCCAATAAAAGCTTACCCTTGAAAGAGTCCCTTTCTCTCCCAGCACGTGGACCACCGAGCACTCAGAAAGTATTCCACGCGGGAACCAGATTCCAGAGCCTTGTCAGTTCCCAGGCTCTGACCCCTGGAGTTAACACACAGGATTTAAACTTTCTTGGAAGTATTCTTGCAGTTTCGTTTTCATCTCATTTTACTACTCTTTCAGCCAGTCACGATTGCAACTCGGATGATCTGAGACCCATAGACAAATAGAAGCTTGTTGACCTGCTGTTCCCATCATGCTGGGACATGATCACAGTTGAGAGTGAATCCTACAGCCTGGCCCAGGCTTCTCCTTGGTGCCAGGGCCAGCCCATCATGTTGCACAGGGGAAAGGTGTGATATGACCCGTCATCATTCCACGGCCATATGGTAAAATTGGCTTCCATTCTGTCAATGGTAGACATTAATAAAAATCCTCGCCTCTGTGTCCCCAAAACCGGAGAGTAGAAAGTGAATCTGTGAGGCTTTCCAGTGCAAAAACGCTGTCCTGGGCCAGTTTAAGGCTTTTATATGGAGAAAGCTGTGCCTGGGGGTTGGATGGTCTCTCAACTTCCACGTGGCCCAGCCTCCCTGGGGCCCAGGTGCCCGAGGTGCCCGAGGCTGAGGCCCAGTCCCTTTAAGGAGCACTTGCCCCTCTGGCCCTTTGGGGAAGATCAGGCTTAGTCTGGGCTTGGCTGAGCCTCTATCCCTCAGGGCTGTATCTCCGTGGAGTCATTTTTAGCCCCAAAGTATCCACAACACACAGCTTATTTTCAGTATTTCAACCTTACCACTGCCATTTTGATAAAGGCTTTTAGTCCAATCAAACTTTACAAGTAATAACTTCACCAGATAAAGTCAATTCATTCTTTTTCTGTAAAGTTCAGTTGTTGAATTTCATCATTTAAAGCATTGCTTTAAGCAGAAATGTTTTGGTGGCCTCGTATTTTGCTTTTCCCTCCTGTCTTTTGGAAATGCATCATACTTGGAAGTGGAGAGTCCCAGGGGAATGACGGTGATCAGAGCAGCTCGGCTGTTGGAGGTGGTTGGGAAGGGTGGGGTCTGGCAGCCCCCGTGTGCCAGGAGGTCCCCAATGCCTGGGCGTCTGGGATGAATAACACACGAATGAGGCATGTGACTTCACACCATAGATCACCCACACGTGGAAAGCATGTGTGAGAAATTACAAGTGATGAGACTGTTCCTAGGGTGTTTATGACCAAAACTGTACAAAGTGGGGAATGCAACAGCCCGATCAACTCAGATTTATTCAGATTTCGTTTTTTGAAACACTTTGAATTTGCAAATAATAGACTTTATGAAATCATTCCCTAAATATTCATTGAACACTTGGGATGCATAGGGGCACATCTCCATGGTAGAAATGACTCTCTGGTTTCTCTTGTTTTTCCCATTCTACAGGTTCACAGGCTCCAGCTTGTTTGGCCCCCAGCAGGGACCAGCTTAGTCCTGGGGGTCTAGCTGGTGGGTCCATCCTCTCTGGCTTTTCACATGACGTGACTGAGGCTGAGCCCAGCTCCTCCCACCAGCCCAGAGTCTGTCAATCACATGATCATTTCCTCCTGTCAGGAGTTTGCAAGTTAGCAGGCTTTGCCTTCACTTCACTTTTGACTCAGCATTTCCCTGCACTCCCCATCCACATGTCTAGAGAATTCTCTTGGTGGTGGTTTAGTTGCTAGGTCGTGCCCAACCCTTGCAGCCCCATGGACTGTAGCCTGCCAGGCTCCTCTGTCCTTCGGATTCTTCAGGCAAGAATACTGGAGTGGGCTGCCAGTTCCTTGTCCAGGGGATCTTCCCAATCCGTGAATCAAAGCCAGGTCTCCTGCCTGGCAGGCAGATTCTTTACCAACTGAGCTACAAGGGAAGCTCATGTTCTCTTATCCTTCCATAATTTCTGCTTCTCCCACCACCATCTAGACACTCACCTTGATACCTAGATGGTTACAGCTGTTTCTTCACTAACCCTCACTTCACTGGGATTCTTCCAGCCTCACTCCCAGCTGCCTCCTCCCTTTCCCAAACTCATGTGTATCCAGCCTGCTCTAGCCACGTGGATCCACTTTGATCGTCAGGTTCATAAAATGTCAGGAGATCCAAGACCGTTATAATAGGGCTCCAGCATTCACTTCTGTCTTTCCACCAAATTTCTGCTTCAGCCTCTGTGATTAATCTGTGCCCTTAATATATACCAGGTGCATTGGGTTCATTCTCTTCTCTAGTCGTTGTGATCTATCTCCTCCTGCCTTTTTTTTTTTAACTTAAGCTTATGCACACTTTGCTAGTCCGGTCATCCCATACAGCCCTGCTCTTCCTAGCCCTCTGTCCTCCTCCTCTTCTGAGCTGTACATTATTGTCTGCCCCACTCACTGGGCCTTTTCAATCACGCCTCTGCCTTTTCATAGCTTCCATAAAACTGCACATGAGATTTCTGCATCGTCTGATTGTCTTAGGTTGTCCTGTTCTCTGTCCAGGGCTGGGTGATGTGGCTGTCTCTCTTCATCATCATCGATTTATGTCCCTTCATTAGCTTAGCACACATCTATTACACAAGAGACCCTCTGCTCAGTGCTGGAGTTGTAAATACTACAGATTCCGTGGTCCCAGGACACTCACAGTACAGTAATGGCTGCACATAAAAATAGGTGAATACATTTCAAAGAAGAAAACGTTTAGTAGGGCACCATGATAATAGGTTTGGGTCTAAAGCATGTTAATTTTAATCAATCTTTTAATTGAATTATAGTGGTTTCACAGTGTTGTGCTCATTTCTGCTGTAAAACAAAGTGATTCAGTTATACATGGCTTCCCTGGTGGTTCAGTGGTAAATAATCCACCTGCTAATGCAGAAGACCCAGGGTTGATCCCTGGGACAGGAAGATCTGGAGAAAGAAATAGCAACCCACTCCAGTATTCTTGCCTGGAGAACCCCATGGACAGAGGAGCCCGGTGGGCCACAGTCCATGGAGTCACAAAAGAGTCATATATATATGTGTATATATATATATATACACATTTTTTCATAAAATATTCATTTCCATTATGGTTTATCATAAGATATTAAATATAGTTCCCTATGCTATACAGTAGGACCTTGTTTATCTGTTCTATATGTAAAAGCTTACATCTGCTAACCCCAATCCATGCCTCCCCTAAGCCCCTGGCTCTTGGCAACCATCAGTGTGCTCTCTAGGTTGTGATTCTGCTTCATAGATCAGCTCATTTGTGTCATATTTTAGATTCCACGTACAAGTGATATCATATGTTATTTGTCTTTCTCTTTCTGACGTACTTGGTATGGCAATCTTTAGTTGATCCATGTTGTTGTAAATGGCATTATTTTAGTCTTTTTTTTTTATGACTGAGTAGTATCTCATTGTATATATGAACCACCTCTTCTTTTTCCACTCACATGTTGATGGACATTTAGGCTGTTTCCAGGTCTTGGCTCTTGTGAATAATGAAGTATGTCAATTTTAAAACCTACTCTATTATTTATTCTTTCTGTCTCACATAGTATGTATGTTCAGTTATCTTCTCAGTAAGATGAAGTTAACAAGAGCTCTACCATATGCTGGTTGTGAAGATGAAGCTGATAATTTGATGCAGCACTTAGCTCTGCACCTTTGTACAAGCACAACAATGGTCCAGGTTGTTACTGTAACTCAGCCCTGGTACCAGGGAAACTGAGAATTAGAAGCCTAGAAGGAGGCACAGGGTGTTTTTCATGTGGGGATAAGGCATTAGGGTAGCAAGGTAAGATCTGAAAACTTGGTAAAAATTATTTTCTCTGTTGCTTTTCTACTATTTATTCTCCTGAAAAAAGAGATATGTTCTATGGAAGGATTTGATATAAGAAAGGAGGATATAATATAATTAAAATTCAGTTCTGGAACATGCAGTATGCTTAGGCAGCAGTATTACAGCATGGCAGTAACTGTTCTAGGAAAGAATTTTACATAATCATGTGTAAAATTCTAAATTCTCCTTAGAAATGTTAAAGAATATACTTGGATAACCCAGTCTGTAAAACTCTCTTCTAGTTCAAAAACATATTCTTTCTCCCCCTTGGGATGGTAGAAATCAGAGAGAAGTCCACTCTTTTCTGGCCAAGGCACTGTGAGGAGGAGGCGAGAAGGAGGCACTTGTTCTGTTTCTCTCATCCCTGGAAGTCAGGCAAGGAAACCCCACTTTCCGACTCACAACAGTGGCTGAGTTAAATATCCTTTCCCCAGAAACATGGACTTCCAAGAGGGAGAGAAATAGGGAGCATCGATCCGCAGAGATACTGAGCAGTTTCAGGATGAACTGAGTTGTCGGTTCAAGCTGTTTGGGCACAGAGTAAGCTGTTTCAAAACAAGGCACAAGGAAAAAAAAAAAAAAAGATTTGGACAAACAAAGAGATGAAAATTTCTCTGCACATTTTTTTTTTCAGTCAAATTTGCACCATCATTCCATTAGTGGGGACAGAGATGAGAAATAGCATAACGACTGTGGGAAAATACTCAAATTCCGTGGTCTGTGTGAAGCTGGTGTGTCATCGCTCACACGGTCATGTTCAACTTGTAAATCCTCAAGCAGTGACAAGCACACAGTGATCTCATAAGAGACCTACCGGGAGGGTAGGCTTTGTGCACTCAAACGCTGGGCTGAGTTGTATTTATTTTTATTTTATGACTTCTACTGGCAAAGGGAAGACCTCCCTAAAGTAAAAATAGCCTCCTTTGTCATCTTATCATGGTTTGTTTCTTGACTAATGTTTTGCTTCATAATTTGTTGCTGGCATGATATATTTGGAAGCCAAGAGCAGGACATGGCAGTTAAGGGGGCCACAGGTCATGAGAAGGACAGAAAAGATCTTTTCACAAAGAAGATAGAGAAAGGGGAAATTCGACAAAGCTCTGGTTATAACTGCTGTATATTTTTGAAAAAATTACAGTAAAGTGTTCTGAAATACTCTCACATCCACTGTCCTCATGGATGGATGAGTGTTGGGAAGGAGCTGGGAGAAGAAAGCTTGGAGACAGAAACCAGATGTGATGCCCGTGTAAAGCCAATATTCTGCTTGCCCTGGGCTGAATTTCTGTGTCTCCTCCAAACTCATTTATTGACATTGTGCCCTCAGTATGATGGTATCTGCAGGTGGGAGGTCAATGGGCCATGAGGGTAGAGCATTCATGATGGAATTGATGCTGTTACAAAAGAGGAGAAGGTGGCTGTCTGCAAGTCAGGGACTAACTAGGCTCTTCAGTTCAGTTCACTTCAGTTGCTCAGTCGTGTCTGACCCTGCAATCCCATGGACTGCAGCACGCCTGGCGTCCCTGTCCATCACCAACTCCCGGAGTCCACCCAAACCCATGTCCACTGAGCTGGTTATGCCATCCAACCATCTCATCCTCTGTCATCCCCCTCTCCTCCTGCCTTCAATCTTTCCCAGCATCAGGGTATTTTTAAATGAGTCAGCTCTTCGCATCAGGTGGCCAAAGTATTGCAGTTTCAGTGTCAACATCAGTCCTTCCAATGAACACCCACGGCTGATCTCCTTTAGGATGGATTGGTTTAATCTCTTTGCAGTCCAAGGGACTCTCAAGAGTCTTCTCCAACACCACAGTTCAAAAGTAGGCTCTCACCAGACACCGAATCTAACAGCACCTTCATCTTGGACTCTGGAGGCTCCAGAAATGTGAGAAATAAATGTCTATTGTGTAAGGCACCTAGCTGTGATATTTTGCTGTAGCAGTTTGGGCTGGCTGAGACACTGCTGATGTCTTCTGTCTATCTTTGGGGTGTGCCCAGCTTTATCACCACAAGTCCAGGTCAGATAGAGGCCTGAGTGTTTATTTCTCAAGGACTTGCTGCCAATGACAGTGTGAATGAAACATCCTTCTGTTAAACAGATTGCTTTAGGAGAAAAACGCCCAAGAACAGCCCAAGATGACAAAGTGTTCCTTGAGTGTTTGCCAAATTCAGTGTTTTGCCAAGTACCAATAGAGCATACAATAGAATCAGACTGTTTGGAGTATACAGTCTAATGTTCCTCAGTGATTTTGAGGTAAAAACATGGCTTCCCAGGGCACGAAGTTGGCTGGTTACCAGATAATCACTGATGACCACGAGGAGGACATGATGGTGACTGGTGCCTCCAGAGTATAGGCAGGAGCGATGACCGTGTGGATCACTCAAGACAGTCCACAGCCTCTCTCAGCCATCTTACCTACTGGCCCCTTGAATATGCCCCAAATCCCTAGTGTCAGGATCAGTATCAGTCAGACTCCAATCAAGGAAAAAAAAAATCTCAGCATTGAAAAGTATAGATATTTAGTTACACAGGAAATAGAAGATGGGAGAAGCCCATGGGAGATAGTAAAACAACTAAAAAAACTTCTCCACAAGGGCTGAGGGCACTCACAGAGGGGGTTGGGTTTCTGGACCCCAGGAACTGGGTTTGCCTGGAAGCAGCTAAGATGTAACCAGTCTATTTAGTGAAGCTGGATTTAGAAAGGCCAGCTATGGGAGGTGACACGTGGAGCAGAGGAAACGGTGGAAGTTACCCTGGTTTCTTCCTTCCCCCTTGTTCTGCAATTACCCCAACCAAGCCAGGAGTCAGAGGAGAGGGGAGTCTGGGATCAGTAATCCTCTGCACGTGGAGCTCTGGGAGCAAAATGTCCTACATCCAGCCCAGTCAAGGCATTTCTTGTTAGCCAAATCCAGCACTGTGCCAAGTGCCACTAAACACAACACAATAGCCTCAGACTGGGAGGAGCTTTCGGTCTAAAGGCAGGGTTCAGTTCAGTTCAGCTGCTCAGTCGTGTCCGACTCTTTGCAACCCCATGAACCGCAGCACGCCAGGCCTCCCTATCCATCACCAACTCCTGGAGTCCACCCAAACTCGTGTCCATTGAGTCGGTGATGCCATCCAGCCATCTCCTCCTCTGTCATCCCCTTCTCCTCCTGCCCTCAATCTTTCCCAGTATCAAGGTCTTTTACAATGAGTCAGCTCTTCGCATCAGGTGGCCAAAGTATTGGAGTTTCAGCTTCAACATCAGTAAAGGGAGGGTGGAGTGGCCGAAAAAATCAAAACAGAAAGTCATAAACACCAGGAGAGTCTGCAGGTTAAATGCTGTGGGAATTCAAAAAAGGGAAGAGTTTACATCTCACTGGGAGAAATATCAATAAACTCAGATACGCAGATGACACCACCCTTATGGAAGAAAGTGAAGAGGAGCTAAAAAGCCTCTTGATGAAAGTGAAAGAGGAGAGTGAAAAAGTTGGCTTAAAGTTCAACATTCAGAAAATGAAGATCATGGCATCTGGTCCCATTACTTCATGGGAAATAGATGGAGAAACAGTGGAAACAGTGTCAGACTTTATTTTTGGGGGCTCCAAAATCACTGCAGATGGTGATTGCAGCCATGAAATTAAAAGACGCTTACTCCTTGGAAGAAAAGTTATGACCAACCTAGATAGCATATTGAAGAGCAGAGACATTATTTTGCCAGCAAAGGTCCATCTAGTCAAGGCTATGGTTTTTCCTGTGGTTATGTATGGATGTGAGAGTTGGACTGTGAAGAAGGCTGAGCACCGAAGAATTGATGCATATAAACTGTGATGTTGGAGAAGACTCTTGACAGTCACTTGGACTGCAAGGAGATCCAACCAGTCCATTCTGAAGGAGATCAGCCCTGGGATTTCTTTGGATGGACTGATGCTAAAGCTGAAACTCCAATACTTTGGCCACCTCATGCGAAGAATTGACTCATTGGAAAAGACTTTGATGCTGGGAGGGATTGGCGGCAGGAGGAGAAGGGGACGACAGAGGATGAGATGGCTGGATGGCATCACTGACTCGATGGACATGAGCCTGAGTGAACTCCGGGAGTTGGTGATGGACAGGGAGGCCTGGTGTGCTGTGGTTCATGGAGTCGCAGAGTCGGACACAACTGAGTGACTGAGCTGAACTGAAATGAGGAGATCAGGAAAGGTGATTGACAAAGTGGGATTTGAGGTGCATCTTAAAGATAGGCTGGATGTGTGAGTGTGAACAGCGGTGGAACACACCCAATCCAGGCTGAGCAGATGGGAGATGAGATGGTACAAAGCTTGTGCAAGGGAATTCTGGATGAGTCGTTTCGGCTGGAGCCCTGGATTGTGAGGGGCAGCTGCAAGGGTGGCTGGACTTGAAAGCCAGGCCGGGGGATGCTTTGCATGAAGGTCCGCTGATGGAGCCAGGGCCCCTGTGTGCCCTGCTCTGAAGAAGGAGCTGTGCATTCTCTCCATGTGCACAAGGAGCAGCCAGGTCAGGCCTCCAAGAATCCCGAGGATGGACCAGGAGGGAGTCCCAGGATGAGGGGCATTGGAGTGTGCTGAAACAGGAGGTGACGCTGAAGGGCAGACTGACTCAGGGTTTCTATGAAAGGCCCTTATGATGACCCTACATGTGAGACAGCAAGAGACACAGATGTAAAGAACAGACTTCTGGACTCTGTGGGAGAAGGCAAGGGTGGGATGGATGATTTGAGAGAATAGCATTGAAACATGTATATTATCATTTGTGAAACAGATCGCCAGTCCAGGTTTGATGCATGAGACAGGGTGCTCAGGGCTGGTGCACTGGGACAACCCTGAAGGATGAGATGGGGAGGGAGGTGGGAGGGGGCTTCAGGATGGGGGACACATGTACACCCGTGGCCAATTCATGTGAATATATGGCAAAAACCACTACAATATTGTTAAGTAATTAGCCTCCAATTAAAATAAATAAATTAATTTAAACAAAAATTTAAAAGCCCCCTTCCAAAGAACCGTGTGGCTGTATCAACTTTCCTCTTCTGTAAAATGGGGTTTCCTTCCTGGTGGTTTGGAAGGATTAGATGAATCAATGTGCCAAGTGGCTAGGATAGTTCTTCCCACAACAGACACCAGTCATGTGACAGTTTTATTCCACTTTGGTAAAAGGCAGATTTGGGGACCTAAGACTCTGCTTTAGGGCATCAATAGAAAAGGGATGGATGGGAATCCCACCTTTCCCGGCATCATGAAGCTGATGTAAATGGAACTGTGAGCCTGTTGGGAGCCCTTTCCCAGTCAGGGTGACCCAGGAAGGTGAACATAGACAGCATCTGCTTGGTATAACTTTTTCACTCATACTGGGGGTAAGACCATCTCCCCTGGATGAGGCTGAGGCTGAGCTACACATGGAATTTTGATGTGGATTAGAATCTTCTTCCCAGATCCTCTGTATGATTCACCAGACACAGCCACTATCAGCATCCTCTACCACTTGGTTGGAGAAGAAAACAGCAACCCACTCCAGTATTCTTGCCTGGGAATGCCATGGAAAGAGGAGCCTGGCGGGCTTCGATTCATGGGGTCACAAAGAGTCGGATATGACTTAGCAACTAAATCACCTCCAGCTGATACATGCATTACAACTGACAAACCAACACTGCTGTCTCATCATCACCCAAACCCATAGTTTACATTAGGGTTCACTCTTGGTTTTGAACATTTTATGGGTCTGGACATTTGTATAATAAGTATCCACCATTGTAGTATCATAAGGAATAGTTAGCTCCACATACTCACCCCCGCTCCCCCAGTCCCTAGAAACTACTGCCTCCATAGTTTGCCTTTTCCATGATGTCATAGACTTCATATCACACAGTATGTGGCGTTTTCAGATTGGCTCTCTTACTCAGTAACATGCACTTAGGTTTCCTTCACTGATTAATATTCCATTGTCTGGATTAACCATAGCCATCTATCCTTTTTAAATAGAAGAGTCTCATTTTTTAATTACAAAAGTAATACCTATAATTGCTTTAAGGAAAAATTTGTATAAAAAAAATTATACTGTTGATCCTGTAAACTATTATCAGTTCAGTTCTGTTCAATCGCTCAATCATGTCCAACTCTTTGCGATTCCATGGACTGCAGCACACCAGGCCTCCCTGTCCATCACCAACTCCCAGAGCTTGCTCAAACTCATGTCTATCAAGTCAGTGATGCCATCCAACCATTTCATCTTCTGTCATCCCCTTCTCCTCCTGCCATCCAACTTTCTTAGCATCAGGATCTTTTCTAAGGAATCAGTTCTTCCCATCAAGTGGCCAAAGTAAAATAAACTCTTGTTTATAAAATATAAATACAAACTAATATATTCGACAATAAAAACACCAAGGCAGTACATAGAACAAAGCTGTATTGCAGTAAGAAATGTCATCACTCGGTAACTTGATACACAGGAATAACTAAAAAGAAAAACAGAAATAATAAATAATAAGATTCATGTGCAAACACTACACATATATACATGTTCTTTACTCTCTCAGCTTCTTTAAAATATGGGAAAATATAAAAAGTAATAATCATAACAAAGTACTTCTGGGTTGAAAACAGTAATAGCGGGAATATGTGATGCCTCACTTTCGGAAATGGATAGAACTACTAGGCAGAAGATAAAGAAAGACTTACACCATGGAATAAAGCAATTAGACGTAACAAGCATGTATAGAGCACTTCAGTCAGCAGCATCAGAATACACACACCTCTACAAGGGCATGTGGGGCATTCTCCAGAACTGACCATAGATGAGATCCTGAAACAAGCTTCAGTAGATATAAAATCCTACAAATTATGCCCCTGGACACAACAGCATGAAGTTGAATATAAATAGTAAAAAGGAGTCTAGGGAACTTCCCTGGTGATCTGGTGGTAAAGACTCTGCCTGTCAATGCCGGGAACATGGGTTTGGAACATACTGGAACATGCTGGTCCAAGAAGATTCCATATGCCCCAGGGCAACTAAGTTCATGACCTGAAACTACTGAGCCCACGCGTTGCAACTACTGAAGCTTGAGGGCCTTAGAGCCCAGACTCTGCCATAGGAGAAGTCATTGCCGTGAGAAGCCCTGGCTCCTCAGCTAGAGAGTGGGCCCCACTCACCGCAACAGGAGGAAGTCTGTGCGCAGCACCAAAGACCCAGCACAGCCAGAAATAAATAAATAAATGTAAAACTGTTCAAAAAGGGAATTTAGGAAATTCACAGATAAGTGGGAATTAAGCAGCATACTTCTAAGTAACCAATGATTCAAAAAAAGAAAGAAAGAAAGAAAGAAATGACAAAGGGAATCAAAAATACTTGGTGATAAATGAAAACAAAGACAAAACAAAAAAGTTGTAGCTGAAGTAACAGTGAGAATGCAATGCAGAGTTTTAAATGCCTATATAAAAATTTTTAAAAATCTCAAGTCAATAAGTTAAATTAAACATACATAAAGCAGAAGGAAGGATATAATTAAGATTAGAGTGGAAATAAACAAAATAGAAAAACCACATGGAAAATGGAAGAAAGCAAAATTAGTTCTATGAAAAGATCAACAAAATAAGAAGGAATTCTGTCTCCAGATAGCCTTTGAATTTGAATGGCAGCTCTATGCTGAGGCTTCGCCAATCGTATCTTGGGGTCTCCAAAATAAAGAGAGTCAATTTCTCAGATAGAGAGGGGGGTATAGATTACTACCATTTACACATCTCAGTGATGTTTTTGAACTGTGGTATTGGAGAAGACTCTTGAGAGTCCCTTGGACTGCAAGGAGAGCCAACCAGTCCATCCTAAAGGAGACCAGTACTGAATATTCATTGGAAGGACTGATGCTCAAGCTGAAACTCCAATCCTTTGGCCACCTGATGCAAAGAGCTGACTCATTTGAAAAGATCCTGATGTTGGGAAAGATTGAAGGCTGGGAGAGAAGGGGACGACAGAGAATAAGCTGGTTGGATGGCATCACCAACTCAATGGACATGAGTTTGAGTAAACTCCGGGAGTTGGTGATGGACAGGGAAGCCTGGCGTGCTGCAGTCCTTGGGGTCACAAAGAGTCGGACACGACTGAGCAACTGATCTGGACTGACACATCTGAGTACAAAGCCCATTGTTATCCTGGACCTCCTCATTCTCCCTGTCTAAACCTTTTATGCAGTTACTGTTTCAGCACTGAGGAAGTGAGGATTTGAGGCTCAGATAAGGAATTACCACAGTTGCCTCTGAAACTTAATTATTTCAGAAACCTCCCACTTAATATCAGTTTCTTTGCAGATGCAAATCTCAGTTCAGATACCTTATTCCCATGAATAAGACCTACAGTAAATTATGTTCTTAGGGCTTAATGAATCAAACTGATCATCTGGTCTTCCCTGCATACAGTTTCTTGGAAGCTGGCCTCATACTTGTCTGCAGACTCCTCAACACACATCTTCTCTGGGAGGGTGTTCCTCCTGCTCTCCACTGCCCCTCATTGCCCCCCACCTCCCCACCCCTCTCCTCCAGACTTTGAAGAGAAAGGGGAGAAGAGGGCAGAAGCCACTGTTCTCTCTGCTTCCTCTGTTGCACGTGTTATCGTCTCTGGTTTTCTTCCTGGCACTCTTGTCTTTCAGAGGAGGCTTTTAACTTGCACAGTCTACTCCCTCCAACCATACACATACACACACACACACACACACACACACACACACACACTTAGAGCTTATCAGTTCAGTTCAGTTCAGTCGCTCAGTCGTGTCCAACTCTTTGTGACCCCATGGACTGCAACACGCCAGGCTTCCCTGTCCATCACCAACTCCCAGAGCTTGCTCAAACTCATGTCCATTGTTTTGGTGATGCCATCCAACCATCTGCTCCTCTGTCATCCCCTTCTCCTCCTGCCTTCAATTTTTCCCTGACATTCACTGCTCAATGCAAGTTCTAGAGAAGTTGGCATAATTAGCAGCATTTAATGGATGAGAAGACTGAGATGAGATATTGCTTTCGTCCGGCACCTACACACACCTGAGCAGGCACACCAAGGGTCTCTCCATCCCATCTACTGACTTCTAACTTCCCAGGATGTACTTGACACTGAACGGATGCTAAAAGAATCACTATTTCTTCCAAATCAGTGGAGCAAATCATAGACCTGTATTACTCAAAAGTAGCCTTTTAAATAACTAAGGTGATTATAATTGTCTGTGTACTTCTGAGCTTCCTTGGTGGCTCAGACCATAAAGAATCCACCTGCAGTGCAGGAGAGCCTGGTTTGATTCCTGGGTTGGGAAGATCCCCTGGAGAAGTGAATGGCTACCCACTCCAGTATTATTGTCTGAAGAATTCTATGGACAGAGGAGCCTGGTGGGCCACAGTTCATGGGGTCCAAAGACTGTATTTTTGTAATAGAATTACTGAATAACTGCTAAATAAGATTTTGGGAAAATATTTTTAAAAGTCAGATGTATCAATATGTGTTTTCCAGCTCACAATGGATTGCCATTGTGACCTCTTTCTAGCTACTATAGCTATATCTTTAACATTAAATGGATTAAATATTTGGAACTAAATTATTGTCTGAAGAATGAATTAGAATGATTATGATTTTTAATAAATGCAGGTGGACAAAAATCACTTTATAATCCATCAAGAAAATTTACACATGAATGGCTTCAGCTAGGTTCAACCTAAGATGCCTTAGTGGCTGAGCCTCATCTGCACTTTTGATGTTGCATATTTTCTGAAAAGACCAAGTAGTATGGAAGTGTATTTTACAGCTAAAATAAAAATCTGCACTGACGTTTAGCTGTTAAAAAAAAATCTAAATCTTCCAAATAAAATATAAACTTGAAATGGTATGTATACAGTCTTATATACACAATTCCATGCACAGAGCACCCCCACCCACAGAATCACTCAGCTGAGTACATACACATGAAGAAACCCCCTGCTCTTACCTTGAAAGGATTTTAAATGAAAGTTATTATGAGAAACTAAAAAGCATATTGACAATGAAACCACAGATATCACAACAGCAACAAATAATGAAACAGCCTAAAATAAGTCCAGTGTGACCTCTCTGCCCTGGCTGTAATGCTGCTGCTGCTGCTGCTGCTAAGTCACTTCAGTCGTGTCCGACTCTGTGTGACCCCATAGACGGCAGCCTACCAGGCTCCCCCGTCCCTGGGATTCTCCAGGCAAGAACACTGGAGTGGGTTGCCATTTCCTTCTCCAATGCATGAAAGTGAAAAGTGAAAGGGAAGTCGCTTAGTCCTGTCCGACTCTTCACGACCCCATGGACTGCAGCCCACCACGCTCCTCTGCCCATGGGATTTTCCAGGCAAGAGTACTGGAGTGGGGTGCCATCGTGTAATGCTAGTGGACACGAACCTGACCAGTCTGACTTCAGCTGGGACACAATGACATTCATGTATCAGCCTCTTTGAGGAGCAAACACAGATGTGCCTTTGTGTTTCTTGTCCTCTTTCCCCAAATACACATGTCCCATTAGAAAAATAATCCAACTAAATGCTTTTCCCTGGGAGAGATCTCTGGATTTATGCATTTATTGATAGAGTGGTCTAATGGAAATTTAATCTAATGTACATTTAAGTGGAAAGAATAAGAACAAGCATTCATTATTTCTATTTATCCCAAGTTGATGTTGTTTTGAGACTCTACAGCTGAACGTTTTTAATGAGTATTAAGTAAAATGGAGCTTGTATCATAATTTAATGTGTGTGCTAATGTATTTCTTGATTCAAAACTACTATAAATTCCTTGCAATTTAAGTGGTAGAATTATTTAATGTGATTTCCCCCATCTGAATCAATTATCATTTGTCCATAAGAAGCTGTCTGGCAAATACCAAGAATGTATATCACTGACAGGCAAACAGATTTCCCCTCTCAGCAAAGTGTAAGATGTAATTTAAGTTCATTATCTGAGAATGTAAGATCACATTAAATATATTGAAAATAATCATCTTGGCCAGGAGCAGCTGAATTTCCATTAACAAAAAATTTCATATCTCTACCAAGTAATACTTTATCTTGAAAACCAGAAGAGAAGTGCTATTTTTATTTGATTCACCACTTATATTTGGCAGATTCCAAAATGTGTCCTACATTTGTCTACAACTTTTCAGTATTAAAGCAATAAAAAGACCATGTGATTCCCTCTTACTACCACATGGTCCAGCCACTGGTCCCCCTTCTACTGCTGAATTTCATATGAGTGTTAATATCCTTTAAGCTGTTTAAACTCTAATACTTTATTAGTTACTGAATACAGCTATGCTGACTTTTTAGCACACCAGAGTTCCATTCAAGAAACTTCCTTTGATTCTGGAATATTCAAGTGGAAAGCAACTTACAAAATCTGTCTACTGGCCCATTTACCAGATAAAAACAATGAGGCCAAGAATCAGAGACTGACTTGTTCTTGTGCAGAAGCACAGCAAGTTTGAAGGTTTAGTGTACATTTCTTTTCCTAAAGGGCACCTGTTTAGGCTTAACTGACTGGCACATTTTACCAGTCCATCTTCATTGTCCTTACCAAATAGAGCAGTGCTGAGGTCTTCCCATGAAGGCTACCTACCCAGGAGGAGACCTCTGGGACCTCAGAGGATGGTGCCCAGTGGTCTCAGGGTGGTTCTCAACAACAGCTGAGCTTGGGGGCTTACCTTCTCCATGGCCCCAAATTCGACTCATTCTGTGTTCTCCCCACGGGGACACTTCCCATAACTCACCGCTCACTGACTCATCACTAACCCCAGTGACACTCCAACGGGACATTCACAGGAGTGTCTTGTTGAATCTCCTACTGGTCACTGAAGACCACAGCTATTTTTTTAAAAACCTCCAACCCATTTTATTTAGCTATAAACCTTCACAAATGTGCCTAGTAACTCAGTCGTGTTTCACTCTTTGTGACCCCATGGGCTGCAGCCTGCCCCTCTCCTTTGGCTATGGGGCTTCTCCAGGCACAATTACTGGAGTGGGTTGCCATTTCCTTCTCCAGAGCATCTCCCCAACAACCCATGGATCAAACCTGGGTTTCCTGCATGGCATGCCAATTCTTTACCAACTGAGCTACTAGGATAGCCCATTTCCTATCATATAGCTGATAAAAGTCCAAGTATAACATACTTGGGTTAGGGTTAGGGTTAAGGTTAGAGGATCTTCCCTACCCAGACATCGTACCCAGGTCTCCCACATTTCTGGCAGATTCTTTACTGTCTGAGCCACCAGCTCCAAATCTACACAAGTGCATATGTTAAAGGACTACTGTCTTCAGTTCACTTCAATTGCTTAAAAGTGAAAGTGAAAGTGAAGTCGCTCAGTCGTGTCCGACTCTTTGCGACCTCGTGGACTGTAGCCTACCAGGCTCCTCTGTCCATGAGATTCTCCAGGCAAGAATACTGGAGTAGGTTGCCATTTCCTTCTCCAGGGGATCTTCCCAACCCAGGGATCGAACCCAGGTCTCCTGCATTGGAGTCAGACACTTTAACCTCTGAGCCACCAGGGAAGCCCTTCAATTGCTTACTCATGTCCAATTCTTTGCCACCCCATGGACTGCAGCATGCAAGGCTTCCCTGTACATCACCAACTCCTGGAGCTTGCTCAAACTCATGTCCATTGAGTCAGTGATGCCATCCAATGATCTCATCCTCTGTTGGCCCCTTCTCCTTCTGCCTTCAATCTTTCCCAGCATCAAGGTCTTTTCCATCAGGTGGCCAAAGTATTGGAGTTTCAGTTTCAGCATCAGTCCTTCCAATGAATATTCAGGACTGGTTTCCTTTAGGATGGACTGGTTGGATCTCCTTGCAGTACAAGGGACTCTCAAGAGTCTTCTCCAACACCACAGTTCCAAAGCATCAATTCTTTGGTACTCAGCTCCCTTTATAGTCCAAGTCTCATAGCCATACATGACTACTGGAAAAGCTATAGCTTTGACTAGATGAACATTTGTTGGTAAACTAATGCCTCTGCTTTTTAATATGCTCCCTAGGTTGGTCATAGCTTTTCTTCCAAGGAGCAACCGTCCTTTAATTTCATGGCTGCAGTCACCATCTGCAGGGATTTTGGAGCCCCCCAAAATAAAGTCTTTTATTGTTTCCATTACCTCCCCATCTATTTGCCATAAAGTGATGGGACCGGATGCCATGATCTTAACTTTTTACTGTTGAGTTTTAAGTCAACTTTTTCACTCTCCTCTTTCATTTCATCAAGAGGCTTTTTAGTTCTTCTTTGCTTCCTGCCATAAGGGTGGTGTTATCTGTGTATCTGAGGTTATTGATATTTCTCCTGGCAATCTTGATGCCAGCTTGTGCTTCCTCCAGCCCAGCGTTTCTCATGATGTACTCTGCATATAAGTTAAACAAGCAGGATGACAATATACAGCCTTGATGTACTCCTTTCCCAATTTGGAGCCAGTCTCTTTTTCCATGTCCAAGTCTAACGGTTGCTTCTTTGCCTGCACACAGATTTCTCAGGAGGCAGGTAAGGTGGTCTGGTATTCCCATCTCTTGAAGACTTTTCCACAGTTTGTCGTGATCCACACAGTCAAAGGATTTAGTGTAGTCAATAAAGCAGAAGTAGATGTCTTCCTGGAACTCTGTTGCTTTTTTGATGATCCAGTGGATGTTGGCAATTTGATCCCTTGTTCCTCTGCCTTTTCTAAATCCAGCTTGAACATCTGGAAGTTCACAGTTCATGTACTGTTGAAGCCTGGCTTGGAGCATTTTGAGCATAACTTTGCTAGTGTGTGAGATGAGTGCAATTGTGCAGTAGTTTGAGCATTCTTTGGCATTGCCTTTCTTTGGAATTGGAATGAAAACTGACCTTTTCCAGTCCTGTGGCCACTGCTGAGTTTTCCAAATTTGCTGGCATATTGAGTGCAGCACTTTCACAGCATCATCTTTTAGGAGTTGAAATAGCTCGACTGGAATTCCATCACCTTTGCTAGCTTTGTTCGTAGTGATGATTCCTAAGGCCCCTTTGACTTCACATTCCAGGATGTCTGGCTCTAGGTAAGTGATCATACCATTGTGGTTATCTGGGCCATGAAGATCTTTTTTGTATAGTTCTTCTGTGTATTCTTGCCACTTCTTAATATCTTCTGATTTTGTTAAGTCTGCACCATTTCTCTCCTTTATTGGTCCTATCTTTGCATGAAACGTTCCATTGGTATCTCTCATTTTCTTGAAGAGATCTCTAGTCTTTCCCATTCTATTGTTCTCATCTATTTCTTTGCTACTATCTACTGACTATTATTGGAGAAGGAAATGGCAACCCACTCCAGTATTCTTGCCTGGAGAATCCCATGGACGGAGGAGCCTGGTGGGCTATAGTCCATGGGGTTGCAAAGAGTCGGATACAACTGAGCGACTTCACTTTCACTTTCACTGACTATTATAAAAAGTGGCATAAGAAATATAAATTTCAGGGTCGTGCAGGAAGGAGAATGAGGTTGGGAAGGATGGCAGAGGGCTTCCACATGTGGGGAGTTACCACACATCAGGCTGAGTGGGTGGTATGGGAGCATATTTGTGTTGTTGGATTAGTTGTGTATATAATTCATATAGACTCATTTATGAAGTATTTCATAGTGAAAATGGGGGCTAGAACTTGGGAAACCAATGTAAGACCTTTTAGAATACAGAATACTGAGTTAACCAATGAATTTATATAGACACATGAGAGACTTGGGTTCGATTCCTGGGTTGGGAAGATCCCCTGGAGACAGGAATGGCTCCCCACTCCAGTAGTGTGACCTGGAGAATCTCATGGACAGAGGAGCCTGGTGGGCTACAGTCCATGTGGCTGTCAAGAGTCAGACTCAGCTGAGCAACTTTCGCTTTCAAGAAAATACAGAGACTAAGCCTGTATCGGTGCCCCTGAAAAAATTAAATCTCTGCATTCTCTGTATCTTTGTTGTTGTTAAGTAATTAACTAATTTTTGAAACTTTTATTTTTCAACCCCTCCCTCCATCCTGTTTTCTGCTTCCTAGGTGGTGGTGGTGGTGCTGCTGCTAAGTCGCTTCAGTTGTGTCCGACGCTGTGCGACCCCATAGATGGCAGCCCACCAGGCTCGCCCGTGGTGCTAGTGGTAAAGAATCTGGCCTGCCAAAGCAGGGGACATAATTTTATAGGCAATATGTTTATATCATAGGAGAGTCAAGTAAAGCCCAGGTCTGAGCTTGCTACACATGGAGAGATTTTTCAAAATTTTTATCAATTCTAAATTTTAATGAATTCTCTGGTTCTTTGATCCCTGGGCAAGGAAAATCCCTTGGAGGAGGGCATGGCAACCCACTCCAGTATTCTTGCCTGGAGAAGCCTATGGACAGAGGAGCCTGGAGGGCTACAGTCCATGGGGTCACACAGAGTTGGACACGAATGAAGTAAGTTAGTGTGCTTTTAGCCCGAATTTTAACTTAAAAGAAATACTTTTAAAAAAATTAGCATATAATTGACATATAACAAAATATTAGTTTTAAGCGTAGAATATAATGATTTGGTATTTGTGTATATTGTAAAATGATCACCACAGTAAGTCTAGTTAACCCTTCCCCAGATATAGTTACTATTTTTCTCTTATAAGAATGTTTAAGATTTACTATCTTAATAACCTTCAAATACTTAACACATTCTTATTCACTATAATTGCCAGGCTGTTCATTGCATCCCCATGACCTATTTGTTATATAACTTGGGAATTTGTACCTTTTGACCTCCTTCACCCATTTTGTCCCCTCTATATATATATATGTATATGTATACATCCATACATCCATATATATATATATATATATGTTGAGTAAATGTGCCAAAACTTTTGTCACCTAAATTTCCCTTAAATTTATGAACTGCTTGTCTTGGAGTTCATTCTGATCACTGATCTTCTGCTAATTAAGAAAAGAGAATGCCTTATCTGGGTGTGACCATGCTAAGTCACTTCAGTTGTGTCCAACTCTTTGCGACCACATGGACCTGTAGCTTGCCAGGCTCCTTTGTCCATGGGGTTCTCACTGGAGTGGATCACCATGCCCTCCTCCAGGGGATCTTCCTGACCCAGTGATCAAACCCACATCTCTTTACATCTCCTGCATTAACAGGGAGATTCTTTACCACTAACATCAACTGGGAAGCCTGAATGTCTTGTCTACCCTGGTTAAAATGAATTTAGCCAGCTTTCAACAAGTTAGTTTTCAAAAATAAATTATTAGCTATATTAGATTAAATGCAAAGTGCAATGTTAACTCAATCTTCTAGAGCTCTGATATGGTATTTTCCTGTTTAATCTATTTGGTTATTTTCGTTTCTCCACAGCCTCAAAGAATTTAGACTTCATGTAAGGAGGTTTCCCCTGAAATGCAGGTCTTAGAATAGTATCTAGCCCCTAGTGAACTTTGATAAATATTAGCTGAATAGATAAAATAAAGCCTCATCAGAAATTTTATAGGCAATATGTTTATATCATAGGAGAGTCAAGTAAAGCCCAGGTCTGAGCTTGCTACACATGGAGAGATTTTTCAAAATTTTTATCAATTCTAAATTTTAATGAATTCTCTGGTTCTTCTCAACCTTCCCCCTATAAATAAAAGATTATGTTTCTGATGTTCTTAATTTGAAAAGTCATAATTTTCCCATTAACTTTCTAAATAGTCAATGGCCATTTTCTTTGATGCCAAATATGAAGAATTTTTATAGAATTGTTGCAGTGACTGTATAGAATTTCAGTCATGGATCCCTATATATTATTTTATCAATATTTGTCTACATATTTCTACTGGTATTTCCTTAAGTGAAGTGAAACTGATCCTCACTTCAGTCACATCCGACTCTTTGTGACCTCATGGATTGTAGCCCGTCAGGCTCCTCTGTCCATGGGATTTCCCAGGCAAGAATACTGGAGTGGGTTGCCATTCTCTTCTCCCTTTCCATAGTGATTATCATCCAGTTCTCTTTTACCAGATTCAGAGAAGACAGAACTAGCTTTTGAGTCACACACAGGCATGAAAGGTCTACCTGTTCATTCCACACGCACCTCCCTGCCCCCCAATCCTGTTCAGACTGATGGCCCATGAGAGCTTTGACTGAAGGAGACAGCAGTTACCAGGGGTAAGAGAAACCACAAAGGACTACCACAGAGGACATTAAAATAAATCAACGTAGACATTTTAAAATTATTTTGCCAGACAAAAAGGCTGGAGTCTCCATGACTGAGCAAGGCAGTGGCCCTGGGGCTCTGAAGTCATTGAACAAGTAGATGAACAAGATGAAGATGGAAACCATCAATACAGAAACAGCTGACCTATTAAAATGGCAGGTTTAGAGGGTTCAGGATTAGAAAGCAGATGCTGGATAGACAATGAGTTACAAAACTGGATAATGTATAGAGTTGGATGAGTTTAGATGCGTGCATAACCCATAATACCATCAACCTCATACGGAGAAGGCAATGGCACCCCACTCCAGTACTCTTGCCTGGAAACTCCCATGAACGGAGGAGCCTGGTGGGCTGCAGTCCATGGGGTCGCACAGAATTGAACACAACTGAAGCGACTTAGCAGCAGTAGCAGCAGCCAAGATGATACACATACCATGGGCATGTGCATTTGCCAAAATTCTTTAACTTGTATACATTAAGTACGTGCAGGTTTTTTTGCAGTTTTTATTAAGCTGTAAAAATAGATTTTTGGCAAAAAATTCCACTACTTTGAAATGTACAATAGACTATAGTAAATGGAAAGATTCCATTATCTTACATAATGCAGAATTCAAATACGGTTGAGAAAAGTACGAAAAAAAAATCACATAGGCCATTCTCACTCATAAACATTTTTAAAATACGAAGTGAAACCTCAGCAAATTGAAAAAAGAATGGGCTAAGGTTCTCTAAATCTGAGACAGTTTAGGTTATGTAAAGTAGATATCATTGTTTGGCATGAAGACGATCAGATAATATAAAAGTCCAGACTTAAAAGATTTGATGTTTTCCCTGGTGGCTCAGATGGTAGAGCATCTGCCCACCAATGCAGGAGACACAGGTTCAATCCCTGGGTTAAGAATATCCCCTGAAGAAGGAAATGGTAACCCAATCCAGTATGCTTACCTCAGAAATCCCATGGACAGAGGAGCCTGACAGGCTATAGTCCATGAGGTCACAAAAGGGTCAACATGACTTAGTGACTAAATCAACAGCAAAGACTTAAATATTTTATATTTTTATTTTTAAATAGGCTAAATATGGGATGATAATCAAATGAAAATGAGACTGATTAACTGATAAAAGCAATAAGTAATTTTTTAGTTAATTTTCATTTTCATGGGATATCATTTCCAGTAACTTTATTGTACATTCCCATTAGATAATTTATTCATTTCTTCTTTATAATCTGCTGTTTATAGGAAGTCAACCACATGCCAGGGACTGTGGGTTGAAGGTTGAATAAATTTGCACATACAACCCCAAGGAATTCATGGTGTGATTTGAATAATCTTCCTGCACTGTATCCTTGTTGAAAACATTCCATTATGTATTCAATTTTTTTAAAAAAATTACTGCACTGTTAAAATACAACTACTCCTGTGTGGGATGCTAACATGACAGATATGGCCAGTCACACACACTTTTAACAATTCTAAAGAGTAAGTTAAAGAAAAAATAGTAAGCAGTATCATCATCTTTCTCCATAGTAGGTTTATAGGGGTGATGGAGTGGCAAGATGAGAAGACTGTGAGAGCTTTGGACACCTCTCCAGGTAGACGTACAGAGACCCTTGTCACATACAGTGAATTTCATGGAAAGAGTCTCAGAAATGTCTAAGTTCAAAAATTTTTGTACCACTGACAACGAACATGATTCTTCTTGATGATATAACAAATTTCAAATTGTAGATTTTGATTGGAATCTTCATAGAATTTGACTCAATTGATAGTAAACAGCTGAATTAAATATGCTAATTGTTATGGATTGAATTCTTTCTCCCATAAATTCCTATAAGTCCTCAGTACCTCAGAATGTAACCTCATTTGGTACAGGTTCTTATCAGAGTTAAGATTAGGTCATTAGGTCAAGCCCTAATCCATTATACACACTGCCTCTTGAGACCTGCCTCTTGAGAAACCTGTATGCAGGTCAGGAAGCAAGTTAGAACTGGACATGGAACAACAGACTGGTTCCAAATAGGAAAAGGAGTACGTCAAGGCTGTATATTGTCACCCTGCTTATTTAACTTATATGCAGAGTACATCATGAGAAACACTGGGCTGCAGGAAGCACAAGCTGGAATCAAGATCACCAGGAGAAATATCAATAACCTCAGATATGCAGATGACACCACCCTTATGGCAGAAAGTGAAGAGGAACTAAAGAGCCTCTTGATGAAAGTGAAAGAGGAGAGTGAAAAAGTTGGCTTAAAGCTCAACATTCAGAAAACTAAGATCATGGCATCTGGTCCCATCACTTCATGGATAGATGGGAAACAGTGGAAACAATGACTGACTTTATTTTGGGGGGCTCCAAAATCACTGCAGATAGTGATTGCAGCCATGAAATTAAAAGACGCTTACACTTTGGAAGGAAAGTTATGATCCAACAAAGGTCCATCTAGTTAAGGCTATAGTTTTTCCAGTAGTTGTGTATGGATGTGAGAGTTAGACTATAAAGAAAGCTGAGCTCTGAAGAATTAATGCTTTTGAACTATGGTGTTGGAGAAGACTCTTGAGAGTCCCTTGGACTTCAAGGAGATCCATCCAGTCCATTCTAAAGATCAGTCCTAGGTTTTCATTGGAATGACTGATGTTGAAGCTGAAACTCCAATACTTTGGCCACCTGATGCGAAGAGCTGACTCATTTGAAAAGACCCTAATGCTGGGAAAGATTGAAGGCAGGAGGAGAAGAGGACGACAGAGGATGAGATGGTTGGATGGCATCACCGACTCAATGGACATGGGTTTGGGTAGATTCTGGGAGTTGGTGATGGACAGGGAGGCCTGGCGTGCTGCAGTTCATGGGGTCGCAGAGTCAGACACGACTGAGCGACTGAACTGAACTGAACTAATCCATTATGACTGCTGTCCTTATAAGAAAGGAAAATTGGATGCAGGGAAAACTCCATGTGAGCACAAAGACAACCATCTGAAAGCTACAGACAGAGGCCTGGAACAGATCCCCACTCACAACGCTCAGAAAACAACAAAAAGCTGCCCACACCTTAATCACAAACTTCTAGTCTTCAGAACTGTGAGATGGTGAATCTGGATTGTTTAAGGCACCTACTTTGTGATGCTCTTGTAACAGCCCTTGCAAAGTACCATACTAACCATATCTGTTGGAGAAATAATTTTGCTTTATAAAATATCAGACATTTTCAAAGTTGTGGTTTAAAGGGGCTATTAATGCATATTGGACTATTTACCAAGTACATAGAAAGCCCACAGAGCTCACTGCAACGATTTTCTCAGTGACCGCATCTAGTTTGGAGGCTAGCAGTTTTTAACTGGTATTTCAAAGTTCCTGGATTATGTTGTTCTAATCCACCAAATGAAAGACTTTGTTATAAATCTAACAGACTATGTGTAGGGAATCTATATAAGAAAAATGACAAAACTCTGATGAAAGAAATCACAGAAGAATTAGAGATATTCTATATTCATGTATAGAATGACTCAATATTGTCAGTTCTTCCCAACTTGATATATTGTTGTTGTTGATCATTTACTAAGTCATGATTTACTTTTTGTAATCCCATGGACTGCAACACACCAGGCTTCCTTGTCTTTTACTGTTTCCCGGAGTTTTCTCAAACTCATGTCCATTGAGTCAGTGATGCTATCTAATCGTCTCATCCTCTGCCACCCCCTTCTCCTTTTGCCTTCAATCTTTCCCAGCATCAGGGTCTTTTCCAATGAGTCAGTTCTTCACATCAGGTGACCAAAGTAGTGGAGCTTCTGCTGCAGCATCAGTCCTTCCAATGAATATTCAGGGTTGATTTCCTTTAGGATTGACTGCTTTGATCTTCTTGCTGTCCCAGGGACTCTCAAGAGTCTTCTCCAGCTCCACAGTTCAAAAGCATCATTTCTTCGATGCTCAGCCTTCTTTATGGTCCAACTCTCACATCCATACACGACTACTGGAAAAACCGTAGCTTTGACTATATACAGACCTTTGTCAACAAAGCGATGTCTCTGCTTTTTAATATGCTGCCCAGGTTTGTTATAGCTTTCCTTCCAAGAAGCAAGCGTCTTTTAATTTTGTGGATGCAGTCACCACCTGCAGTCATTATGGAGCTTGACTTGAGGTAATCTCATCCAAAATCCAAGCAAGTTATTTTGTGGCTATCAAAATATATTCTAAAGTCTATGTGAAGTGGCAAAAGAACCAGAATGGCTAACACAATGTTGAAAAAGATCAAAGCTGGAGGATTGATTCTATCCAACTTAAGACTTACTATAAAGCCACAATAATCATCATTGTGACATTACTGAGCAAACAGACAGATAGACCAATGAAACAGAATAATAGCCCAGAAATAGAACCATGTAAATTTAGTCAACTTATCTTTGAGAAAGGAACAAAACAGTACAATGGAAAAAAAATAGTATTTGAACAAGTGGTGCTAGAAGAGCTGACATCTACATGCAAAACAGAAAAAAAGACACAAGTCTTACACACTACACAAAAATTAACTCAAAATGGATCCAAGAACTAAATATGTAAAATTTAAAACTAGAAAACTCCCCAAATGTAACATAGGAGACAACCTAGATAACCTTGGGTAGAACTAGGACATTTTGAATACAGCACCAAAGGTACAACCCATGAAAGTAACAATTGATCAGTTGGACTTCATTAAAACTAAAAACTTCTGATCTGAGAAAGACAGTGTTTAGAGAATGGGAAGTCAAACTGCAGACTGGAAAGAAATATTTACAAAAAAAAAAAAAACAGATCTGATAAAGGACTGTTATCTAAAACATACAAAGAACTCCTAATACTCAACACTAAGAAAATAACAACTCAATTAAAAAGTGGGCCAAATATTTTAACAGACAAGTCACCAAAGAAGATAAAGATGTCAAATAAGCCTATGAAAAGATTCTGCACATCATGTATGAAATGCAAATTAAAACAGTAAGACATCACTACATACCTCTCAGAAAAGCCAAAATCCAGAACACCAAATGCTGGCAAGGATATGGAGCAACAGGAACTCTCATTTATTTTTAATGAAAATGTAGTCACGTTGGATGGTAGTTTGGCAATTCTTACAAAACTAACATACACTATCATAAGATCTGTCAATCATACGTCTTGATATTTTACCAAAGGAGTTGAATATTTGAGTTCCTACAAAAATGTGCATCGTAATATTTTTAGTAGCTTTATTTATAACAGTCTAAACTTGTAAGCCACCAAGACATTCTTCAGTAGGTGAGCAGATAAATAAACCATGGCAAAACAGACAGTGAAATATTATTCAGCACTAAAAATAAATGAGCTATCAAGCCCTTGAAAGACATGAAGAAGCCTTAAATTCATATTTTTTAACTGAAAACTGAAGTCGCTTAGTCATGTCCCACTCTTTATGACCCCATCAACTGTAACCTATCAGGCTCCTCTGACCATAGGATTCTCCAGGCAAGAATACTGGAGTGGGTTGCCATCTGAGTCACCAAGGAAGGCCTTTAAGTGAAAAAGTCAATCTAAAAAAAAAAATCTACCTAACCATATGATTCTACCTAGGTGACATTCTGGGGAAGGTACAACTATGAAGACAGGAAAAATAATAGTTTTCCAGAGTTTGGGAGAGGATAGAGATGAAATAACAGAGCATAGGGAATTTTTAGGGTAGTGAAATTATGTAATTATGAGAGATATAAGTTACTATGAAAGTGAAAGTGTTAGTTGCTCGGTCATTTCCGATTCTGTGTGACCCCTTGGACTGTAACTTGCCAGGCTTCTCCATCCATGAATTTTTCCAGGCAAGACTACTGGAGTGGGTTGCCATTTTCTTCTCCAGATAACTCATCATACATCTGTACAAAATTGTGGAATATATATAACAACATGAGTGAACCATAATGTAAACTATGGACTTTAATTCATTATAAGTTATGTAGGTTTATCACATGTAATAAATGCACCAGTTTGCTGGGGAAGGTTTTAAATGATGAGGTCTATGTGTGTGTAAGCCTGTGCATGTATTAGGCCAGGGTTTATAAGAAATTCCTGTAACTTCCCACCAATTTTTCTCTAAAACGTAAACCACTATTAAAAAATCAAGTAATAATAAAAAATGTTCAGAGGGGTTTGCTAAATTATCTGTCAACAAAATAGTAAAGCTAAATGGAAGCAAAATAATTGTCTCATACTAATATTTTCAGTTCTTACTACATTTGAAAATAATAATATTTCATATTTTGCCCTTGCCTGGTGGTGCAGTAGTAAAGAATCTGGCTGCCAATGCAGGGGATGCAAGAGACGCAGGTTTGATCCCTGGATCCAGAAGATCCTCTGGAAGAGGAAATGGCAGCCCACTCCAGTATTTTGTCTGGGAAATGCAGTTTAGTGACATAATAATAAATATTGGCTGCCCAGCACCAGCTACTCCTGAAACATGCCTAGGAGGAACAGAGCAGTAAGTGGTATCCTAGGAGCTTTGCAGGAGGTCAGCTCAAGGGAATACTTTCTATTCTGCTGGATTTGGAGAATTCTGACCTTTAAGATTCTTGTATTAGCTTACTGGGGCTACGCAGTGTGCTACTAAATCTCTTTTTCTAAACCTAAGTGGTCTTCAAAGAAAAGTTCAAGTTCCAACTTTTCACTAAATCTACTTCAGCCATTTGAAAGTGAACAAAACTTTTGAACATGGATCAAACCTGCAAGAGTAAAGAGAAACTAGTCACAGAAGTGTAAATGGGGTTAAACCTGCTTATAACCACAAAACCTTCTGACTGTATTCCCTCACCTAACACAGGAAAGCTTGCAGCCCATATCCACAGAGTTTATTTTATCTTTAGATGCTGTTTTATAAACTGTATATCCTCCTTAACACTGGGCTGTCCCTACTGACTGAAATATTCAGTTGCAGGAGACACATTTGCTCAGGGCTTTCAGCTCCAATTTTGTTTAAAATCACACCTTAGTGCTGATTCAGCTGGATCTGGGCCCCAGACCTTCTCTTCTTGTTCCAGGTCCCCCTGGAATATCTTTCAATTCCCCTGAGCTTCAGTTTCTACAGTTGCATAATAACACAAATTTTTGATGATAATACAGCTATTTGATAGAAACAAAACTATATTCAGCAGGTACTTAAAATCCTGTTTCTCAAGAGACTTTTTTGATGTAGACCATTTTAAAATCTTTACTGAATTTGTTACAATATTGCCTCTGTTTCATGTTTTGGTTTTCTGGCCATGAGGCATGTGGGATGGAGTCCACACCCTCTGAATTGGAAGGTGAAGTGATAACCACTGGACCACCAGGGAAGTCCCTGAAAACACTGTTTTGTAGGTGAGGACTTGAGGCTCTGAGAGAAGGGGCAGAGTGGGGCTGAATCCGGGTCCCCTTCTCCTAACCTGTGAGTTTTATAGGGCACCATCATTACCGTCTCCTAGGTAAATCAAATTGGGAATCAATACTAATTTTCCTACAAGAAATTTCATGTGTACAATGTAGTAGTGAACAGTCCTTAGGCTATTATCCATATTCATATTTTATAAAAAGATAGTGTTAGATATGGATGAGTTATCTTAAAGAGCAAGGTGTAAAAAGTGAAGGACGAATGCTTCTCAGAGAGAATGCCCCCAGAGACATAGTCATGGAGACACTTGGATGGAGTTTTTTCCCATTCCACCTACACTCAAAGCAGAATGATTTTTGCACCAAAAGAAAACAGCGGCCACTGAAAATCCAAGACCTGCCAGCTGCAGCTTTCCTACAGTATGAAAGACTAGTGAAAGTCCCTCAGCGTGTCCGACTCTTTGCGACCCCATGGAGTATACAGTCCATGGAATTCTCCAGGCCAGAACACTGGAGTGGGTAGCCTTTCCCTTCTCCAGGGGACCTTTCCAACCCAGGGATCAAACCCAGGTCTCCCACATTGCCAGGGGATTTTTTACCAGCTGAGCCACAGTGGAAGCCCAAGAATACCAGCGTGGGTAGCCTATGGCTTCTCCAGGGGCTCTTCCCAACCCAGGAATTGAACTGGGATCTCCTGCATTGCAGGTGGATTCTTTACCAACTGAGCTATGTATGCTTCCCATTTTCACTCAATCCAGGATGTGTCAGCAATGAATGCATTCAAAATGCATTTACAAATCTCTTAGACTCTTTATACTAATGAAATTTATGACTGCCCGCTTTGTGTGGCCTTGCAAATGTTCTCATGCATATTAGCTCTTGATTTTTCTAAAATCCTTTGGCTTTTGCTATGATGCACATAATTTAGCAGTGGGTTACATGTATTATTTTATAATTGATTTATATTGTTCTCTAATTGATTTTCTGTCTGAGTCATGTCACTGAAAACACATGAAGAATCTCTCTGGAAGCTTAAAGAGACTGAAGGAAAATTACAATTTCTTACTGGAAAAAAAATCTTGTAAGCAAACCACTACTCGTGTGTGTGTGTGTGTGTGTGTGTGTGTGTATGTACATATAGAGCTGGTGACCAAGAGTCTTAATATTCCCTTAAGCTTGATTAAAATTGGGCAGGCTTCTTTTTGACTCCAGGCCTGACCTCCCTATTCTTAGAGAATTTACTTTGGAAAATTGGCAAATAATTTCCCTTTCTTTCTTAGGTGTAAATTTTTCGAAGGTGTCTTGCCGGTTTTGCAACCCATGAAGCCCTTTTCAAGGACCTGCAAGTCATCTGTCTGCATAAAGAAGGATAGTGCCCTTACCTCCCAGGCTCTGTGGTATAGTAGGAACCTACTTTTAAAGGAGGAAGAATTCACTAATTACCCAAGAACATCAAAGAACTGTCATCGCCTCTTTGTAATTTTTTTTCCAAGTCTAAAACCAATTTTCTTACAAAGCATGGGTTCGAAGGACAGTATATACCAGTCTCAATCATTGACCACATTGTGCTGCCAACAAATTCAAGTTATTTCAGCTCTAGCTGTGCATCTACTCAATAACAGGCACAAAAACTTGGCCTGGAGTTTCAAACATGACCAAGATCTGGGCCACAGATCTGAGGATCATAGAGTGGAGTGGACCGAGTCATGGTCACGGAGTCAATTTCCCTTAGAATTGGTTAGCTTTGCTGTTTCATGGCCACAACCTGTATCTTCCACCTCCTGCAACCTCACTCCAGTGAGTCACCAGGAGTCCAGAGAAATAAGTATCTACAAACCCTTGAAAATATTCTGCCTTTCCTGTAAACTCAATGGACCTCTTGTTCTCCTTAGTACAGTCTGTGATTACAGAGTGCTCGGTACATACATTGCATAATTAAATGCAATTTCTGCCTCATGATTAAAATTGACAGGTGACTGATATTTAATGATACATCAACTTGATGTTTCATCAGAAGTCTGCATTACTTATATATCCTGTCTCATTATAAAAATTATACTTTAATATGTACAACTGAGAAAGCCACATCAGGGACCACTAGGAAATCACAATTGCCAAAGTCAGTTGCGATGTCTACCTAGCAATTGCTAAATAGTATTTTAATAAAGCCAAGTTAAAAAAAAAGAAAAAAACAACGCTTGTTGTTGTTGTTTAGTCACTCAGCCATGTCTGACTTGTTGTGATCCTGTGGACAGTAGCCCCCCAGGCTCCTCTGTCCATGGAATATCCCAGGCAAGAATACTGGAGTGGGTTGCCATTTCCTACTCCAGGGCATTTTCCCAGATCAAGGATTGAACCCACGTCTTCTGTATTGACAGGCAGATTCTTTACCTCTGAGCCACCTGGAAAATCGACTGAAATATTAATCCCTAGATATTCTTTAGATAATCCTTAGAAATCAGAGGATTTACTCATTTTACCTCAAGTTTTGACTTTTTTTTGCATATGTGTGAATTAACCTAGTCTAGATGTTTCTTAATTAGTTTAAAAACAGATCTTTATATTTTATTATATTCTTTACATTCTTTAATCCTAAAGGCATGCACATCCCAAATTTGCAAGGAATGTACCAATTGATTCTATTCTATTTTCTGCATCAGCAAAGTTAGTCAGTGTTAATTCCAATTCAGTGTTCAAAGTACATCAAAGTTCAAAGTGCAAAAGGACAACCTCTTGCAATAAAAATGGCACAAAGTTGATTTGTTGTACTATGGTTCCAATTTTTGTTTGGGGAAGGAAGATGAGACTCTACAGATGTTGCCCAAAGAAACCAAGGCAGGAGCTTCGGCTAAGCTGTAAATGATCAGAGCAAGTTTGGTGATCACTGGAGCAGGGATAATATACACTGTTTGTTTATAGTCTAGTCAATGAGGATTCATAATATGTTGGGTGTAACAAATCCTGCAATTAGTCAGCACGTTTCCTGTGAGGCAGGTACATGTTCAGCATATTACTTGGTGTAAAGGAGATATAACAAAAGCAGGGTACATAGTGCTACGTGTTATGGGTTGAATTGTGTCCTCTCCACAGAAAAGTTAAAGTCCTAAACCCCAGCACCTATGAATATGACTTTATTTGGAAACTGGGTCTTTGCAGATACAATACAACTAAGATGGGACCATTAGGGTGAGCCCTAATCAATACGGCTGCTATCCTGGTGAGAAGATGGAAATTCAGATTTAGACATAGAGACACATGTGATGACAGAATCAGAGATTAGGATGAGGAAGCTGCAAGCCAGGGAAGGCCAAAGATTGTCAACAGCCACCAGAAGCAAAGAAAGAATAAAGGAAGAATTCTCCCCTGAAGTTTTCAGAAGGAGAAGGGAACTACTGACACCTTGATTTTGGCCTTCTAGCTTCCCAAACTGTGAAATAATAAATGCCTGTGGCATCAAGGCAGCCAGATTATGGTGTTTTGTTACAGGAACCCTAGGAACTAATACACTTCCTCTTCAAAACCCACCATTACACAGACCTTTGTTGATCACCAGCTTTATACTAGAAGGCAATGGCACCCCACTCCAGTACTTTTGCCTGGAAAATCCCATGGACGGAGGAGCCTGGGAGGCTGCAGTCCATGGGGTCGCAAAGAGTTGGACACAACTGAGTAACTTCACTTTCATTTTTCACTTTCTTGCATTGGAGAAGGAAATGGCAACCCACTCCAGTGCTCTTGCCTGGAGAATCCCAGGGACAGGGGAGCCTGGTGGGCTGCCGTCTCTGGGGTCACACGGAGTCGGATACGACTGAAGTGACTTAGTGGTAGCAGCTTTATACTGGAAAGTGAAAGTGTTAGTCTCTCAGTCGTGTCTTACTCTTGGCAACCCCATGGACTGTAGCTCGCCAGGCTCCTCTGTCCATGGGATTCTCCAGGCAAGAATGCTGGAGTAGGTTGCCATTTCCTCCTCCAGGGCATCTTCCCGACCCAGGACCTGAACCCAGTTCTCCTGCATTGCAGGAAGATTCTTTACTGTTTGAGCCACTAGGGAAGCCAGCTTTGTACTAAACAGTGGGTTATTTCTGGGGATGCAAAGATGAATAAGTTGTGGCTGGTCTCTTGAAGAAGATTGCATATTTTGCACAATTTGGACGCTTTGGCATAGCTGGGCACAATAGCATATGGAAGCCCTAAAAAGGAAGTTTTGATTTCTTGCAGCATATACTTTCAAACAATAGCTGTATTGTGAACCTCTCCCCAGGGCTACAGGATAATTTGCGAAGATGTAGATTTATAATGATAAAGCTTAACCACAGACTGTTATACAAACTGTAGTTTTCGGCTCCTGTATTTATTAAGGAACCATTTCTGAAGGCTAGAAGATTAAAGGTGGGAATTGTAAATCATTGCTTCTCTACATGTTATTTTGAAATCTCCTGTATGGCTCCAGCAGAGAGAAATCTGTGTACTTTACCGTGATCTGGTCCTGAGTTTAAATTTCTTCTTGGTAATTGTTCTTCAGTTTTGCAAGCAGCTTTGTGAAATTACATCTCTTTCTGTCAAATAAGTGTGATGTTTGATTTTAGGAAAGCATTAGTGGTCACTGGTAAATTTGGGATATCTACATTGGCAATTGCATTAAAGGCAAAAGTGCCTCTTATTCTCTAAGGCTTTTATTTCATTCCAACTCTCAGCATTTTTAATATGGAAGAGAATTTTGAGGATAAATCAACAGTGGGAAGAATCCTGAGAGATCCAGGCACTATTAGGGGTATTGCTTTAAAATTATTGTTTGGATTCCTCTCTTTTTGAAACCTTAACAATGGTGTTTGACAAGTAAATTACAATGAATCAATCTTTTTACCATATGCTCTCACTATTCAATATGAACATCTGCCCTGGGGTCTTGTAAACTAACCATAGACTTTTCTTAAGGAATATTACAAGAGAATTTACCCAGCATTTCTCACCTCATTTGATGCAAATGCAATAAATTATGAGCTCTAGAAAAACTAAGAAGGATATGGAATCAAATACTATATCTTTCAGTGAGCACATTAAAATTTAATAATTAGAGTTATCATCTAACTCCTGGGTGTTAAACTCCTTCTTTCTCTATCACTCTCTTTCACAGAAACATATCTGGAAAAACTCAAATAAGGACTTAGATTTAGATACCTTCTTCCCCTCCTTTCCTTTCCTTAGGAGAAAATTTCAGGCCAAGAGTAGACTTTTTCATGATTATACAAGTAAGAGTATATGAGTATATATACTCCCATGCCTTCTGCATTGCAGGCAGATTCTTTTACAGTCTGAACCACCACAGAAGCCTTGACAAGGGACCTAGAAAAATGCTAATCTAAGATCTCAGAACTTCTCTATCCCCAGTTTCAAAACCTTGTCCTGGAGAGGTGCTTCTGTGATGGAAATTGTTATTCATCCTGGTCCTGTTTATGGCAAAGGAAAACTATGAACGCTGTACTTATTGAGATATGAAAAAAACAAAAATTTCCTCTTCCCTTGAGACTTTGATGAATTTTACTAATAATATTTTCATTCAAAACAACAACAAAAGCTCAGTTTTATCAGTGAAGAGCAGACTTACATCACTTCTAGCAAAATAAAAGACAGTTGGTTTGTGATTTTTAATGTGCATGCCCCACATCACCTGAAATTCTTAATCCCATTGGGTATGTAATTATGTGATTTTCCCTCCATTGCAGAAACAGCAGGTCCTTGCTCATTTCGCTGACTGTCATACCGCTAGGCTCTGTCTGCACTGTGGATACGCTGAAGCCCACAGGTTTGGCATTTTGACAGAATCTTTGACCCCAGGTCTTAATGGTGCTCATTACCGGCTTGTTTTGTCTAGGTTTCTGTGAGCTGTACCTTGAGAGACAATTATGTGAATAGCTGAAGCTGTTCTGAGCCTTGCAGTGAAATCTGGCCGTGACCTGATATTGACCTCCCTGGACTGGGATCCTGCCCTCAGGAATGTGATCATACAGAACGTGTCAGCAGCCCACATCCCAGATTCCTATTAAACACCAGATGTAATTTCATGAATAATTTTCATACTCCTGACTCAACTGCGTGATGACTCAGAATCTATGCTGCTATCTCTTCTAGGAGGCAGTGTTTGTAACTGTAACATTTGCATGGTGAAATGTGCAAATTGTGCTTTCTGAGATCCAACAGAATAATCATTGTGTCTGTGAGCTGGCTAAGTGAGAGGTATTGGCGCTTTACTTTGGGTGACCATATTTTGCTCTTAAATGTGCTGCTGGAAGTTCACTACCTGTGATCTGCAGACCCAATCTACAGTCTTTTTTCTGGGCCTTTTCCCTGATCAGAATATTAATCTATCAAATAACTGCAAAAAAGAAAGAACCCCTGAGAGGTGCCAGGGAGAAGTGAAGCAACAAGATGAGACACATTGTGCAGGAGAGTTGGAGTCAAAGCTGGAATCAGTCTACAGACTTAGGGACCAGAGGTACAAATAAAATATGCAAATTGAGCGAAAGGTTACTCTGCAAGATCAACAAGATGGCACATATATTCTATGATGAATAAGTAATCAAGGCAAATGAGTATCCCATTTATTTGATTCATTCAGAAAGTTATTTTTTATGTTTCAAATAATTAAAATTCAGTCATTAATATTAGCAAAATACACAATTCTTTATATTTTGTAAAGACTTTTTCCACTGAAGATCATGAAGAATATTGTTCTGCAATTTTCTTTTAGTGTCCTTTTAGGTTTTGGCATTGAGATAATGCTGGCCTCCAGAAATGATTTCTAAGTATTCCTTTCTCTTCTACGTTCTGGTGATGTTTGTATATGATTGGTACTGTTTTGTCTTTACATGTTTGATAGAACTCACAGGAGAAATTTATCTGAGCCTAGAGTTTATAGGAAATGTTTGCTAGGAAATTCAGTTTTTAATAGACATACAGCTATTTAGATTCTCTGTTTATCTTGTCAGTTTTGGAAAGTTGTGTTTTTCAAGATCATTCAGAAAATATATACGTCACTTATCAATCATGTGTTGGGTACCATAAAGGATACAGAGAAAACACACACAGCCATGGCAGAGGCCACACGAACTTTTTAGTAAGGGGGGAGAAACTTGAGTCTGAAAACTTTTTCTGAAGACAAAGTGAAAACTCCTAGAGAACAGGTAACAGTGATTGCTGTAGAATTCACAAGGACAAGAATCTGATCAATCTCCTTGGGGTCAGTTCAGTTCAGTTCAGTCGCTCAGTCATGTCCGACTCTTTGCGACCCCATGAATCGCAGCACCCCAGGTCTCCCTGTCCATCACCAACTCCCGGAGTTCACTCAGACTCATGTCCATCGAGTCCATGATGCCATCCAGCCATCTCATCCTCAGTCATCCCCTTCTCCTCCTGCCCCCAATCCCTCCCAGCATCAAAGTCTTTTCCAATGAGTCAACTCTTCGCATGAGGTGGCCAAAGTATTGGAGTTTCAGCTTTAGCATCATTCCTTCCAAAGACATCCCAGGGTTGATCTCCTTTAGAATGGACTGGTTGGATCTCCTTGCAGTCCAAGGGACTCTCAAGAGTCTTCTTCAACACCACAGTTCAAAAGCATCAGTTCTTCACAGTGCAACTCTCACATCCATACATGACCACTGGAAAAACCATAGCCTTGACTAGACAGACCTTAGTCAGCAAAGTAATGTCTCTGCTTTTGAATATGCTATCTAGGTTGGTCATAACTTTTCTTCCAAGGAGTAAGCATCTTTTAATTTCATGGCTGGAATCACCATCTGCAGTGATTTTGGAGCCCCAAAATATAAAGTCTGACACTGATTCCACTGTTTCTCCATCTGTTTCCCATGGAGTGAAGGGACCGGATGCCATGATCTTAATTTTCTGAATGTTGATCTTTAAGCCAACTTTTTCACTCTCCTCTTTTAGTTTCATCAAGCGGCTTTTTGGTCAGGAGGGTGATATTTGAGGTGGTTCTTGAAGATGAGAGGGTGTCCCTGGTGGCTCAACTGGTAAAGAATCTCCTGCAATGTAAGAGACCTGGGTTTGATTCCTGGGTTGAGATGATCCCCTGGAGAAGGGAAAGGCTACTCACTCCAGTATTCTGGCCTGGAGAATTCCATGGTATAGAATACTATACCATTAAATAAATATATAGATAGATAGATAGACATATAGATATAGATATAGATATACACACACACACACATAGTATAGAATACTATACCCCATGTATAATCCATGGGGTCAGGAAGAGTCAGACATGACTGAGAAACTTTCACTCTGAAGATGAGATGGGACTTCCCAGGTGACTCAGTGGTAAAGAATCAACTTGGCAATGCAGGCAACACAGAAGATGCTTGCTCAATCCATGGGTCAGGAAGATCCTCTGGAGGAGGAAATGACTACTCACTCCACTATTCTTGCCTGGAGAATTCCATGGGACAGAGGAGCTTGGAAGGCTGAAGTCCCTGGGGTTGAAAAGAGTTAGACACGATTGAACAATCAAGCATCATTTGAAGATGAGATGGATTTTAATTGGAGAAGAAGAGGGAGGGAGCAGCTGATATTCCAGAGAAAAATAAAGACACGAGCAGAGACAGAAAAGTGTAGATTTGTTGAGTAATTAAGTTGTGGGTAAAAAAGTGAATATATGAAAAGATCCTCACCTGTTAAATAGTCTAGTTGGCTTATGGCCTCAACGTTAGGACATTCCACACAAGCTATTATAGATTCCAGTGAGCTTTCATATTTAAGCAAAAGCAATGCTCTTTTTTTTCTGCTAATCCTCACAATTTGACTCTTATTTTTTGTGTGACTTGCATTGAGATAAAAGCTGCACACACATCTTACCATCCCAGCTTGTTAAGTGCGTGGAGACATGGAATGCACACGCCTGCCTTCATACAGAATATTTCCATCTTTCCAGGGATGCCCTCCTGTTATTTCCCTGTCAATCCTCAGCCTATCCAGAGGAAAACCCATTCTTATTTCTCCAACTAGGTTAATTCTGTGCAACTAAAATGTGCGATGTGGATGTTTTAGTGTCCAGCATGTTTCACTTGGCATTTTTCTATGAGATTAATCCATTCTATTAAGCATATCAAAACTTTGGTTTTAACTGTGTGTGTTAGGCACTCAGTTCAGGTCAGTTCATTTCAGTTGCTCAGTTGTGTCCGACTCTTTGCGATCCCATGAACTGTAGCACACCAGGCCACCCTGTCCATCACCAACTCCTGGAGTTCACTCAGACTCCCATCCATCATGTCACTGATGCCATCCAGTCATCTCATCCTCTGTCGTCCCCTTCTCCTCCTGCCCCCAATCCCTCCCAACATCAGAGTCTTTTCCAATGCGTCAACTCTTCACATGAGGTGGCCAAAGTATTGGAGTTTCAGCTTTAGCATCAGTCCTTCCAAAGAAATCCCAGGGCTGATCTCCTTCAGAATGGACTGGTTGGATCTCCTTGCAGTCCAAGGGACTCTCAAGAGTCTTTTCCAACAGCACAGTTCAAAAGCATCAATTCTTTGGTGCTCAGCTTTCTTCACAGTCCAACTCTCACATCCATACATGACCACTGGAAAAACCATAGACTTGACTAGATGGGCCTTTGTTGGCAAAGTAATGCCTCTGCTTTTCAATATGCTATCTAGGTTGGTCATAACTTTTCTTCCAAAGAGTAAATGTCTTAATTTCATGGCTGCAATCACTATCTGCAGTGATCTTGGAGCCCCAAAAAATAAAGTCTGACAGTGTTTCCACTGTTTCCCCATCTATTTCCCATGAAGTGATGGGACCAGATGCCATGATCTTAGTTTTCTGAATGTTGAGCTTTAAGCCAACTTTTTCACTCTCCTCTTTCACTTTCATCAAGAGGCTCTTTAGTTCCTCTCCACTTTCTGCCATAAGGTTGGTGTCATCTGCATATCTGAGGTTACTGATATTTCTCCCAGCAATCTTGATTCCAGCTTGTGCTTCCTCCAGCCCAACGTTTCTCATGATGTACTCTGCATATAAGTTAAATAAGCAGGGTGACAATATACAGCCTTGACATACTCCTTTTCCTATTTGGAACCAGTCTGTTGTTCCATGTCCAGTTCTAACTGTTGCTTCCTGACCTGCATATAGGTTTCTCAAGAGGCAGGTTAGGTGGTCTGTTATTCCCATCTCTTTCAGAATTTTCCACAGTTTACTGTGATCCACACAGTCAAAGGCTTTGGCATAGTCAATAAAACAGAAATAGATGTTTTTCTGGAACTCTCTTGATTTTTCCATGATCCAGTGGATGTTGGAAATTTGATCTCTGGTTCCTCCGCCTTTTCTAAAACCAGCTTAAACATCTGGAAGTTCATATTTCACGTATTGCTGAAGCCTGGCTTGGAGAATTTTGAGCACTACTTTACTAGCGTATGAGATGAGTGCATTTGTGCGGTAGTTTGAGCATTCTTTGGCTTTTCCTTTCTTTGGGATTGGAATGAAAACTGACCTTTTCCAGTCCTGTGGCTACTGCTGAGTTTTCCAAATTTGCTGGCATATTGAGTGCAGCACTTTCACAGCATCATCTTTCAGGATTTGAAATAGCTCAACTGGAATTCCATTACCTCCACTAGCTTTGTTTGTAGTAATGCTTTCTAAGGCCCACTTGACTTCACATTCCAGGATGTCTGGCTCTAGGTGAGTGATCACACCATCATGATTATCTGGGTCTTGAAGATCTTTTTTGTACAGTTCTTCCATGTATTCTTGCCACCTCTTCTTAATATCTTCTGCTACTGCTAGGTCCATACCATTTCTGTCCTTTATCGAGCCCATCTTTGCATGGAATATTTCCCTGGTTAGGCGCTCAGTTGTGTCTAACTCTTTGTAACCCCACGGACAGCAGCCTGCCTGGCTCTTCTGTCCGTCGACTGCTCCAGGTAAGAATACTGGGCTGCATAGATCCCTTCTCCAGGTGATCTTTCCAAAGCAAGGATTGACCCCGGGTCTCCTGCACTGCAGGTAGATTGTTTATCAACTGAGCCACCAGGGAAGTCTTCGTTTTTAACAACTCAGTAGGAATTCATTAAATTAATATATCCCAATGGGTCATCACTTCTCCTGTTGATGGATTTTAGGCCTATTTTTAGTTTGGGGTATTTTAAGTAAATGCAGTCACTTTGTGAAATATTTTCCAAGTGTTACTATAATGATTGTGAGGTTCATCCTTGTTTTTATGTTTAGTTTTTCTGTTTTACTGCTGAGTAGGAAATGGCAACCCACTCCAGTATTCTTGCCTGGAGAATCTCAGGGACGGGGGAGCCTGGTGGGCTACCGTCTATGGGGTCCCACAGAGTTGGACACGACTGAAGCAACTTAGCAGCAGCACCAGCAGTATGAATTCTACTGATATACTACAGTTTTTTTAAATCCACTACCAGTTGATGGACACTAGAATTTTCTCTGGGTTTTGACTATAATAAGATAATATGAATATACACATACAAGTTTATTTGTAGCTATTTGTTTTCATTTATCCTGAGTAAATACTGCTCAGTGAGTTGAACTGCAAGATCAAAACAGTTAATTCTAAAGGAAATTCATTCTGAACATTCATTGGAAGGGCTGTTGCTGAAGCTGAAGTTCTGATAATTTGTCCACCTGATGTGAAGAGTTGACTCATTGGAAAGAATCCTGATGCTGGGAAAGATTGAAGACAGGAGGAGAAAGGGACGACAGAGGATGAGATGGTTGGATGGCATCCTCAACTCAATGGACTTGAGTTTGAGCAAACTGTAGGAGATAGTGGAAGACAGGGAAGCCTGCCGTGCTGCGGCCCATGGGTCACAAAGAGTTGGACATGAATGAGCGACTGAACAACAACACCTATGAGGGCATTTCAGGAAGAGATTAGCATTTGAATCAGCAGACAAAATAAAGAAGACCACCTTCCCTAATGCGTGTAGGCATCACTCACTAGGCTGAGGGACTGAATAGAACAAAAAGGTGGAGGAAACACAAACTGATTCACCCTGCTTCAGATGGGACATCCACCTTCTCTGTCCTCTGCGCTCCTGGTTCTCCAGCCTTTGGACTCTCAGCAGGACTTACACCTTCTATCCCTGGTTCTCAGGCCAGCTGCCTCCAGTTCAGACTCACACCGTCAGTTTCCCTGGTTCTCATGCCTTTGAATGTCCATGGAACAACTCCACCTGCTTTCCTGTTTCTCCTGCTTGCAGGCAGAAGATCATGGGACTTTTCACCTCCATAACCCCATGAGCCAATTGCTGTGACAAATCTCATCTTACGTTGTTGTTGTTGGTCAGTCACTAAGTCCTGGGCAATTCCTTGCTACCCCAGTGGCTTGCAGCAGGTCTGGCTCCTCTGTCCTCCACGGTCTCCTGGAGTTTGCTCAGATTCATGTCCATTGAGTCAGTGATGCTATCTAACCATCTCATCTTCTGCTGCCCCCTTCTTCTTTTGCCTTCAATCTTTCCCAGCATCAGGGTCTTTTCCAGTGAGTTGTCTCTTCGCATCAGGTGGCCAAAGTATTGACGTTTCAATAACAGTGCTTCCAATGAAAATTCAGGGTTGTTTCCCTTTGGGATTGAATGGTTTGATCTCCCTTCTGTCCAAAGAAGTCTCAAGAGTCTTTAGCACCACAGTTCAAAAGCATGAATTCTTTGGTACTCAACTTTCTACGTGGCCCAACTTTCACATCCAAACATGACTCCTGGAAAAGCCATAGCTTTGACTATACATACCTTTGTCCAGAAAGTGATGTCTGCTTTTGAATACACTGTCTAGGTTTGTCGTAGTTTTTCTTCCAAGGAGCAAGCGTCTTTTTAATTTCATGCATGCAGTCAGCATCCACAGTAATCTCTTCTTATATATTTCTCTATTCATCCTATTTTTTCTGTTTCTCTTAATTCAGCATCTTAATTTCAGCGTCTGTAACCTTAATTCAGCATCTCACACTTTCTCCTACTAATATGTCTCACTTGACTCCAAGAACACAGGTAGAGCTTATTATTATCCCAGTGCTCAGAGGGGGAGACAGATCAGGGAAGTGAGGGAACTCAGAACCTCTGACTTTCACTCACAACACCCATCACCAGCCTTGGGAAAGCTTTGTTCTCCTGCTGGTAGAACAAGCCCAGACTGTAATAAGCCCTTGTTTAACTCCCTCAGGAGAACCTGGTGAGGCCGTAAGGGTTATCTGCAGGCAAGGGACCCCCATCAGCCCTTTTGAGACCTGAGGAGAAGACTCTAGTTTTCAGTAAAACCTTTCATTCCCTCCCAGTGAATTCACACCCTTGTAGTTCATAACGCAGTTTTCCTGAGCTTGTCACTGTGAACTTGTGTAAAAGTATTGCTAGGTGATTAAAATGAAAAGGATGCTAGGGGAAACAAGACAGCTACTTCCAACTTTCTTATAGTTTCTTGAAGTAACATTGCCTCTAAATTTATTTTCTAATTAAAAACAATATAAGAGCCTTGTTTTGTTTTTGTTTTTTAAGCCCCAGTTTTCTAGTTATGTCAAAAG
The DNA here is from genome assembly GCF_014754425.2 of Oryx dammah. Taxonomy (NCBI): domain Eukaryota; kingdom Metazoa; phylum Chordata; class Mammalia; order Artiodactyla; family Bovidae; genus Oryx; species Oryx dammah. Next base: position 7,244,361 of record NW_024070204.1, read on the forward strand.
AAATTTGAAAAATTAGAAGGAACTAATTTTGACTTTCTATGTTTGTCTCTGGGAAACGTTTCTGCCTTATCTGTTCCTAGACTGCTTTTATCCATCTTCTAAATATATATTTTTCCTGCAGAATACTACACACTTCTTCCTGTGCTTGAAGGGTGACCTCAGATATGAGACAGAGAGAGAGAGTTGGAAGAGCTCTTATACCAGTGGGTCCACGTCTCCATTTCTCCAGCTATCGCCTATTTCATTTTCTTTTGCCTGGGTTTTATCTACCCCACCCAGTTTGCCATGATCTATTTCTTTCCTTGTTTTCTTTACTTGTTTCTTGAATACATTAATTCATCTTTTGATAGTCACTGGCCAACATACATATTTTTTAATGAAAAAAATAAGTGAGATAGGTAACGCTACAGACTCCCAAAGACCTCCATGCCAAAATGCCGATTGTTGGTGAATATGATATGTTACATGGAATTAAGGTTGCAAAGGAAATGAAGTTGAAATTAGCTGAACTTGAAACAAGGCAATTATCCCGTGTTATCCTAGCAGCCCCAATGTAATCACATAGGCCCTTAAAAGTTGAACAAGAAGGAATCAGGGTGTGCATGAGCTGGATAGGACAATGGAAGAAGAGGTCAGAGAGATTTGAGGTGTGAAAGGAACATGAGGCATTCTTGCTGGACTTGGAAATGGAAGGAGGGAGGAGACAAGGACTATGAAGACAGCCTCTGCAAACCGGAGGAACAACAAAAGAAATGGATTTTCCCTTATAAGCTGCAGGAAGATTTTGGCCCAGTTAATGCCTTGATTTTGATCCAAACACCCATTTCAGATGTTGGGCCTCCAGCAAAATAGGAGACTTCCCTGGTGGTTCAGAGAGTAAAGTGTCCGCCTACAATGCAGGAGACCCGGGTTCAGTTCCTGGGTAGCTGGAGAAGGGAATGGCAACCCACTCCAGTCTTTTTGTCCCTCCCCCAAAAAAGGGGCTTAAAGAAATATTTGGGGCTTCCCCAGTGGCTCAGAGGATAAAGGGTCTGCCTGAAATGCAGGAGACCCAGGTTCGATCCCTGGGTTGGGAAGATCCCCTGGAGAAGGAAATGGCAACCCTCTCCAGTATTCTCGCCTAGCGAATCCCATGGACAGAGGAGCCTGGCGGGTTACGGTCCATGGGGTCACAAAGAGTTGGACACAACTGAGCGACTAACACACACACATAGTAAGGAAACTAAGGTGTAGTGTTTTAAGCCCCCAAGGGGTAGTTTGTTAGAGCAGTCCCAGGGAACCAATCCAATGAGGAAGCTAGACGTGCACTGGAATGCTGACAATCATGATTAAAACACAGCTCTCTAAAATTGAGCTCCTCTGTTGAGTCCCTGCTGGGGAGACTGAGCCTGCATGGATGTGGGGCTGGGGAGTGGGGATGGGGGTGAGGGGCTGGCTGTCATGGGAACATCTGTGCAAAAGCCTTCACTTTAACACAGTCTTTTCTTCAAATGATATATAATGATTCTATGTATGCGTATGTGTACGAGCATGTGTTCTAAAATTTTGTTTTGACATTCAGACATTTTTTAAATTAGTTTTTATTGGAGTATAGTTGCTTCACAATGTTGTGACATTCACATATTTTTAATATACCAGTGGCCTAAACACTGGGTATGGGGAAAGCTCTGTGATGTCCCACTGAGCATTTCTGAGCATCTCCATCTTTAGAGAGAACCCCTATCAATCTCTGAGTATTTTATTGCACTGATTTTGCTGTTGATCCCTCAGGCAATTAAGACCATGAAATGCAACATATTCTCTCCTTTCTTTGAGGAACTGTTTTCCCCTTTCTAACTATACACAGAATTACAGATAAAACTGTAGGCTCCTTTCCTATGTTTTCATATATATATATATATATATATATAATGTTATATTATATTTTAAACATATAAAGCCTGAAGAAATGAACAAAATAAATGTAAACATCTATGCAACATAAAATCCAAATGATAAATCAACTGTCTCTTTATGCAATGAAGGCATGCAATTACATAGAGTGGTTCCTGGCTTTTAAATTTTGATGTAGAATTAAACTAGAAGGAAATATTTTCCTGCCATAGTGTAGTCTGTTTATATTTCCACAGCTATTTAACTTTTTGTCTTGTTTTGTTAAAATAATTTTTTCTTGAATAGTGCCCTATACATTTTGTGTCCTAGAAGCCCGCCTGCCTTTTATCTGTGGTGTTTTTAGTGACTACAGCTAGCATAGCATGACACTACTGTCTGTCCTGTACCCTTCATTGAACTAAAAGGTATAAATACATAATAGGAGACTGCATTTATAAATATTAATGAAAAGGCAATATGATTGCTTTTATCAGTTTTATGGAAATTTCAGAAACAAATTCCATCCTGAAACACTTGTTATGATCCCTATGAAAATCAGTGAGAACCATGCATTCTCCTATCATAGTAGATTATAGTTCTCTGTGTGGAAATTTTTTTTTTAATAGCAACTTACTGAGACCTTGAGTTCTATGTTTATTATATTCAAATGAGTGACAGTCTTTCCAGATAGCAGTATAACCAGTGATATAAAGAAAATATACCAAGAACTTTATAAATTATCATATTCTTAGATACTATGAGCTGAATTGTGTCCCTGGTCCTGCCCCATATTCATATATTTAAGTCCTAGCCCGCCAGTACTTCAGAAACTGACTGTCCTTAGAGGTGAAAGTGAAGTCACTCAGTCGTGTCCGACTCTTTGCGACCCCGTGGACTTTAGCTTATCAGGTTCCTCCATCCATAGGATTCTCCAGGCAAGAATACTGAAGTGGGTTGCCATTTCCTTCTCCAGGAGGACGACCTATAAAGAGATGATTAGGTTAGCTGAGGTCACTAGAGTGGGTCCTGGTCCCATATGACCAGTGTCCTTGTAAGAAGAGATTAGGACACAGGCACGTATGGAGTGGAGAGGCTATGAAGACATAGGGAGAAGATGGCCACATACTGGGCAAGGAGACAGGCCTCAGGAGAAACCCCCTATGGATGGACACATTGATCTCAGACTTTTCAGACTCCATGTGGCTCAGCTGGTAAAGAATCTGCCTGCAATGTGGGAGACCTGAGTTTGATCCCTGGGTTGGGAAGATCCCCTGGAGAAGCAAAAGGCTACCCACTCCAGTATTCTGGCCTGGGGAATTCCATGGACTGTATAGTCTAGGGTGTCGCAAAGAGTCAGACACAACTGAGTGACTTTCACTTACTTACTTACTTAATCTGAGAAAATACATTTTTGCTGTTTACCGGTTAGGGTTTTTTTTTGATGGTAGCCCCAACAAACCAATAGGCTAGATCTGGATCTTGAAAAACAGCAACTCCAAATGAAGGAGAGGATAGAATACAGAGTCTCAATAGCTACCATTTCTTCCTAGACAAGAAATCAGTAATCTTGACGATGATTTTACAATTTTTAGAATTTTTAACTGATTTGTTTACATTTTGATTAATATGCCCTTGAAACACATTCAAAATTAAATAGAACTTTTATTTTACTATTGTTTTCAGTTAATAATCATATTAAAATTTCCTAGTCTGTTCGGTCTTTTCTAGATCTCAGGTTTACATTTTTGTCCAATCTTGGGATTTCAAAAATCCCCAAGAATAAACTGGAGAAACTAGAGTCTCAACTATTTATAGCATTTGAAATCATTACAAAAAAGTGAAAGTGTTCACTGCTCAGTTGTGTCCCACTCTTTTAGACCCCATAGACTGTACCTGCCAGGCTCCCCTGTCCATGGAATTTTTCAGGCAAGAATACTGGAGTGGGTTGCCATTCCCTTCTTGGGGGGATTCAAAGCCAGGTCTGTGCATTGCAGGCAGATTCTTTACCATAGAAGCCACTAAGGAAGCCTAATCACATCATTCAATTCAGTTCAGTTCAGTTCAGTCGCTCAGTTGTGTCTGACTCTTTATGACCCCATGAACTGCAGCACGCCACACCTCCCCGTCCATCACCAACTCCCGGAGTTCACACAAACTCATGTCCATCGAGTTGGTGATGCCATCCAGCCATCTCATCCTCTGTCGTCCCCTTTTCCTCCTGCCGCCAATCCCTCTCAGCATCAGAGTCTTTTCCAATGAGTCAACTCTTTGCATGAGGTGACCAAAGTATTGGAGTTTCAGCTTTAGCATCATTCCTTCCAAAAAACACCCAGGACTGATCTCCTTTAGGATGGACTGGTTGGATCTCCTTGCAGTCCAAGGGACTCTCAAGAGTCTTCTCCAACACCACAGTTCAAAAGCATCAGTTCTTTGGTGCTCAGCTTTCTTCACAGTCCAACTCTCACATCCATATATGACCTCTGGAAAAACCATAGCCATGACTAGACAGACATTTGTTGGCAAAATAATGTCTCTGCTTTTGAATATGCTATCTAGGTTGGTCATAACTTTCCTTCCAAGGAGTGAAAGTGAAAGTGAAGTGGCTCAGTCGTGTCCGACTCTTTGCGACCCCGTGAACTGTAGCCCACCAGGCTCCTCCGCCCACAGGATTCTCCAGGCAAGAATACTGGAGTGGGTTGCCACTTCCTTCTCCAGGGGATCTTCCCGACCCAAGGATCGAACCAGTTCTTCCGCATTGCAGGCAAACGCTTTCACCTCTAGTGTCTTTTAATTTTATGGCCGCAGTCACCATTTGCTGTGATTTTGGAGCCCCCCAAAACAAAGTCTGACTCTGTTTCCACTGTTTCCCCATATATTTCCCATGAAGTGATGGGACCAGATGCCATGATCTTCGTTTTCTGAATGTTGAGCTTTAAGCCAACTTTTTCTCTCTCCTCTTTCACTTTCAAGAGGCTCTTGAGTTCCTCTTCACTTTCTGCCATAAGGTTGGTGTCATCTGCATATCTGAGGTTATTGATATTTCTCCTGGCAATCTTGATTCCAGCTTGTGCTTCTTCCAGTCCAGTGTTTCTCATGATGTACTCTGCATAGAAGTTAAATAAGCACGGTGACAATATACAGCCTTGACATATTCCTTTTCCTATTTGGAACCAGTCTGTTGTTCCATGTCCAGTTCTAACTGTCACTTCCTGATCTGCATATAGGTTTCTCAAGAGGCAGGTCAGGTGGTCTGGTATTCCCATCTCTTTCAGAATTTTCCACAGTTTATTGTGATCCACATAGTCAAAGGCTTTGGCATAGTCAATAAAGCAGAAATTACATACTCTTTTATAAACACAGTTTACATTTAGAGTACAGAGATGGTTAAAGTTCCCACATTTATTTTTTTCTTCAACTACGTGTACTACCTTTTCTAAATATAGAACTCTAAGATTAGTACTGGAAGCAGGAAATCACTGGAAAACTGAATGAGGGAAAATAAATCGAAAAAAATATGTGAAAGTCAGATGAGGTAAAATACTTTGGCATGTACACTTCAAAGCAAAGGCAATTTTGTACAATAATTTTCAAAGTTACTTCCTTATTGCAGTTGGGAGGAATAAGAGACCAGGATTTTTTTTATTTCTCGACCCTTTTGCAAACTTCTATAACATTCTGGTCATGTATATGTTTATCATATTGGGGAAGATTCTCTAAAAGTTGTTCATTGTCTCAAAAACTATGAGGTTTTAAATCATGAAAGTGTATTTAGGTAAAAAGGATACACAGAGGCAAGCCTGGCTTTTAAACAAGTACTACAAACATTAAAAACGTGGCTCACTGTTGTTGACTTTAATGTATTGATTATATATTTGCTTCTTTTTGTCCACAGGGTAAGTAAAGTGGCACGTGTGTTATTGATCACTTTCTACAAGAAGGTTTCTTAATTAGATCACTTCTGAGTTATAATCTTTTTCTTGCCTTTGAGTAATTTATAATCAATGCCTATTTAGAAGTTAAAAAAAAGGTGGATATTTAGTGTACAATAACTTCAGTGTTCAAAGTCAATTAACCATTATACCATGACCCAAGGATAAATTAATTGCTGGAAAAAAGCAATGCTATTCTAGTTTGTTCATTGAGGCTTGTGAGAATGAGCTGTTTTCCCTTTAAAGCTTTTCTATGAGCTTCCAAAACATGAAGGCTGCCACACACTCTTTTTCCAATGGTCATATTTTTGAACAAGCAATAATTAATCAGTTTCTCTCAATAGTATTAAAATTTTCTGTTAATACAGACTACATTGAAAAACTAGACCTATTGTGACAAAAAGTATAAATGTATGTGTAATATCTGAAATTAAATAAATCATTTTTTTTTTAATTTTCCAATGACTTAAAGGAAACTCTTTGCATGTAACTCTTAAAAGTGACTTAGGGTATTTTTTAAAATTTTACATTTACCTTAAAATGATCTTTTAAATTCTGAGTTGTTATTTTATTTTAATTTGTATTCATGTATTAATTTGTATGGAACATCAACCATATAGCAGGCTATCTTTGAACCTCTAACATTTTACTAAAAATATATCAGTTCCCAAGTTGTCCTTGACTGGGGGAATAAGTGCCCTGTGCATTTTGTAGGCTCCCGGGTACCCAGGGCTCCACTTGCAATCGCATGTTCACTGTGCACAAGGCCAGTGGACTTGCCCTTATCACCCCTGTCTTCAGACAAGGAAGCACAGAGCTGCATGCAAATGCAGACCCCAGAGCCCACGGTGTGCATTCTGACTTTCAATGGAAATGATAATTTGAGTAAACTGCAGACATTTAACTCATTCATATGGAATGTTATGACTCCACAGTGTTAGAAGGGAAAGAAAGGGTGGATTTCTTTGACCGTTCTTCCAGCCATATATTCTATAACAGAGGTCAAAGCAGATTCTTTTAGAAGATATTAAAGAAGGAAAAACCATGAGTTTGAGCAAGCTCCGGGAATTGGTGATGAACAGAGAAGCCTGCCTGGCGTGCTGCAGTCCATGGGGTCGCAAAGAGTAGGACATGACTGAACTGAACTGAAAGAAGGAGAAAAACTGTCACCTTACGTTCCGAATTTTCTCCCAAGCTTCAATTTCTCTTTCTTTTTTCTATTGTGCTATTTTGAAAGAATCGAAATTTAGAGCTATTGGAAAGATGAAAATAATCTGGTTTTAACCAAATATCTCACTATTTCTGTCTGAAATACTGCAGTTCCTCAGTGGCACATACATTTATGGTAGAAGAAGAAAGCATGTGGGTTGAGAAGAGGTCACAGTGCTTCCAAAAATGCAAACAGCTCCACTGCTCACACCTAGAACTGGTCCCAGGCTGTGGAGGGGTGGGAGTTGGGGGGTTGGAGGCAGGGAGAAGAGGGGGCAGGTTTTGAATTAGAGGGGCAAACAGAAGGCCAAGGGTTCAGGAGGAGATTTGAGGGTTACAAAGATCCTGCGTCCAAGTTATCCTGTTTGTTCCTGGTGAGAGTCCCAGGAGGTCCAGAGTTGCAGCATCTCCACATGGCACATTTGGAAGGACGGATGCTAAAGAAAACCCGGCTCCTTGCCCAGGATAGTGTTGCTCAGTCAGGGGCTCAGTGATGGGAGGTGGGCTGTGGAGAGGAGCCCCCGAGAAGGACAAAGCCCAAGGAACCCTCTGGGGAGAAGGTCTGCCTCTGGTGGGGGTACATCCACACTGCTACGGCTGCTCAAGGCCTGCTGGTTGGAAATACACTTGCATTTTTATTTTATTTATTTTATTTTTTTATTTTTTTTATTTTACTTTACAATTCTGTATCAGTTTTGCCATACATTGACATGAATCGATGCCAGTTCAGTTCAGTTCAGTCGCTCAGTCGTGTCCGACACTTTGCGACCCACGGACTGCAACACGCCAGTCAGATACCAATTAGATACCAGATACCAATTAGATTCTGTAATTACAAAAGCATAATCATTCTTTTTGCAGGTCAAACCTATGGATTATGACCCATTAAGTCCTGTAATCTATTGCATCCAAAATCCTGTGTAGCTGGCTTGTGCTGGCTTGTACTGACTTATAGGTTTAAAAAAAAATTCAAGTATTAGCCATACCACATAAAGTGTTTTCTTGTTTGGGTCATAAATTGGGCCTAAGTGCAATGTTTAAAGGCCAGTAGATATTTTAACAACACCATAAATATAAACTCAGTACAATAGAGTTCATATTGTCTTCAAGGAAACAGTACCATTCAATGACTTAGGGACAGGCTCCATTTTTCAATTGCTCTCTGTTGTGAATATTTCTATTACCTTGGCCAAGTTTTCATTTTAACCAGAATGTTTCTCTCAGGAAAGAGCCACCTGCCTCATTCTTTGTTAAATAGACACAGAATCAAAATAGGCTAAACAATATTGCAGGTGTTTATGCTACAGAAGACATTTCCGTACATAGTTACCCAGACATCAATCATGCCTCCTGCAGGTTTTAGTAACACATGTAAGAGTTTTTAAATTGAACACTTGCTGTGTAGATCTTTGGTTGTAAGTAGCTGACACTGTGGCAGGGAAATGCATTCTGAACATCCCTTGGCTGAGTTTCAAGGCATCCTTTTATACTATTTGGGATCTAAGTTTGGGAAATATTTGAGAACTTGTTTTGTATGAAAATTAAACATCTTTTGAATGTGTAGTTTTCTGTATTGAAGAAAGAGACAGAGAAAAACAAGAGATTTTCATTTAGTAGGTAATTATCATAAATGAAACATTTACTAAACCAGAGCTTGAGTTCATGTTGGAAACTTGAGACCCATGAAGGTCACCCCTGCTTTCCTCCCCTTTGGGGACATGTGCAGCAGAGGCATGGGAACATGCTGACATTTGTAAACCCTGCTGCAGGAGTCTGGTCACTAAGAGGGGACAGGAAGTCCTCAGTTGTTTCCCCTAGAAGGAAGATGAGTGAGGTAGAATGGCATGTCTCTGGGGTGTTTTACCTTCATAGCGAACTCTCAGGTGTGATAGATTACTGGGTACAAAAGTCTGCCTTTTGTTAATCTTTCCTAATATTATACACAGCAGGGGACACCGCTAGCTTTTAAGGAGTTTTGCTGTTCAGTAACTAAGTCATGTCTGACTCTTTGAGACCCTGTGAACAGTAGCACACCAGGCTTCCCTGACCTTCACCATCTCCTGGAATCTGAACACGAGTTATGCTTGCATTAGCTTGAAAGAGCATTGAGAATAGTAGGATATTTTCTGGTGATGGAGAAGGACCAGATCTTTCCTCTCTTCTGATGGTCTGGGAGCACAAGATTCTCACACTCAGCACTGGAAGATCTCAAAAAAGATGTCATTGTATCTTTCTTTCCTTCTAGAAGATTCTTTCTTCTGTTCCACTATCAGTTCAGTTCAGTTCAGTCACTCAGTTGTGTCCTACTCTTTGTGACCCCATGAATCACAGCACACAAGGCCTCCCTGTCTATCACCAACTCCTGGAGTTTACTCAAATTCATGTCCACTGAGTCAGTGATGCCATCCTGCCATCTCATCCTCTGTCATCCCCTTCTCCTCCTGCCCCCAATCCCTCCCAGCATCAGGGTCATTTCCAATGAGTCAACACTTCTCATGAGGTGGCCAAAGTATTGGAGTTTCAGCTTTAGCCTCAGTCCTTCCAATGTACAACCAGGACTGATCTCCTTTAGAATGGACTGGTTGGATCTCCTTGCAGTCCAAAGGACTCTCAAGAGGCTTCTCCAACACCACAGTTTGAAAGTATCAATTCTTTGGTGCTCAGCTTTCTTCACAGTCCAACTCTCACATCCATACATGACCACAGGAAAAACCATAGCCTTGACTAGATGGACCTTTGTTGGCAAAGTAATGCCTCTGCTTTTCAATATGCTATCTAGGTTGGTCATAACTTTCCTTCCAAGGAGTAAGCGTCTTTTAATTTCATGGCTGCAATCACCATCTGCAGTGATTTTGGAGCCCCCAAAAATAAAGCCTGACACTGTTTCCACTGTTTCCTCATCTCTTTCCCATGAAGTGATGGGGACAGATACCATGATCTTCGTTTTCTGAATGTTGAGCTTTAAGCCAATTTATTCACTCTCCTCTTTCACTTTCATCAAGAGGCTTTTTAGTTCCTTTTCACTTTTTGCCATAAGGGTTGTGTCATCTGCATATCTGAGGTTATTGATATTTCTCCCGGCAATCTTGATTCCAGCTTGTGCTTCTTCCAGCCCAGATTTTTTCATGATGTATTCTGCATATAAGTGAAAAAAGCAGAGTGACAATATACAGCCTTGATGTACTCCTTTTCCCATTTGAAACCAGTCGGTTGTTCCATGTCCAGTTCTAACTGCTGCTTCCTGACCTGCATATACGTTTCTCAAAAGTCAGGTCAGGTGGTCTGGTATTCCCATTGTTGTCAGGATTTTCCACAGTTTATTGTGATCCACACAGTCAAAGGCTTTGGCATCAATAAGGTAGAAATAGATGTTTTACTGAAACTCTCTTGCTTTTTCGATGATCCAGCAGATGTTGGCAATTTTATCTCTGGTTCCTCTGCTTTTTCTAAAACCAGCTTAAACATCTGGAAGTTCACAGTTCACATATTGCTGAAGCCTGGCTTGGAGAGTTTTGAGCATTACTTTACTAATGTGTTGAGATGAGTGCAATTGTGTGGTAGTTTGAGCATTCTTTGGCATTGCCTTTCTTTGGGATTGGAATAAAAACTGACCTTTTCCAGTCCTGTGGCCACTGCTGAGTTTTCCAAATTTGCTGGCGTATTGAGTGCAGCAGTTTCACAGCATCATCTTTCAGGATTTGAAATAGCTCAACTGGAATTCCATCACCTCCACCAGCTTTTTTTGTAGTGATGCTTTCTAAGGCCCACTTGACTTCACATTCCAGGATGTCTGGCTCTAGGTGAGTGATCACACCATCGTGGTTATCTGGGTCTCATGAAGATCTTTTTTTGTACAGTTCTTCTGTGTATTCTTGCTATCTCTTCTTAATATCTTCTGCTTCTGATAGGTCCATACCACTTCTGCCAGGTCCATACCATTTCTGTCCTTTATTGAGCCCATGTTTGCATGAAATGTTCCCTTGGTATCTCTAATTTTCTTGAAGAGATCTCTAGTCTTTTCCATTCTGTTGTTTTCCTCTATTTCTTTGTATTGATCGCTGGGGAAGGCTTTCTTATCTCTCATTGCTATTCTTTGGAACTTTGCATTCTGATGCTTATATCTTTCCTTTTCTCCTTTGCTTTTCACTTCTCTTCTTTTCACAGCTATTTGTAAGGCCTCCCCAGACAGCCATTTTGCTTTTTTGCATTTCTTTTTCATGGGGATGGTCTTGCTCCCTGTCTCCTGTACAATGTCACAAACCTTCATCCATAGTTCATCAGGCACTCTGTCTATCAGATCTAGTCCCTTAAATCTATTTCTCACTTCCATTGTATAATCATAAGGGATTTGAGTTAGGTCATACCTGAATGATCTAGTGGTTTTCCCTGCTTTCTTCAATTTAAGTCTGAATTTGGCAATAAGCAATTCATGATCTGAGCCACAGTCAGCTCCTGGTCTTGTTTTTGCTGACTGTAGAGAGCTTCTCCATCTTTGGCTGCAGAGAATATAATCAATCTGATTTTGGTGTTGACCATCTGGTGATGTCCATGTGTAGAGTCTTCTCTTGTGTTGTTGGAAGAGGGTTTTTGCTATGACCAGTGTGTCCTCTTGGGAAAACTCTCCTGCTTCATTCCATATTCCAAGGCCAAATTTGCCTGTTACTCCAGGTGTTTCTTGACTTCCTACTTTTGCATTCCAGTCCCCTATAATGAAAAGGACATCTTTTTTGAGTGTTAGTTCTAAAAGATCTTATAGGACCCATTCAACTTCAGCTTCTTCAGCTTTACTGGTTGGGGCATAGGCTTGGATTACTGTGATGTTGAATGGTTTGCCTTGGAAATTAACAGGGATCATTTTGTCATTTTTGAGATTGCATCCAAGTACTGCATTTTGGACTCTTTTATTGACCATGATGGCTACTTCATTTCTTCTAAGGGATTCCTGCCCACAGTAGTAGATATAATGGTCATCTGAGTCAAATTCACCCATTCCAGTCCATTTTAGTTTGCTGATTCCTAATGTTGACGTTCACTCTTGCCATCTCCTGTTTGACCACTTCCAATTTGCCTTGATTCATGGACCTAACGTTCAAGGTTCATACATAATATTGCTCTTTACAACATCGGACCTTGCTTCTATCACCAGTCACATCCACAACTGGGTATTGTTTTTGCTTTCACTCTATGCCTTCATTCTTTCTGGAGTTATTTCTCCACTGATCTCCAGTAGCATATTGGGCACCTACCGACCCAGGGAGTTCCCCTTTCATTATCCTATCATTTTGCCTTTTCATACTGTTCATGGGGTTCTCAGGCAAGAATACTGAAGTGGTTTTCCATTCCCTTCTCCAGTGGACCACGCCCTGTCAGACCTCTCCACCATGACACTTCCATCTTCGGTGGCCCCACACAGCATGGCTTATACCACTATAGGCTTATAAAAAACTTCTGTCATAAGTATCAATTGTTTTCTTTGTGTTCAAGTTTATTTCTCTGGAAGTTTTTTCTTGGAGAATTAAACTGCAAAATTTCCCCAAAACTGAGAAGTAACATTTGTTTGGAACATTGTCTATTTGTCAGTTCCATGGGAAATGGTCATGGTGGGGCACGCAAGATCAGAGACGACCATGAGCACCAAGACCAGGGCTGGTCAGGGGCAAGATGGGTGGCCAGAGAGGTCCCAAGAGCCAGTGGTGGGGGAGACTGTTTAGGAGGAGCATAAAGGTGCCTCAGGCAAAGGAGAGGATGTGTCTTAGTATTTACTTTTATTTTTCTTATAGGTAAAGTTCTATGATGAGAACTGGACCCAGGAAGAAGGCAGGAGATCCCTCATCTGTTGCAAAAACCAACATAATGATATTGAACGCACTCTGTTTCTCCTCATCAGGCTATGTATCTTACCAGATCTCCCTGTTCCTCTCCTGACAATGTAAACCTTCCTTCTCAAATATTCTCTCTGACTTTACCAATCTCTCTGAGATGAATGAGTGTAATGAAAGAGGGGACTCTAATTATCATATTCAGAATTGAATGATCTTCTCTCATAAATCATGCAAAGTAGAGAGCAGTTCCTAGTTAAAAAGACAGTGGCAAGCATAGCACAAACTTCTGTGTGGCTTAGAATTTATTCCTTTCCTTGGGAACAGCAAAGACCCAACACTAGCATTTTGTTACACATTAAGTATCAAAACATAGCAGTTTGGGGTGTCTTACATGACAAGCAGCATGGCAAACACCAATTGATATGCTGTGACTTGACAAGTTTTCAGCGTGGAAGTTGTTACCAGCGTTTATCTCTCTGCTGGAAAATGTGCCAATCCTGCAATAATCTGCCAACTAAATAAAGGTTTTGCATAGAAACAAATGACCTCCTACCTTCAAAGCTCTTTTGCTTTGAAGACTGCAAGTGCAGAATAGAAAAGGGTATGTCCCGCCTCTTACCCAATTTTATAGTGATTACATACAAGGCAGGATGGATCAGGTGTGTATGACTGGACAACCAGTTAAAGTTGGACTGCATGGAATCAGATTCACTTCCAACGACATTTTCTCAGTGGCCAAAAAACTTTCTCTTCTCACACATGCTGGTGTGACATGTTCAGTCGCATATGGGCATTTCTTCCCCATCAGTTCATCTTTTGTCTCAAAAGAATGTTTTGTTTTGTTTAAATCAAACAAGTAAAAGCAAAAAGAAGACAACAGAATACATCGTTCTCACTCACTTTTGTAGTATAACTGTGAAGTTAGCCTCAGCTTGAAAGGTTGCCCCACCCAAAGGTGTGTTTTTCAGACTTCTCCACATCAGCCCTTAAGACACATATGTAAACCAACAAGCAAAAAATCTCAGAAGTTCTAGCCTGAACTGAATATTTAAGTTGAAATAACAAAGACTGACAAATTTAACATTTTTGTGTTTCAAAACCTTGGATGCAAGTCTTTTGCAGTTCCTGGCAAAGACAAAACACAATGTTTCCAGGAAGATGCATAAGCTACACCTGACTTAGAAGAAGATGCACCCTTTCCTATAAATTTGGGTAAGAAAATTGAACTAATGGGTACTTATTTAGGTGAGAGGGTCAAATATTCATACACAGAGACACAGAAATATGCTGGAGAAGACTCTTGAGAGTCCCTTGGACTCCAAGGTTATCAAACTAGTCAATCCTAAAGGAAATCAACCCTGAATATTCATTGGAAGGACTGATGATGCAGCTGAAGCTCCAATACTTTGATGCCACCTGATGCAAAGAGCCAACTCATTCAAAAAGACCCTGATGCTGGGAAAGACTTAGGGAAGGGAGGAGAAGGGGTTGACAGAAGATGAGATGGTTGGATGGCATCACTGACTCAATGGACATGAGTTTGTGTAAACTTTGGGAGATAGTGAAGGGCAGGGAAGCCTGGTGTGCTGTAGTCCATGAAGTCACAAACAGTCAGACATGACTTAGTGACTGAACAACAACAACTACAACAAAGAAAGCTGAAATAGTGGGCATTTATCTAGATGAAGGTCAAACACTCATACAAAAACCCAGACACACACAGACTGATATTCTTTCAGCTGATACACTGAATGGAGTGAAATAAAACCAAGCTTTAATTTTAGATTCAAGTTGAAATTAGGTAAATTTTTTCTGATGTTAACTTTTTAATGTTGAACTATTTGACAGCCCAATAATAATTAGTTTCAGGAGGAGTTTTATTCACCAAAATTATAATAAATTATAATTTTGATCAAAAAATAGATTTTATAAACCTTTCTAAGTCAAGTGTATATTTTGTGGTTACAAAAATTCATAATATCTATTCAACATCATTCTAACTGTTGAACTTAGAAAGGATAATGGCTCACATTATTTTAAATTTTCACCTATGAAAATTCAACTGTTTCTCTCTGTATGTATAAAGAATACTTCCACTCTCTGTATAGCTAATAAAAATTTACCAGTCACCTTCCTTTCTCAAGAATTCTGATATCTTGCAATATTTTTGACAAAATCCTTTCACAGATAAGGAAAAAGAAATACTCATTGGAGGAATCATTGGAAAACTTCTATTCTGATGCAGAGAACTCGAATATTGAGCTGTACTCTTTTTCAAATGTTCAATGTTTTTCAAAGATGACAGCACCTCTGCAAATGAAGCTGATAGAGTTTCACTTGCCATTGTTCAGAACATGAACATTATGTACAATCATACAGGAAATAATTCTTCTTCTTAGTGTTCATCTGGCACATGATTCATCTTATGGGCCAGAGATCCAAAAGGAAACTAATATTAAAAAATTTAATGCACTCCCACATTAACAAATCAGCTAGTAAAAGCCACTTCTATAAAGGCAGTCAACAACCCTCTAAAACCTAATCCTCCCTATGAGCAATAAGACACTGGCAAAAATTGCCAACACCAACATTTTCAAACTTCTGGAAATTAACCAAGCTTTTTAAAAATTTAAGGAGTGCTTAGTCTAGATAATAGCTGAATATTGGTAAAAGGGCTTCCTTGGTGGCTCAGTGGTAAAGAATCTGCCTGCAATGCAGGAGGTGCAGGAGACAAGGGTTCAATCCTTGGTTTGGGAAGATCCCCTGGAGGAGGAGGGAAATAGCAACCCACCCCAGTATTCTCACCTGAGAAATCCCATGCGCAAAGGAGCCTGCCGGGCTACAGTGCCCAGGGCCACAAAGAGTAGGACACAGACTGAGTAGAGACACGCTTTAGTAAAAACAGTGATGTTTTAGTGTAATGTAAGTGGAGAAGGAAATGGCAACTCACTCCAGTGTTCTTACCTGGAGAATCCCAGGGACAGGGGAGCCTGGTAGGCTGCCGTCTTATGGGGTCGCACAGAGTCAGACACGACTGAAGCAACTTAGCAGCAGCAGCAACGTGACCCATTCCTATCACTCTTCATAATAGCCTTAAAAACCAGCAATCATTTTGGCAATGAAAAATAGCATTCTAGAAGTCACTGAAAGGAGCAGAACAGGTTGGAAGTCCCCAAAATGCCACCCTAGAGAAGCTAGATGGGGTATCCTAGAGAACCTAGATGGAGTATCCTAGATAGCCCATCTCATAGGCCTCCTTATAACCCAGAGTTCAGTTAGTGTGAACAGTCTTTTCCTCGGGATTGTTTCTTAAAAACAATTAGCAACTGTTGTTTAACATTGCAGCTGCCTAAGGCCAACTGGTTGGAACAAACAAGAAGGTGACTAAAGAATTTCAAAGGAAAATCTCTAATCTGTCACCCATGGCTGGCCTTAAGGCTCTACATAAACAGGAATTAAAGGGTAAGATCAATTTAGAAATTAAAGAATGCACCAATATGCACACAGAACCTCTTGGCAAATGTTGGGAACTTACTGGTTTAAGTCATTTTGGAAAATGTCTGTCAAATAATTAGGTGACCGCCAAGCTTACTAAGCAGAGACTGGTTGTTACACACAATAAAGAATATGGACTTTGGTGAATTCGTGCAGGAAATTCAGTAAATAAGCAAAGTGACATAACAACAAAAATCCCTGAGAAGGGGAAGAATCTGATTTGCTTAATCACCTCATTATGTTATTTTAAACATCCAGTTTTCGAAATAAAGATGATATATGCAAAGACACTGAGCAGGAAGACTCCTGGAGATGGGCAGAAACAGTAAAAGAACACTGCCCCTGAGCCAGCCCAGCTGGTGGACTTACTACACAAAATCTTTAATAAACTATCGCGCATTCAAAGAACTAGAGGGAGTGGTACCTAAAGAACTGAAGGAAAATGCAAACAATGTCTCGTCAACTAGAAAATATAAATGAATCAACAGAAATCAGGGGAAGAGGGGTAGTGGAAAAACCAGGTAGAATTCTATAGTTGAAAGTACACCAACTAAAACTAATAAACATATTTGAGGGGACAGATAAAGAACCAGTAAATTTAAGATAGGACAATTTAGATCAATTTAGATGATTTAGTCTGAGGAACATAAAGAAAAGAATAAAGAAAAATTAAAAGCACCTCAGATGCTGGCAAAACATCAATAAGAACATGCATATATGCATTAATGGAAGTCCCAGGAGAAGAGGTAGAGAAAGGAGTAGTGATGTATTCTAAGTCGCGTCAGTCATGTCTGACTCTTGTGACCCCTGGGACTGTACCCCACCAGGCTCCTCTGTCCATGGGATTTTCCAGGCAAGAATACTGGAGTGGTTGCCATTTCCTTCTCCAGGGGATCTTCCAGGGATTGAACCTGGGTCTCTTAATGTCTCCTGCCTTGGCAGATGGATTCTTTACCACTAGCACCACCTGGGCACATACACACAAGTAGCAGAGGAAAAATTGAAAATACCTATGACCTCAAATTTCACAGATGTGAAGACAACTCACATCTCACTGGAAACTGTAGCGATCAGAAAACACAAGAATGACTTATTTAATGTGCATTGTCAGCCAGTTCTATACGAAACAAACCAAAACCTGCTTCCTCATAACCGAACATCTGCAAGCAAGCCAAAAAGAGGAGAATTAGTCACTAGAGGTAATGTCTGTCAAATAACACTAAACTGAATTGTTTAGGGCCTTGAGCTGTCTCCCCAAGTCCCTGATCATGACCTGACTCCTGGGCACAGTGGCTCCAGTGAGAGTATGTTCCTGCAGGTGGCCTGTGTTTTAGGGGAAGTAGGGGAGACCTGAGATGCTGCAGTAGGTCTGTGGGTTGCATTTGGGGGGTGAAGGTGGAGCCCAGAAGAAGGGGAAGTTTTGCCCAACAGACCAACGTTCTGGGCTTTCAAGATATGGCATGACTTCCCAGGTGGTACCCAGTTACAGGGACTGTCTTTTCTAGTTCCCAGAGTCCCTGAGATATTTTGTTCCTATAAAGCCTATGAAGCTTTTGAAAAGTGATTAAATTCTGAAAAAACAAAAATCAAATAAAAGCTCTTTCTCTGTCTCCCTCCAATCCACCCATCTCTCCCCCTACCCTCTCTCTCACCTTCTCACCTCCTGTTTCGCAGATTTCAATTCTCTCACTCCTGGTTACCCACCATAACATGTAAAATGACAGTCCTTTATTGAATGAGAGGAAGGTACAATTTAGATCCAAGATGATTATCTCAGAATCTGCTTTGTTTGTGTGTGTATTGCTCATTGTAGCTGTGAAAATTACTTTATGGGTTTTTTTTCCTGATAATAACAGTGCTTTCATTCTCCACAATATGAATTAACTGACAGGGCCTCCTGATGCTTATTGCATTCAGTTACTAGGTGGAGGTTTAGCTCCTAAGATACCTGATCCCTCATCTCTCTCCAGGCTTCATTACATGCATGCACAGCTCTCCAAGAAGATTTAGAACATAATCACATCACCTTTATTTAAAATATATGATGCTGTTAAAATATACCTAAATGTTTATCATCAATAAGCCATTACCTGACTCTAGTGCCTTCTAAATTTATTCTTAAGATAGCTATATTTATGTCTATTCTCTGGCTGGAAAAAAAAATAGCTAAGAATGTTCTTGTCTATTTTTCCCAGACAGAGAATTGAAAGAAGCTTGAAAATGATAGCTGGAATTCCATGTCTAATTCATGAGAATGTAAAAAGAAGGAGAAAAGGCTTCAGTAATTAAATCCCCCATGCATCCTATGAATGGAGGCAGTAATGCTATCTGCAGCCTGTCTGCATCCCAGCTGCCTGCTGCTACCAACACATCTGTCACTCTTCCATGACACAGCACTTCTTTGCCACCGTATCTTTAATTGAAGAAAATCTGTGCTCTGAATGACAATTGTTCATAGGAAGCTGGGAACTGTCAGTCACCGCTTTGAAATGGTTTGGTGGTAGTTGGTGGTCTGTGGTTTAATAGTAAGTCGTGTCTGACTCTTTGCAGCCCCATGGACTGTAGCCTGCCAGGCTCCTCTGGTCCATGGGATTCTCCAGGCGAGAATACTGGAGCCAGTTGCTATTTCCTCCTCCAGGGGATCTTCCTGACCCAGGGACTGAACCCTCATCTTCTAAAACTCCTGCATTGGCAGGTGAATTCTTTACTGCTGAGCCACCTGAAAAGGCCTTGAAATGCCTTGAGTTTCTTTGAACTTGTGTACGTCCAGGATTAGCTCAGTTTTTATTTATTTATTTATTTTTTGTCATTGAGTGTTTCTTTTTTTTTTTTTTTCATTTTTTCTTTGGTCTTTGAAATTTGATTTCTGAAGACAGAAAAGAGGGGCATGTACTACACGTACAACTTACAACATCAGACTAGTTTGATGCAGTGCCTGAGTGGGTGGATGCTGTGTACCGACAGGCTCGAGATATGACTCTGGCACTCCCTAGCTGTGCAGCATTGGGAAAGTTACTTAACCTTTCTGTGGCTGACAGCTAATGCTATGCATCAACTTGGCTAGGCTTCGGTGCCAACTTGTTAGGTGAAACGTCAGTCTAGATGTTGTTGTGAAAGTGATACTTAGATGTGATTGACATTTAGATCCCTAGACTTTGAGTAATCCAGGCCACCCTCCTCATTACCCTATCAATTGATGCTCCTAAGAGCATGGATTGAGGTTTCTCAAAGAAGAGGAAATTCTATCTCAAGAATGAATGGAGAAATCCTACCTGAGCTTCCCCCTTCTATCCTGCAGAATTAGGACTCAAGACCACAATGTCAAGCCTTCCCTGAATTCCCAGCCTGCTAGGCGGCCCTATAGATGTTAAAGAGAATGGCCACCCACTCCAGTATTCCTACCTGGAGAATTCCATGGACAGAGGAGCCTGGCAGGCTACAGTCCATGGGGTCCCAACGAGTCGGACACAGCTGAGCAACTAACACTTCACTTTCACAGTCACGTGAGCCAACCTCTTATAACTCTCCCCCTCTCTTTTAGTCCTCTCACCTAAAATCCAGACATTATCCCACAGAAGCAATGTAATGATATGTTGCCCCCTCACTTAAAATTTTTTTCCTTGTTTATGCATGAAAAAAGCATTTCTTGGAACTAGAGTAGGGTTGTAGAAATTCAGGATCTAATTCAACATGAGTAAACATCACACTATGTGTGAAACCTTGAAATAGACATGATTTATAGATTATAATTAAGGCTATTATGGTAGAAGTCTTATCTTGCATTTCTCTCCCACATTCTGCAGATAAATTGGGCTTGATACTTGAGCTGATGGACACAGAAATCATTGGCACAAATGTCTTTGAAGAGAAAGGTACAAAGAATCACATGCAGGTGAGTTTTACAAGGGCTGTAAGATGGACTACGCACCAAATGCCCATGAATTTTGCAAGTTCATCATATTCCATAGGAATGCTTATGCTGCGGTTCAAGGTGAGACAGAACCCTAAATCTTAGTCCCCAAGGCAGAAAGTCTGTTCTGGATCCAACCTTGTCTTGAGAATCTAAAGTTTATTGATTGAACTTATATGGAAATGTAAAACATTGACTGTTTCCTTGATCAACATGAAGATCATATAAAGAAGTTACAATAATGTTTGTTCAGAGTCTTTGTCATTGCTGCCTTATCTTACTCTCTCTTTAGTTCAGTTCTATTCAGTCGCTCAGTCATGTCTGACTCTTTGCGACCCCATGAATCACAGCACGCCAGGCCTCCCTGTCTATCACCAACTCCCGGAGTTCACTCAGACTCACGTCCATTGAGTCAGTGATGCCATCCAGCCATCTCATCCTCTGGCGTCCCCTTCTCCTCCTGCTCCCAATCCCTCCCAGCATCAGAGTCTTTTCCAATGAGTCAACACTTCACATGAGATGGCCAAAGTACTGGAGTTTCAGCTTTAGCATCATTCTTTCCAAAGAAATCCCAGGGCTGATCTCCTTCAGAATGGACGAATTGGGTCTCCTTGCAGTCCAAGGGACTCTCAAGAGTCTTCTTCAACACCACATTTCAAAAGCATCAGTTCTTCAGCGCTCAGCCTTATTCACAGTCTAACTCCCACATCCATACATAACTACTCGAAAAACCATAGCCTTGACTAGATGGACCTTTGTTGGCAAAGTGATGTCTCTGCTTTTCAATATGCTATCTAGGTTGGTCATAACTTTCCTTCCAAGGAGTAAGCATCTTTTAATTTCATGGCTGAAGTCACCATCTGCAGTGATTTTGGAGCCCAAAAAAATAAAGTCTGACTCTGTTTCCACTATTTCCCCATCTATTTCCCATGAAGTGATGGGACCGGATGCCATGATCTTCGTTTTCTGAATGTTGAGCTTTAAGCCAACTTTTTCACTCTCCACTTTCACTTTCATCAACAGGCTTTTTAGTTCCTCTCCAATTTCTGCCATAAGGGTGGTGTCATCTGCATATCTGAGGTTATTGATATTTCTCCCGGCAATCTTGATTCCAGCTTGTGTTTCTTCCAGTCCAGTGTTTCTCATGATGTACTCTGCATAGAAGTTAAATAAGCACGGTGACAATATACAGCCTTGACATACTCCTTTTCCTATTTGGAACCAGTCTGTTGTTCCATGTCCAGTTCTAACTGTTGCTTCCTGACCTACATACAGATGTCTCAAGAGGCAGGTCAGGTGGTCTGGTATTCCCATCTCTTTCAGGATTTTCCACAGTTTATTGTGATCCACACAGTCAAAGGCTTTGGCATAGTCAATAAAGCAGAAATAGATGTTTTTCTGGAACTCTCTTGCTTTTTCCATGATCCAGTGGATGTTAGCAATTTGATCTCTGGTTCCTCTGCCTTTTCTAAAACCAGCTTGAACATCAGGGAGTTCACGGTTCACGTATTGCTGAAGTCTGGCTTGGAGAATTTTGAGCATTACTTTACTAGTATATGAGATGAGTGCAATTGTGTGGTAGTTTGAGCATTCTTTGGCATTTCCTTTCTTTGGGATTGGAATAAAAACTGACCTTTTCCAGTCCTGTGGCTACTGCTGAGTTTTTCAAATTTGTTGGCATATTGAGTGGAGCACTTTGACAGCATCATCTTTCAGGATTTGAAACAGCTCAACTGGAATTCCATCACCTCCACTAGCTTTGTTTGTAGTGATGTTTTCTAAGGCCCACTTGACTTCACATTCCAGGATGTCTGGCTCGAGGTGAGTGATCACACCATCGTGATTATCTTGGTCGTGAAGATCTTTTTTGTACAGTTCTTCCGTGTATTCTTGCCACCTCTTCTTAATATCTTCTGCTTCTGTTAGGTCCATACCATTTGTGCCCCTTATTGAGCCCATCTTTGCATGAAATATTCCCTTGGTATCTCTAATTTTCTTGAAGAGATCTCTAGTCTTTCCCATTCTGTTGTTTTCCTCTATTTCTTTGCATTGATTGCTGAAGAAAGCTTTCTTATCTCTTCTTGCTATTCTCTGGAACTCTGCATTCAGATGCTTATATCTTTCCTTTTCTCCTTTGCTTTTCGCCTCTCTTCTTTTCACAGCTATTTGTAAGGCCTCCCCAGACAGCCATTTTGCTTTTTGCCATTTCTTTTCCATGGGGATGGTCTTGATCCCTGTCTCCTGTACTATGTCATGAACCTCATTCCATAGTTCATCAGACACTCTATCTGTCAGATCTAGGCCCTTAAATCTATTTCTCACTTGCAGTGTATAATCATAAGGGATTTGATTTAGGTCATACCTGACTGGTCTAGTGGTTTTCCCTACTTTCTTCAATTTGAGTCTGAATTTGGTAATAAGGAATTCATGATCTGAGCCACAGTCAGTTCCAGGTCTTGTTTTTTTTGACTGTGTGGAGCTTCTCCATCTTTGGCTGCAAAGAATATAATCAATCTGATTTCAGTGTTGACCATCTGGTGATGTCCATGTGTAGAGTCTTCTCTTGTGTTGATGGAAGAGAGTATTTGCTGTGACCAGTGCATTATCTTGGCAAAACTCTATTAGTCTTTACCCTGCTTCATTCCGTATTCCAAGGGCAATTTGCCTGTTACTCTCTCTTTAAACCACACACAAAACTTTACTGAGTGCCCCACCTCCTCTGCTCTACCCTGAACACAGCTTTGATAATATAGCAGCTGAGATCTGATTTTGTTTCGTAGACTCACTGAAACTGAAGTTTTAGCGAATCAGCAGAACTCTCTAAGATAGCTTTCTTCACTTATAGGCTCAGCCTTTGGTGGCTTTGCTGTTGCATTGAGAATTCACCATTTGTAATTTCTCCAGACTCAGTCATTCTGCACTTCCAGGCTGATATTTCCTTCTACCTGCTTGAGATTGATCCTAATGAAAGACATATATTGTTTCAATGATAATTACACAATGGCCGTCAGTCATAAGAACCGATTTCCCAAGTGGAATGGTTTTTTTTTTGACAGGTAAAGGTTTGCCCATCTTTTATGGTAAGTTCAAGCTTTTCGGGGTGGAAGCTTACATTGCATGACTTCTAAGGAACCTTCGCCAGAGGATCTAGGTGCACCCTTCTAGGAGTCAACACCTTCCCGAGCCTCAGGTGAAGTTGGGGTAAGGACAAAGGGTCTTTTATTAGATTCACCAGGGCTGGGAGGATTTGCTTGGATAACACTTATATCCAGACTTTTTTTTTTTTTTGTCCAAGTTATTTGTTGTGTTGGAAGGAACAAAACTTGGGCATCAGGCCGATCTTAGTTTGTTTTAGTTTCACCAATTACAATTTGCATAATCTTTAGAAAATGACTTATATATGGTAATCCTCAGTTCTTGCAATGTTAAGTGGCGATGAAAATATCTGCCTTGAACTACTTCAGTGATTAATTATGAAACAATAGCTGTAATGTTAATGCCATGATCCAAGCTTGCACATTTGTTGGGAACAGAAATGATCTACTTGGTGAATGGATTTCAGAAACTTCATACATGGATTTGAGAGTCAGTGGAGAGATCGAGACAGAAATATAAAAATGGAAACTTCAGTATGTAGGTGAGAAGAGAAGATGCAGACTGAGAGGAGATGAGAAATGAATTTGAAAACTTAAAAGGCCCCCAAATGGAAAGAATCAGCAGAAGTAGAAACCAGAAGTTTAAGATACTGATCAAATCAAGGAAAAGTTTGCCAAGTACAGACAAAAATTTTCAACTAAAATATACTGTAAGTTCTACTCACAATAAACTCTCACTACACAAATGGAGGAAATATACAAGAAAAAAGGTCATATTAACTGTTTTGCTTTTGCCATTATAGCAACAATGTTAGGTGAACAGTTGACATTATTGTTTTGATCCTTCAGAAAAGAACATAAGACAATTTATCAAAGCTATGATGAACTGGATTAAAGGATGAGATAATGTAGAAATTTCACAATTCAATTGTCATACAATAGTCCAAGGCAGTAAAATGTAAGCAGTATGTATTAATTTTATAAAAACACTAAACAAGTACATTAGCAGAACAAACTCACATGTTTCACTGTTTTAATATGTATTTTGGCAAATAGAATATTTTCCAGGGGTATGAAAATAATAGCAGTAATTACTGCAGGAATGTTAATTCACATTAAAGCTATGAAAATTAAAATGCAGTAAAATAGTATCTTTTAAAAGTGATGTACATTACCATACAAGCTAACCACTTTATTAAAGAATGACTTTTATTTGAAAATGTGTGCTGTGATAAGTCACTTCAGTCATGTCTGACTCTTTGTGACCCCATGGACTGTAGCCTGCCAACCTCTACTATCCATGGGATTCTCCAGGCAAGAATACCAGAGTGGTTTGCCATTTCATTCTCCCAGGCATCTTTCTGACCCAGGAATCGAATTTGAATATCTTGTGTCTCCTTATTTGAAGATGCTTCAGTGATATTAGTAATAATTTAGCAATATGTTATGAAATTTACTGTTTACATCAATTCCACTGGCTATTTTGAGACTAATTATGAGAGCAAATATTCTAATTTTTCTCAAATAAATCTGGTACACAGTTTCCTATCAAATACAATATTTCATGGAATTCTTGTTGTTATTTTGAAAAAGTGAATATGGCCAGTGGGGCAAATTCAAGATCTCTGTTACCATGTTTAAACATGAGATTAAATAGTGATGAAATTGAAACATGAAATTTCCACTTAAGGATCAAAACATTAAAAAATAAAATATTTTGAAACTTGGACTGCTCATTCAAAATATCAAGCACCAGGCATGTAATATTTAAAAAATTAATTTTATTAAATTAGAGTCTAAAACTCTCTAATGTTGACAATAATTTATTTTAATGTAATTACATCATAGTTCTTATACACATAATTTATTAAAAATATGATTAAAACATATTTTAGAAACATATTGATAGTTTTTTGGAAGATTGACAATTTGTATATTCTGTGGGCCAGTGATTCATTAGCAGATAAACTTTAGCTGATTTTATCAGAAGTTAAGAATATCAAGAGACTGTTCATAAGGGCAAAACCATCCAGATGGCAATAAGAAAATAGATTCACACCATAAAATATTAAACACCCTTAAAAAGGAATTTATCACAGTTGCAAGCAGTGGCTTGAATTAAATTTTGTAATATCAAAAAAAGAAAAAAACTGGACAGGGAGATTTTCTGCTGTTGTTGTTAAGTTGTGTCCAACTCTGCAACTCCACGGATTATAGCCCACCAGGCTCCTCTGTCCATACGATTTCCAAGGCATGAATACTAGAGTGGGTTGCCATTTCCTTCTCTAGGGAATTTCCCTGTCCTAGGGATCGAACTCATGTCTCCTTCATTGGCAGGCATTGGCAGCTAAATTCTTTATTGCTGAGCCATAATAAAGACTAGATTTAGTAAATTTGCCTCAGATTAAAATTAAACTAAGTGGTACAAAAATAAAATGATATTTTTTAAGCATATACATATATGTGGTCAGATATTAATAATAGACAGGTTTTAAAGTTTGCTCTTGGAAGAGGTGACATGTTTATGATGTTCATATTGTATCTCCTAATTAATCAGTACAACTTTGGTTGTAACCGTATCTGTCTGAACTCAGCCCCCTGGCATTTAGGGAACAAAAACAGATTTTCTGCATGCTTCTCAGTCATTCCTTGTGTAATCAAGTCCCTGTGACCTACAGCAGTGACCTTGAAAATCCACCCTTTAAGATTGTCCATTTTAGGAGATCGGCATGGGTTAAGAATGGAAGGGGAAGGTGCTAATGTTAAAGAATCTGCCTGCCAGTGCAGAAGACATAAGAGACACAAGTTCAAACCATGGGTCCAGAAGATCCTCTGGAGTAAGGCATAGCAATATGTTCCAGTATACTTGCCTGGAGAATCCCATGGACAGGAGTCTAGAGGGCTACAGTACATAGGGTCTAAAAGAGTCAGACACAACTGAAATGACTTAGCATGCAGTTTTCTGGTGGGGTAACCACTTAGATATTATAGAAATAATAATTTTAAAAAAAAGCTCTGAAAAGAACTGATACCAAAAACAGTCTACAAAATATCTAAACTAAAAGAAAGCTGAGCACTGAAGAATTCTTGCAAGTCCCTTGAACAGTAAGGAGATAAAATCAGTCAATCCTAAAGGAGATCAACCCTGGATAGTCATTGGAAGGGCTGATGCTGAAGCTGAAGCTCCGATACCTTGGCCACCTGATGCAAAAAGCCAACTCATTGGGAAAGACTGATGTTTGGAGAGACTGAAGGCAGGAGGAGAAGGGAATGATAGAGGACTGGATGGTTTATGGCATCATCAATTCAATGGACACAAGTTTGAGCAAACTCTGGGAGATAGTGGAGGACAGAGGAGCCTGGCAAGCTGCAGTCCATGGGTTGCAAAGAGTTAGACACAACTTAGACACTGAACAACAACAAAACTCTAGCAAAGGATGTTGAAAGCCTTTTGTTAACAAATATTAAACTATATAAAACCTATCTGCACCCTGAATACTTGAGATATGCAGTCTTCCCATTTGGGCAGAATGAAGAGTGAATAAAGAACAACCCTACCATAATTATAACACAAAATCAAATAGCAAATTTTGATAAAATTGTATTTTCTGCATGATCTAACCGAGGCATGCTTATTTATTATTTAATATGGTTATTGACTCATACTGCTTATTTGCTTCATAATACAATCATTAAACTTTTCATTATACTTTAATAATGATAAAAATATTGGCCCAGAAATTCTTCTTGTATGGAATTATTGTTATTTATTCAGCTTTAACCCTGAGCACAAAATCTTTTTTTTTTTTTTTGTGAGTTCATTTTATTCTGTGTGGCTTTTAAAAGCTCTGTGTTAATGAGCCTCATGGTCAAAACATCACACACTGCTTTGAACAGTGAGGGGCAAAGGTGGAAAGTAATTAGTAACTATTTTAGGCCTCAAGGTCTTTCAGTGACAATAGGAAGAGGAGAGGGCAAAACAGAATAATGAGGAAAGAACTTTTCCCAGCAGAACACAGGCAAAATTAGTTTGTTGTTGCTGTTCAGTTGGCAAGTTGTGTCTGACTCTTGGCGACCTCATGAACAAGAGCGTGCCAGACTCCTCTGTCCTCTGCTATCTCTCAGAGTTTTCTCAAATTCATGTCCATTGAGATGGTGGTGCTATATCTAACCATCTCCTCCTCTGCTGTCCCCTTCTCCTCCTGCCTTCAATCTTTCTCAGCATCAAGGTCTTTTCCAACAAGTCAGGGTCTCTTCCAATAAGTCAGTTCTTTGCATCAAGTGGCCAAGGTATTGGAGCTTCAGCTTCAGCATCAGTCCTTCTAATGAATATTCAGGGTTGAGTTCCTTTAGTATTGACTGGTTTGATCTCCTTGCATTCCAGGGACACTCAAGAGTCTCCTCCAACACCAGAGTTCAAAAGAACCAATTTTTTAGCACTCAGCTTTCTTTATGGTTCTGTGAAAACTTACAAGACCTTCTAGAACTAACACTCCAAAAAGGTGTCCTTTTCATTATAGGGAACTGGAATGCAAAAGTAGGAAGTCAAGAGATACCTGGAGTAACAGGCAAATTTGGCCTTGGAGTACAAAATGAATCAGGGCAAAGGCTAACAGAATTTTGCCAAGAGAATGCCCTGGTCATAGACAACACCCTCTTCCAACAATACAAGAGAGGACTCTACACATGGACATCACCAGATAGTCAATACCGAAATCAGATTGATTATATTCTTTGCCCGCAAAGATGGAGAAGCTCTATACAATCAGCAGAAACAAGACCAGGACCTGATTATGACTCAGATCATGAGCTCCTTATTGCCAAATTCAGACTTAAACTGAAGAAAGTAGGGAAAACACTAGACCATTCAGGTATGACTTAAATCAAATCTTTTATGATTACACAGTGGAAGTGACAAGTAGATTCAAAGGATTAGATCTAATAGACAGTATGGATGGAGATTCATGACGTTATACAGAAGGCAGTGATCAAGACCATTCCCAAGAAAAAGAAATGTAAAAAGGCAAAATGGTTGTCTGAGGAGTCCTTAGAAATAGGTGAGAAAAGAAGAGAAGCTAAAGGCAAAGGAGAAAAGGAGAGATCTACCCGTTTGAATGCAGAATTCCAAAGAATAGCAAGGAGAGATAAGAAAGCCTTCCTTAGTGATCAGTGCAAAGAAATAGAAGAAAACAATAGAATGGAAAACACTAGCCATCTCTTCAATAAAATTAGAAATACTAAGTGAATATTTCATGCAAAGATGGGCACAATAAAGGACAGAAATGGTATGGACCTAACAGAAGCAGAAGCTATTAAGAGGTGGCAAGAATACACAGAAGAACTGTACAAAAAAAGATCTTCATGAGCCAGATAACCACTATGGTGTGATCACTCACCTAGAGCCAGACATCCTGGAATGTGAAGTCAAGTGGATCTTAGGAAGCATCACTATGAACAAATCTAGTGGAAGTGATGGAATTCCAGTTGAGCTATTTCAAATCCTGGAAGATGATGCTGTGAAAGTGCTGCTCTCAACATGCCAGCAAATCTATAAAACTCAGCAGTGGTCACAGGACTGAAAAGGTCAGTTTTCATTCCAATTGCAAAGCAGTTCAGTTCAGTTCAGTCGTTCAGTCGTGTCTGACTCTTTGCGACCCTGTGAATCACAGCACGCCAGGCCTCCCTGTCCATCACCAACTCCTGGAGTTCACTCAGACCCATGTCCATCGAGTCAGTGATGCCATCCAGCCATCTCATCCTCTGTTGTCCCCTTCTCCTCCCTCCCCCAATCCCCCCCAGCATCAGAGTCTTTTCCAATGAGTCAGCTCTTCACATGAGGTGGCCAAAGTATTGGACTTTCAGCTTCAGCATCATTCCCTCCAAAGAAATCCCAGGGCTAATCTCCTTCAGAATGGGCTGCTTGGATATCCTTGCAATCAAAGGGACTCTTAAGAGTCTTCTCCAACACCACAGTTCAAAAGCATCAATTCTTCGGCGCTCAGCCTTCTTCACAGTCCAACTCTCACATCCATACATGATCACAGGAAAAATCATAGCCTTGACTAGACAGACCTTAGTCGGCAAAGTAATGTCTCTGCTTTTGAATATGCTATCTAGGTTGGTCATAGCTTTTCTTCCAAGGAGTAAGCATCATTTAATTTCATGGCTGCAGTCACCATCTGCAGTGATTTTGGATCCCAAAAAAATGAAGTCTGACACTGTTTCCACTGTTTCCCCATCTATTTCCCATGAAGTGATGAGATCAGATGCCATGAAGGCAATGCCAAAGAATGTTCAAAGTACCACACAGTTGCACTCATCTCACACATTAGCACAGTAATGCTCAAAATTCTCCAACCCAGGCTTCAAGAGTATGTGAACCATGAACTTTCAGTTGTTCAAGCTGGAACGTCTGTTGGACCATAGAAAAGGCAAGATAATTCCAGAAAGATTTCTATTTCTGCTTTATTGATTATGCCAAAGCCTTTGACTGTAGATCACAACAAACTGTGGGAAATTCTTCAAGAGACTGGAATACCAGACAACCTTACCTGACTTCTGAGAAATCTGTGGCCAGGTAGAGAAGCAACCATTAGACCCGGACATGGAATAACAGACTAGTTCCAAATTGGGAAAAGAGTATGTCAAGGATGTATATTTCACCCTGCTTATTTAACTTCTATGCAGAGTGTATCATGTCAAATGCCAGGCTGGATGAAGCACAAGCTGGAAACAAGATTTCAAGGAGAAATATCAATAATCTCAGATACACCTATGATACAACCCTTATGGAACGAAGTGACGAGGAACTAAAGGGCCTCCTGATGAAAGTGAAAGAGGAGAGTGAAAAAGTTAGCTTAAAACTCAACACTCAAAAAACTAAGACCATGGCACCTGGTCCCATCACTTCATGGCAAATAGATGGGGAAATAATGGAAGTAGTGACAGGCTTTATTTTCTTGGGCTCAAAAATCACTGCAGATGGTGACTGCAGTCATGAAATAAAAAGACACTTGCTCCTTGGAAGAAAAGCTATGACAAACTTAGACAGCTTATTAAAAAGCAGAGACATTACTTTACTGACAAAGGTCTGTCTATTCCAAGCTATGGTTTTTCTGGTAGTCATGTATGGATATGAGAGTTGGAGTATAAAGAAAGCTGAGCGCTGAAGAACTGTGGTGTTGGAGAAGACTCTTGGGAGTCCCTTAGACTGTAAGAAGATCCAAGCAGTCAATCCTAAAGGAAATAAGTTCTGAATATACATTGGAAGGACTGATGCTGAAGCTGAAACTCCAATACTTTGGCCACTTGATGTGGAGAACTGGCTCACTGGAAAAGACCCTGATGCTAGGAAAGATTGAAGACAGGAGAAAGGGTGGACAGAGGATGAGATGTTTGGATGGCATCACTGACTCAATAGACTTGAGTTTGAGTAAGCTCCAGGAGCTGGTGATGGACAGGGAGGCCCACTGTGCTGCAGTCCATGGGGCCACAAAAATTCGGACACAACTGAGCAACTGAACTGAACTGAGCTTATTTATGGTCCAGCTCTCACATCTGTACATGACTACTAGAAAAACCATAGCTTTGACGAGATGTATCTTTGTTGGCAAAGTAACATCTCTGCTTTTTATGTGCTGTCTAGGTTTGTCGTAGCTTTCCTTCCAAGAAGCAAGTTTCTTTTAATTTCATGACTGCAGTACTTAATTTACCCCCAAGTTAATCTGAAAACAGTGGAAAATC
Source organism: Oryx dammah (assembly GCF_014754425.2). Lineage (NCBI taxonomy): Eukaryota > Metazoa > Chordata > Mammalia > Artiodactyla > Bovidae > Oryx > Oryx dammah. The sequence continues at coordinate 7,275,436 of NW_024070204.1, forward strand.
AACTCAAGATGCTGAAACTTGCATGCATATATTTTTTAATTGCTAAGCTTTTTGTTGGAAATTTTGCTTTTCCCCAGTAAAGAAGTCTACTTACTTTTATGAAGGTATACTATAAACCTGAAATCAGAAAAAGAAACATTATCATTTAATCATTTTAATACATGCATCCTTTTTTTAGCCAAATGATAAACACTAACAGTAAAGGCATAAAATATGAAATAAAATGGAAGTGAAATACTTCTAAATAAATATTTTTCCATGCAGTCACTTTAAACATGGTTTGTCAAGATGCTTCTTATGTGAATTTTCAGCTATACTTATTTTTAACCAGTATTTTGTGATATTTTCAGTTAGGGCCATGAAGCAGATGCAAGTTCCTGTGTACAATTCTCCTGAGTGATCAGGAGAAATATAGGGAGTACTTTACTAGTTCCAAAGAGGAGAAAATGTGAGTAGCATATAAACATTACAAAGAGACTTGCTATTGGATTTGTAGATTTTTCCAAGAAACACCTTTCTGATAAAATTGCAACTCAAGACAATATCAAAGTGAAGAGGTAAAGAAATTTATTTTAATATGTCATTGAAAGGGGCTCTGTGAAATCAAAGACTTCTCAAGGTCTCTTTTCACCTCAGTTCCTCAACTGGAAACTTCACCAGAGCCCCTTGTTTTATATAGACCTCTTTATTAAGAATGTGTACACATATATAAGTGGTACAGCAACATGCAACAAGGTAGTCCATGAACCGTTGTATGGGTGTGTGATGGGCGACTGTGATGCTGAACCAGACAGCTAGAGACTCACAATCACAGAGACTCACTTTTCCAACTGTGTCCTTTTAGAAAGAACTGTGACTTTCCTAGTATCATTTCTTCAATTGTAAAGTAGACATTATCAGTCCCACTTTATCAGATTTTTAGTAAACAGGATCTTTTCTTGGAAATCTTCGCTCATTATGATAGTATTAATTTTAAATAGATTACATCAAATATTTTCTAAATTCCCATCTCCAGGTACTGCAACTGATACTCTAGTGTGATGACGCTAATCACTTCTCACAAAAGACGTGCTATTGCATCTTATTCTGGGCATAAATCTGAGGATACACAGCTGAGCCTGTGGACTCCTGTGGGTGGATGTGTATTGAGAAAGGAGGGCAGTGCACTGAGTGTAAACCAGGAAAATGGTATCTCTGTGTCCTTTCAGCTACTGAGATTATTGTAAATTCATGTGAGAGGGCTGCTATAACGAAGCATCCTGAGTGGCTTAAACAATGAGCTCTCATTTCTCATATTTCTGGAGTCTGAGAAGTCTAATATCAACATGCTGGTAGATTCAGGGTTTGGTCAGGACTCTTTCTGGTTCATGGATGGCCTCTTTCTCATTGTGACCTCACATGGCAGATTGAGATAGAGGACGAGGGAGACTGAGAGAGACCAGTAGCACTTGTTTCATCATAAATAAATTTCATTTATCTTCTTTATTTTCTTCTCAATTCCTGAACAGTGATAACTACCATCTAACTCTTTTGTCATCTGATTCCCAGCTCTTATTAATATAAACCCTCATCTATCCATAGCATCAATTTTGGACCAAGATGTGGCCATCTACATTCCCAAATGCCCCTAAATGACATCAGAGCTTCTGATAAACTTCACTGCTTACAATCCCCCACTTCTGCAGAGAAGTACATTATCTACACTATATTTCATGACCAGTGATCACTGGGCTGACCTGGGAATGATTTTTCATCAGATCACACTGGAAGTTGCCTTCAGATGGTAATTTTTCTCATCACCATTAAAGCCATCACCCCATTAAAGGCAGAACTTTAGGACTTTCCTGATAGGTCCATTGGGAAAGAATCCACCTGTAATGCAGGAGACCCCAGTTCGATTCCTGAGTCAGGAAGATCCACTGGAGAAGAGATAGGCTACCCACTCCAGTATCCTTGGGCTTCTCTTGTAATTCAGCTGGTAAAGAATCTGCCTGCAATGTGGGAGATCTGGGTTTGATCCCTGGGTTGGGAAGATCCCCTGGAGAAGGGAAAGGCTACCCACTCCACTATTCTGGCCTGGATGATTCCATGAACTGTATAGTCCATGGAGTCACAAAGAATCTGACACAACTGAGCGACTTTCACTTTCACTTAGAGATGAAATGTCCTGAGTCCCATTATCTGTCCCTACTTCAGATATGAACTCTGAAATTTGAAGGCTCTTCATGTGGCTTCTGCAGCTTAATGATGCCATCAGCATCTCCTACCTGAATAAAGGCGGTTCTAATTATGGTACTGAGAGGCACAACTCTATTTAAGTTAATTAAGTTCATTGACTAGTTTGCAAAAGAAAAACAAAAACACACAACTAGAAAAGAAATTGTGCATGCATTATTTTTTGGAGGTCAACTTTGAAATGATAACTGTTTGGTCTGCTCTAAATAAAATGAGGAAAACAGTCCAAGTTGAACTATTCACAGACTGAGGTGATGAACATATGTTTCTAATTTGAGCTAAGATAATAGCAAAAATACACAATTTTAGCAAATCTTAGTTCTTGACAAACCACTTGCAATCTATCTCAGCTAAGAGATGAGCATATGGTTCAAGGAATAAAGAAACCAGCTGGCTTGGTGTGGAAATGGAACTCCTAGGCTCAGAGTTTCATGACTGCTGTTTCTCTCTCTCCCTCTCTCTGTGTATGTGTGTGTGTGTGTGTGTGTGTGTGTTAGCACCTTGCAGCAAGCAGGATCTTAGTTCCCTGACCAGGGATGAAACTGCACCCCTGCAGTGGAAGTGGAAGCACTGAGTCTTAACCACTGGACCGCCAGGGAATCCCAGCTCCAAGTTTCATGACTGCTATAATCTCTTTTTTCCCTGAGGTTGGGTCTTCAATATTTTTTGTGAATTTTCTCATCAGGAGAAAGATGCTCTTGATCCAGGCAGGTGAGTACAGTGGGGATGACAAGGGAGCTGTCACTATTTTACATTGCACTTTAGGCGGGGCGAGTTTCACAAGGAGGTTATCAGGCCTGTTCAAAGTTGCCATGTCTGGGTGTGATCAGGGAGCTTGATTTCCTTCAGGCAAGTGTGAAGTGTGATGGGAGGGGGTGTCGACTGCACTCTGAAAGGAAATACAGACTCAGAGTGGAGGAGGAGCCTAGGAACCAAGATGCTAGGCTTCTCTTCCAGCTAGAATTACTTTATTCCAGTCAGACCAAGAGCAACTTATTTTATTTTTGGCGCATCTGTTATTTCCTTAATTCTTGACTCTAGGTATGGGCTGCCCTGGTGGTTCAGTGGTAAAAATAGAAAAAAGAAAAGAAAACAGCTACCATGGCAGGAGACCGGGTTCAATCCCTGGATTGGTAAGATGCCCTGGAGGAGGAAATGGCCACCCTCTCAAGTATTTTTGCCTAGGAAATCCCATGGACACAGGAACCTGGCAGGCTCCATTCCCTGGGGTCGCAAGGAGTTAGACACAACTGAGCACGCACACGTTCACTTCCTCTTTAGTTGCAAGAGGACCTTTGTCTGAGGCTTGTCTTCTTCCCTGGACCATTTCCTAGAATCTCAGCTCAGGTTCTCTGTTCCCAGGACCTGGCTCTTAAAGCAGGCTCTGTAGTATCTTCCCCCGGGGCCTGGGGGTAGAGGATAGATCCTCCAAAATCATTTTGACCTAACTCCTATCTTCTCCAAAACTATTTCTCTCTAAACCTTCAGCTCCATCAGGCAGAAGCCCCATTCTGTCTGCCTGGATCCCTTCTAAGACCCTTTCATCCTCTCCTGGGTACAGCAAGTCCCCTACATATGAACAAGCTCTGTTCCAAGAGCATGTTGTGTAGGTCCAATTTGTCATAAGTCCAACAAAATTAGCCTCGGTACCCTCCTAGCACACTCAGCTATATAGTACTGGACTGTGATAGGTTTATCACACTTTTCACGCAGATAATATGTAAAAACCAAACACAAAATAAATATTTTTTTAATGTTACAGTACAGTACTTTGAAAAGTTCAGCAGTACAGTATAACAACTGGCATAAAGGGACTGGCTTCAAGTGAACAGACAAGAAGTACTGACTGGGGAGGGTGAGGAAGTGGGAGATGGTAGAGCTGAAGAATCGTCAGCAATAGGAGACCTGAAGGCAAGCTGCAACTTCACTCACACCTGTCCACTGACATCTTTTAAAGTTCACATCTTGAAGATTCTTACGTAGGGGATTTACTGTATATACTAGCTTTAAGGGCTTTCACTCCTGAACTGGAGATGAGTGGCCATCTCTGCCTTTCACTTGCATAGATAGAGGTGGTCATAAAAGAGAAGAAACAAACACGTGGTCATAAAAGTGAAGAAACAAACATTTTTATTTTCTCAAAGTTTCTCTCTCAAGTCAAGACTAAAGCAGCTGACACAAGAGGTCCCGCCAAATACAAGATGAATCTGCCAGCTCTGTTATGTAGACCCCCACTTCAAAGAGATCAGTACATTTTGGGTTTTAAGGAAATGGTTCTAGATACAGGATGAGAAGAAGGTCAGAAGAAAGACAAGACCAAAGAGTTGATGGCATTCACCAAGATCTGGGTCTGTATCTGCCCACAGGTACAACATAAGTGGGTTACTTGTGATAAAGACAGTGCGTTAGTGTGGGTGAGGCTAATTGTGAGGCTCATTCCAATTGTGTACTAGCTTACTTATTTCACAATAACCTTTTGAGCAGTTGTTGTTGTTGTTCAATCACTAAGTTGTGTCTGATTCTGCAACCCCCACGGACTGCAGCCTGCCAGGCTTCCCCATCCTTCACTATCTCCCAGAGTTTGCTCAAGTTCATGTCTATTGAGTTGGTAATGCTAACCATCTCATTCTCTGCCATCCCCTTCTCCGTTTGCCTTCAGTCTTTCCCATCATCACGATCTTTTCCAGTGAGTCAGCTCTTCACAACAGGTGGCCAAAGTATTGGAGCTTCAACTTCAGCATCAATCCTTCCAAGGAATATTAAGGGCTGGTTTCCTTTAGGACTGACTTGTTTGACCTCCTTGCAGTCCAAGGGACTCTCAAGAGTCTTCTCCAGCACCACAATTCAAAGTATCAGTTCTTCATTGCTCAGCCTTTTTTTATGGTCCAACTCTCACATCCATACATGACTACCAGAAAAACCATAGCTTTGACAATAGCTACCTACCTTTGGTGGCAAAGTGATATCTCTATGTTTCAATACATTGTCTAGGTTTGTCATAGCTTTCCTTCTAAGGAGCAAACATCTTTTAATTTCACGGCTGCAGTCACCACCTGCAGTGATTTGGGAGTCCCCAAAAATAAAATCTGTCACTGCTTCCACTTTTTTGATCAGAGAGTTCCTCTATAGAGAAATTGCCATCCAAAAGATATTTAGTTTTCTATTATTTTTTCAGTCCTTAAAGTGAATAGTGGTCTACTATCAGACTTTACAAACAGGCTTAATTCCCGACAGTACACAGCACACCTGCTCACCAGGGGCTGAGGTTTGTTTGTGCAGGTGTGTAGAGGCCAGCTCCTGTGGGGAGTCCAGTGTGCCCTGGCTCTGGTGTCATATATGATGGATTCCCCTCATGGCTCAGGAAAGGGTGGAGACCTCACTAGTAAGCAGCACTAGCCTTGCACTTCCTTGGAGGGGAGATCTTATTTCTGGTTCTCTCCCTTCATCCCCTGCAAGGACATTAGAGAAGACTCACTTCCCCTCATGCCTTCAATTAAAAAATAGCACAGTAGGAAGTGTCAGTCATCATCTCAACCATAGCTAACCCTTCCATATAACGTATGGAATTTGATCCAGAAGCATTCCATAAACACATTTCCTTGCATAAAGTCTGACTCCTGGTATGTAGTGACCAAGGGATTTTATCTCATCCACAAGTAGATCCAGAGTAGCGTATGTTCTTGGATGGACAACCCCCTGCCAGGCTGTGCTCTTGAGGACATTTCCCTGAAGAGCCCACCCCCTAGATCGTACACACATCATGTAAATTTTTTCTCATCTGTGCCCAGAACCATCTTCCCACTGGTGCTATAAATCTCCTATGTGTGGAACAGCTGAATTATTTATCATAATATGCTGAGTAAAATCCCCATAAACCAAATTTGCTAGAATGACCTTCCCATCCATCAACCTGGCCCTACAGATCATCACAGTTAAATGTCTGGAAAAAGTTTCTTGGAAACTCTAACAGTATCTTCAAAGTATGTTCCTTGAAAATGAAGCAAGTTAGAACTTCTACAGGAAATCAGTATTTAGAGGGAATTAAGTCCTTAGGTGTCACCAAGAGTCAGGGACAACTGAGCTCAGTTGCATAGATGGCCTTCCCAGGTGGCGCTAGTGGTAAAGAATCCATAAAGAGATGTAAGAGGTGAGGGGTCCATCCCTGGGTCAGGAAGATCCCCTGGAGTAGGAAGTGCCCCCTCCCCCCTGCTCCAGTATTCTTGCCTGGAGAATCCCATGGACAGAGGAACTTGGTGGGCTACAGTCCATAGAATCATAAAGAGTTGCACACGACTGAGCAACTGAGCATACATTCATCAGATGCATGGATTGTTTGAAGCCCATCCCCACAGATAAAAATGACTCATGACCTGTTACCTTTCTTTCATAGACAGGAGACTGGTGCTCATAATGGTAAAATGAGGTGCTTAGAGGCTCATGAGAGTGTAAAAGTATGCCGGTCTCTAAATCAGTTACAGAAAGACGCAGTGCATTTGAAACTGACAAGAGCTGATGATTACCAGCATCCTTGGAGCACTTATTATTCCAGTAAAACTAATGATTTCCACTTCACATTTTGTATTTAAAATGCATATATCTTGAAATGTAAGTTATCCTTATACAAGGAGATATATATATATATATATATATATGTATAAAACTTACTCCATAACTTATCTGAATTATAAAATGGATTTTTAATATCTACTTCTATATTTCTTTATCAGAAGTGGGTAAAGTTCTGAAATTTTGATTTAAAAAATTATTGTGGAGTCTTTGTGGGTCCTGGCTACCCACTCCGGTATTCTTGCCGGGAGAATTCCATGGACAGAAGAGCCTGGTGGGCTACAGTCCATGGGGTTACAAAGAGTCAGACATGACTGAGTGACTGACACATTTAGGGTATGCAAATTCACAGACTAGCTTCCTTTAGCGATATGTCTTGCTTTCAGTTATTTTGTAGGGTGTTCTTTTAAGGATGCATGATATATTATTTTTATTTGGTTGTAGGATTATTACATCAGAGTTTCATCCTTAAACTACCTTTAATGCAGAGTTTCCTTTGTCATATTTTAGAATAACAGTATTAATAGATAGTCAAGAGTATGATAGTCTTAATAGAACTTGGTAATTGAGAAGGGAAAATATACTTCAGTGCAATCTATCTGAGGTTAAAATTTGTATAAGTAATTATAATAACAGGCCTTGTGAGGGAAGTTAAAAGATCAGGGAGAAATTAGTACATTCATTGGCAGTAGTAAATCAGTTAAGTTAGTAATATATTTAATAAATAGTTTGGATTTCAATTAGGCTTTCTGTTCTTGTACTCACTGCTGGATCTAAAAATTTGGAAGTCACAATCTGTGCCCCTCTAAAGCTCTTAGTTTAGTACGTGCCTGGGTGCTCATTTGCTTTGTCATGTCTGACTCTTTGCAACCTGATGGATGGCAGCTCACCAGGCTGCTCTGTCCATGAGATATCCCAGGCAAGAACAGTGGAGTGGGTTGCCATTTCCTTCTCCAGGGGATCTTCCTGACCAAGAGATTAAACCTGCGTCTCCTGCATTGGCAGACGGATTCTTTACCACTGAGCTACTTGGGAAGCCCCTTTAGTCCAATAGAGAGTTTCCCAAACTGAACACTATTGAGATTTTGATCTGGATGACTCCCTGTTGCTGTGGAGAGTGTCGTGTGCACTGCAGAATATTTAGCAGCATTACTGACCTCCACCCACTAGATGACAGTAGAATTCCCTCCCCCAGTTGTGACAACCAAACAGGTCTTCAGTTCAAATTCAGTTCAGTCACTCAGTCTTGTCCAACTCTTTGCAACCCCATGGACCGCAGCATGCCAAACTTCCCTGTCCATCACCAACTCCCAGAGCTTGCTCAGACTCATGACCATCGAGTCAGTGATGCCATCCAATCATCTCATCCTCTGCTGTCCCCTTCTCCTCCTACCTTCTTTCCCAGCATCAGGGTCTTTTCCAGTGAATCGGTTCTTTGCATCAGGTGGCCAAAGTATTGGAGCTTCAGCATCAGTTCTTCCAATGAATATTCAGGACTGATCTCCTTTAGGATGGACTAGTTGGGTCTCCTTGCAGTCCAAGGGACTTTCAAGAGTCTTCAACACCACAGTTCAAAAGCATCAATTCTTCAGCACTCAGCTTTCTTTATGGTCTAACTTTAACATATATACATGACTAGACAGATTTTGTCAGTAAAGTCTCCACTTTTTAATATGCTGTCCAGGTTGGTCATAGCTTTTCTTCCAAGGAACAAGTGTCTTTTAATATCATGGCTACTGTCACCATCTGCAGTGATTTTGGAGCCCAAGAAAATAAAGTTGGTCACTGTTTCCAGTATTTCCCTATCTATTTGCCATAAAATGATGGGACCAGATGCCGTGATCTTTGTTTTTTTGAATGTTGAGTTTTAAGCCAGCTTTTTCATTTTCCTCTTTCACTTTAATCAAGAGGCTCTTTAGTTCCTCTTCACTTTCTGCCATAAACAGGTCTTCAGATTGTCAAATGTCACCTCAGAGACACAATCATGGGTGAGAAGCACTGTCCTAGTTGGACACAGTGTTTGATAAAGTCAAGGATGGCTTTGTTTGTTTGTAATTCAGTTTTATTTTTGGCTGTTCTGGGTCTTCATTGTGGTGCAGCAGCTTTCTCTAGTTGTGGCGCATGGGCTTCTTTCCTTGGGTTTATTTGCTCTGCAGCATGTGGGATCTTAGTCCCCCAACCACAGATCAGGGATCAAACCCAGGTCTCCTTCATTGGAAGGCAGATTCTTAACCACTGGACCACAAGACAGATCCCTTTAATGACTTGTTTTGATGACAGTTCATTCAGGAGAACCAGGCTAAAAATTTTAACTTAATTTGGTGGAAATGGAGATATCTCTGAAGTCTTATTCTCTGTGGAGTAATAAGATGTACATCATTATCAGTCAATTTTTGTTCTGTAACTTAAAACTTGTTTATGACTTTAAGATGGAGAAGACTTTCCTAAATATTATCCTGAATTTCTTCACAAAGAGTTTTGCCTCTTATGTTCCTTCAATATATTTCAACAATTTTAGACTGAGGCTTTGATCCAATTTTATTTTCTTCATATGGTGAGCAAGTTTTTCAGCCCAGTTATCATGACCTTTGGTGTCTAATGCTCTAAACTGCTGTGGTTTGCAGTCTACACTTCCTCTATTCTTCCTTATTAGCCCATTTATCTCTATCTTTCTAAATGCCAGTCTTTGATTTTGTAATATTATCTTCTATCTAGTAGAATAAGCCTTGTCTTTTTTCTCTTTCAGAATTAGCTCAGAAATCTGGAAAGACTTATGCTGTCATACATTTGAAAACTGTCTAATTTCCCTAAAATTATTTAAGTGTCTATCAGTCACATTAATTTTTTTGTTTTGTTTTACTTGAAGGATGGATATCTTAACAATACCTGTCCATAAACCTTTTATCTAATACTTTATTTCACTAAACAAATTGCTCTCTAAAGACCCAATATAGGTAGGGTAATCCCTACCTATGTGATAGTCTAATGTTTATGCAAGCAGTATCTCATTGAATTTTCTAATTACATTTACTGCATTGCCTTAGGTTTATGTTTTGATCTGTATAACTACTTTGTAGTCACATTTTATCAGTCTTTCTGTTGATTCTTCTGATTTTTGTATATACCACATTTAAATATACCCCACAGATAACAATATTTGACTTTTTCCTAATTCTCATTCTGCTTATTTTTCTTTTTAATGATATTGAGTAAAAGTTTCTCAAGTGGAAATCTTTATAGATTCATCTACATTTAGTTGAAAAAAATAAAAAGAGAGGCAAGTGATTAACCAGAAACTTATATTTGTTTCCTATATAAATTGACCAATGACTATTATCTAAAATATTGAAAGTCCTAAAATCAACATGAGTAAAGGAACATAAGCCTGTAATCAATGAATCTGAAAAGGCAATTCATAGTTTAAAAAATGTGGATATCCTATATGTTTGAGCATTTCTCTGTATGTTCACTAATAAATAAGAGGAGACTATATTTAAAATGGAAAGACCATGTTATGTCTCCCTATTGCAGAAGTTTAGAAAGTTAGATATAAAATTCACTGTCAACAAACTCATTGGTTACTTTGCAATATGTAAACAAAATTTTAGTGAAAGCCTGAACTAATGAAGCAAATTTGAAGAAGGCTTCAAGCATTTAATAAACCAGGGTATATATTTAACTTAAAATACAGTGGTTCCACTACCAAGGTATATAATCAAAGGAAGCTCTGAGTGAATAATTTATCATGAAAAGTGGAATGAAAGAGATGATAAAAATATCTGATCTAAGCAGTCATAAACCATGATTGCCCTAGTCAAACCTAGATATCTGGTCAAGCATCCCATGGAACACACATGCAATTTCAAAGACATCTAAAGAATGCTAATTTCATCACTGTAATATTAAAAAATGGAAAAGTGTAGATCTATCAATAAAATGGGTCAAAAAACACAGTATATAAATACCTTGAGGTACTATAGTACACATATCATTATAGATTTACCTGAAAAGTATATTGGGAATGAAGAAATGTAGTTTTTATGTATTGAATTACAGAATTACCTGCCTACACATGTAATTACAGAATTACATGCCTACACAATCACTGAGTCATGACTGACTCTTTGTGACACCATGGACTATAGTCCACCAGGCTCCTCTGTCCATGGGATTTCGAAGCAGGAATACTGGAGTGTGTTGCCATTTCCTCCTTTGAGGGATCTCCCTGACCCAGTGAATCAAACCTGTATCTCCTGCGTCTCTTGCAACGGAAGTTTCTTTACCCCTGAGCCACTTGGGAAGCCCATATGGAATTATGCATTTGTATAAAACATGTACATCAAAAACACTGTTTATTTGTGCGTGTGTGTGTTAGTCGCTCAGTTGTGTCTGACTCTGTGACCCCATGGGCTGTAGCTCTCCAGGCTCCTCTGTCCATAGAATTTTCCAGGCAAGAATACTGGAGTGGTTTGCCATTCCCTTCTCCAGGGGATCTTCCCAACCCACGGACTGAACTGGGGTCTTCTGTATCACAGGCAGACTCTTTAACATATCAGCCACCAGGGCATACAGTATATTAGTCTGTTTGGTTTCCATAACAAAACACCATAGACTGAGTGGCTTAAACACAGAAGTTTTCTCACAGTTCTGGAGGCTGGAAGTCTGAGTTGCTAACATGGCCAGATAATGAATGCTGAGCACTCTCTTCCGGAGGCCATGGCAACCCACTCCAGTGTTCTTGCCTGGAGAATCCCAGGGACGGGGGAACCTGGTGGGCTGCCATCTATTGGGTCACACAGAGCCAGACACGACTGAAGCGACTTAGCAGCAGCAGCAGCAGCAGATCACTCTCTTCCTGGCTTGTAGATTGCACTGCCATGCTATCTGCTCTCATGACTTTGCCTCCATGTGTGTGAGATTTCTCTCTCTCTTCCTTTCTTATAATACCACAAATCCTAATAGATTAGGACTCTACCATTATGACCTAATTTAGGGGTTCCCTGGAGAAGGAAATGGCAACCCACTCCAGTACTCTTGCCTTGAAAATCCCACGGACGGAGGAGCTTGGTGCAGGCTACTATCCATGAGGTCGCAAAGAGTCGGGCACAACTGAGTGACTTCACTGGTAGCTCAGATGGTAAAGAATTTGCCTGCAAAGCGGGAGACCTGGGTTCAATCCCTGGGTTGGAAAGATCCCCTGGAGAAAAGAATGGCTACCCACTCCAGTAATCTTGCTAAAATCTAACAGTGTGAAATTAATCAAGTGCATGAATGTGTGGAAAGGATTCATAATGAAGGTGAGGAAAAAATGAAGCTCTTCTAAGCCAGGAAAGTTGAAGTTATGAGAATTTACATTTGTACTCTATATAAAAAATAAGGTCATGTTTTTGAATGTGAAATGGTAGAAATAATCCTACTTGAAGGCTAGCACACATTCAAGATTTTGTCCCATTTAGATGAGGGCAAACCCATTAATATCTGTGACATTTGTTGCAACTAATAGTTTGAAGATAAAATTTAAATAAAATGAAGAACGTTAGACATGATGTATTTAGTGTGATTCATTTATGATAAAATAATGTTTTGACTTAAAGGATTACCAGATGCACTTGCTTTCTTCAGTCCAGGACAATTCTTGCCAGCATCTCATATAACATCCATGTCGTCATGCCTCGTTGCTACTTTCCTGTTCCCATCTTATTCACTTTTGTCATAGAAGATATTTCTTGAAATAACCTTTTCCCTACTTCCTTATCTATTCTCTCCAATCTCACTTGCTGGTTTTTTTCATCTTCAAGCCTGCCTGAGGCTACACCTCTCTCTTCCCTTTGTCTCTATGCTTTCTCAGCGAGTGGTTTAAATCCATCATGAGTTGCTGACTCACAAATCTGTATCTATGGTCCTGCCTCTCTCTGGAGACATGTCATTTACAAACCGCTGCACACCTGATATCTGTCCTAGGATGTCAGATTCATGTATCACATCTAACACATCCCATATGTAACTCTTGACACAGTCTGCCAACTTAGTTCTATCCCTTCCCCATCTTAAGAAGCAATAGAATTCAGAGTTACTGCAATCCCAAGCTTTATTCATCTTTCCTAACCCACCCACATCTAATCCCTCCACATGCACTGTTGAGTAGGTCCTGAATTACCCAGCTTTCTGCATTCTCACTGCTCTCCCTCTAGTCTGTTATCTTAAACCCAGACCCCCGACAGAGAATGGTCCTTAGTTCCCATCTTGCCTCCCCTGCCGTCTTGTTGTAGCCAAAATGGCATTGCAAAATTGTTAATCAAATCATATAATTCTCCAGTTTAAAAGCCTCCCAGGGTTCCTGATCTTACTTAGGATGAACTACAAACTCCTTCCCCAGGCAATGATGACCCATATCAACTGAATACCATCTGACATTCTGATTTTCATTCACTGAGTTCTGATGTCATGTCCCAGGCTCACACTGTCATGCCCCATGTGGGGCATTTCCAGCTCTGGTTCCTTCTGCCTGGAATTCTCTTCCCTGAGAGCTATGGACTGATACTGGCATGCCATTCGGTTCTCAGGCCAAATGCTTCCTTTAAGAGAAGTCTTCCCAGGGCTTCTCTGGTGGCTCAGTGGTAAAGAATCTGTCTGCCAGTGCAGGAGCCGCAGGTTTGATCCCTGGTATGGGAAGATCCCACATGCCATGGAGCAACAGAGCCCAAGCACTGCAACTACTGAGCCCATGCTCTGGAGCCCAGGAACTGCAGCTACTGAAGCCTGCATCCCCTAGAGCCCGTGCTTTGCAACAAGAGAATCCACAGCCAGGAGCAGCCCGCACACTGCAAAGAAGAGTAGCCCCTACTCCCCACAACTGGAGAAAAGCCTGTGCAGCAACAGCCAAAGATAAATGAACACATTTTTAAATAAAATGTAATAAGAATAAATAAAATACAGTAAGAAAAAATGTTTGTTAAAAAGAGACGTCTTCCCAAATAACCCAATCTTAGCAGAACCCTCACAGCCTCTTTCCCAAGTCTAGGTTGCTATCACATTGCCTGGATGTACTATTTTTGGTATCACATTATCCTTTTTTTTTTTATTTTAATTGGGCTTCCCTAGTGGCTCAGTAGGTAAAAATCTGTCTGCTATGCAGGAGACCTGGGTCCAGTCCCTAGGTCAGAAAGATCCCCTGGAGAAGGGAATGGCTACTCACTCCAGTATTCTTGGATTGGAAATTCCATGGACAGAGGAGTCTGCAGCCATACAGTCCATGGGGTTGCAAAGAGGCAAACACTACTTAGAAACTGAGCCACGTATCTATCTTGTTTACTTTTTGAAGTTATTTAGCATCTCCTTTATCCACTAGGACTAAATTTCATGAAGACAAAGACTGACTCTTCTGTTCATTAATATATATTAACATGTTAGTATTTTCTATAATGGACCCTGACACAGGGGAAAACCAGAATTGATATATTTTAAGGCTTGTTATGAACCAGATATGGTTCAAAGAGTGTTACCCCAAATCACTTACTGCTCCAATAGTAGATGTGATTAGTAGTCTGTATTCCAGAGGAGCTGTAGCAGACAAAGATGATGGGCTATATGCTGCTATTAAGCAGAGTTGAAATTTTAACCTAGTCTGTCTATGTCCATTGCCCATATTCTACATGGAACATTGTTACTGTATTAAGTGTAATGAAGTAAGTTGAATGAATGAACAAATAAAAAACTTTCATTCATGTTGTGATACACTATGTTCTTTTGTTTAATTGGAGAATAATCACTTTACAGTATCATGTTAGCTTCTGCTATACAATGAAATGAATCAGCTATATGTATACATATATCCCCTCCCTCTTGGACCTCCTAGAGTGGTCATACAGAGTGAAGTAAGTCAGAAGGGAAAAGCAGATATCATACAGTAATGCATACATGGGGAATCTAGAAAAACAGTACTAATGAAACTATTTCTAGGGCAGGAATAGAGACACAGAAGTAGAGAATGGACATGTATACACAGGTGGGGAAGGGGAGGGTGAGATGAATTGGGAGATTAGAGTTGACAGATATATGCACACCATGTGTAAAATATATAGCTACTGAGAAGTTGCTATATAGCACAGGGAGCTCTATGATGACCTAGATTAGTGGAGTTGGGGTAAGGGGGAGGACTGTTCTGATGATTTATTATCCTCAGTGTTAGATGTTGGAAATGCCCCAACCACTGGATTTGGAAATAATAAATATGACATAAATGAAAGAACCAAAACCATAAAATCCATTGATAAAGTACTATGCACATTTATTTTCTTATGAGTAACTGGAAATGTCGAGAGCAATGGTTTATACCCACCACCCCTGAACTTAACAGCCAAGAAACCAGAGATCCCTCAATGAATCCTAAAATGTCTAACATTTTAGTAACATTGTCCTCAGCATAGATTTTCCTTATATGTAATGATTCTGTCCATTGTGGCATAGACTTCAGTGTCTTCCTTCCATTTTGGTGGGTGATTATACCTGGGGTATGGCCAAGGTGCAGTTTAGTCCCATCCCCTTCAGGAAATCAACCTAATACCCAAAGTATGAGACGTGTTTATTCTTATCACTGCTCCAAATATACCACCTGCCATTGCTGCTAATAATAATTAATAAATAACACCAATAGGTAGTATAAGTCTGTGCCTTTTGGTTCATAATTTATGCCTTGCATATTACAACATATATGGTGTGGATCCTCTGTGCAGTTTCTACTTCACTTTGCAACTCTGTTTTCATCTGTGCATGATCGCAAGGAAGGCACAAAATGATTCCTGCTAACAATTGAATTTCAGCAAAGTTCCTGTAGATCTGCTCATTTTGGCCCATGTTTTCTGTTCTTTTCAGCTGCCAGTTAATAACATATATCATCATGGCAATACACTCAAGGTTTATAGAGCCTAGATGAGACTGAGGCATAAGACTTCACCTTTAGCTACTGAAAAGGCAATTTTCATCTTAAAGAATATTGAAGTATGAAAGCTATTGAATAGAGCTTCCATATGATTGTGTAAAAAAAGGATTCTAATAGGTATAAATCTATCTCTACAGACTCATTTGCTTTTACTGAGCCTGACCTTATTTCAGGACATATTATTAATCCTAAAGACAGGCTTTATGCTTCCTTCTCTATGTTGAGCTATTTAAGAAGGATGTCTCTAAATTGAGATAAGGTTAATGAGAAAAAAATATCACCTACAACAGCTGAACCAGGGAAAGGACATAGCCTCATGTCATTCTTTTTTTAAGTATGGCCAAGGAAAATAAAGACATTCTGTGGTGGAACAGATAATACAACAAACCTCAGCCCTATCTGTGTCACACAGCTGGACTTCAAGGTGATAAAATCCCAGCAGTGCTCGCTAATACTAAGAACTTGGAAATAATCACAATGAAGGTTCATGTTAACTTCTTCCTCTTCTGACTGGGGGAAAATGAGTGAAGTTGGGGAAGGAAATGAGGGGTCTGCTCTCCTCTCTCTGAGATGAGACTCCGCAGCTCCGTGGAGAATTGAGAAGAGTTTTAAATTAGGGAATTAGCCATCAGTCTTCTCTGGTGGCTCAGATGGTAAAGAATCTGCCTGAAATGCAGGAAACCCAGGTTCAGTCCCAGGGTAGGGAAGACCCCCTGGAGAAGGGCATGGCAACCCACTCCAGTAGTCTTGCCAGAAGAATTCCAAGGATAGAGGGGCCTGGTAAGCTACAATCCATGGGGTCTCAAAGAGTCAGACATGACTGAGACACTAACACTTTCACCCACTGGGAACACACACACACATACAAACACACAACACAATAGATGGTAACAAACTTGATCTAGAATATCTAACATCCTCAGAGAAGACCACAGCCAAGTGATCTAAGTAATGAGATCACTGCAGTGGGTGTCTCTCCTCTCCAGCACCCAAGTCGTTCCTACAGGCTATGTACAAGGGCACCGCAGTTCTTTAGAGGGATAAACTGCTACCCATTAGGATGGGAAGAGAGTCATATAGTTAGCATATTTCCTCAAGATGAATAGGATGCCTACCCAGATTTGACCATCATGAACAAGATAGAATGTTCAAACATAGCAGAAAGAGAAATAGACATCATAGGGGACAGGAGAAAATAGACCAATTAAGAGAAAACTTAACTCAAGATGGAGAAAAATTCTCACAATGTTTCCTAGTATGAAACAATAAAAATATTCATATTAGAAGGAGCTTATATATAAGGTATTAGGAAAATGAAATGCCAAAGGCAATTTCCAGTGAGGGAAATAAAGTTAGAAATAAAACAATATGATTATAGATCAAAATAATGAGTTAGATCAAGGAACAGAATAGTCTAATAAACATGAAATCAGTAACATAGAGGAAAATTTTGAGATGAGGATGGAACATATGTAAAAACAAATTAGGAAAATGTGAATAAGATGAAAGACACAGCAACTGTTATTTCTAAATTATAGATTTCATTAAAAAAACTGATATACTTAGTGAAACATTAAAATTTTCTCCAAAAATTAAGAAATAATGAATCAACATGCCAATTGATAACATTATATTCCCAGGTATTTTGATACAAAATGCTAAATACTAGTACATATTAGAGTTAAGTGATTAAACCACAAGAACAAAAAATTCTTGAGGCATCTAGGGAGAAAATTAGTCAGGTCATATTACCAAGATTTGAACATTGGTCCAGGACATACCTATCAAGTTCTGGGTACATATGACTTAAGGATACTCTGCATAGTCAAGCCTGAAATAACTCAGGAAACATTACTCTGAGATAAACACTTGGAAAAATAAAACCGACTTAAGAATGAAATTCTTCCAATTAGAAATAAATCAAAATAAATATCTTAGAGTTTGAGAAACCATGAAAAGTTGAGTAATAGATTCATTCAGATATGGCACTAATGTACATTCATATAACTTTTTAAAAGCTATAGAAATAAATACTAAATTTGATTTACACGATGCTGGAGAAAGTATAAAATGGAATGGACTGTTTTGTATTGATCATAGATCACTTTAATAATTGATTACACTAAACAAATAAAAAAGGGAAGCTAACAAAATAAAAATATATTTTCTAGGTTTGGGAAATATGAATAAATGTTTATACTCATTTTTTTAATCTCTAAAAATAGAAATGTAGAATTATTTTCAAGATGAGTAGATAACTTCATCTGTTTTAAGAAAATTAGGCTAATATATAGAATGTCTTACAGCAGAAAAAAGTTGAGTGGATGGACTGGCTAATGATGATATATTAGAAACTGAAAGCTTCTCTAGTGGTCCAGGGCTTAAGAATCTGGCTTGCAATGCAAGCGACACCAGTTAAATCCCTAGTTTGGGAAAATCCCACATGTCACAGAGCAACTCAATCTGTGTACCACAACTTCTGAGCACGAGATCTAGAGCCCATGCTCTGCAACTAGAGAAAGCCTGTGTTTAGCAATGAAGACCCAGTGCAGGCAAAAATTAAGTGAATAATAATTTTTTAAAAAAGAAACTGGAAATCTCAATTATCTAAATTATGATAATGATTGGCCTTAAATATAGTCTTTTCTCTTTCCCATGCAAGTATTAGTGATAGCACTCTATGCAGAAATGGAGGTGAAGGCTAACTTTCATTAGCTTGCAAAGAGAGAATTCAATTTGCCTGGTTGGGTTGTGAGTGAGCCTGCATCCTGTGTCATTATGTGATTTCTTCTGATTTCTTTTACATTCCTTGTCAGGGTGACTCCAATGTTTTGAGGGATATGGAAGTAGCACAAAGTCCCTGATGTTTCCAAAATGACTCTATCCTATAGCCAACTATTGCCATAATTAGGATCACCTGGTGGCCTGGGGTTGGAGAAGCCTGGTGTTGGAGAAGACTCTTGAGGCCCTTGGACTGCAAGATCAAACCAGTCCACCCTAAAGGAAACCAGTCCAAAATATTCATTGGAAGGACTTTTGCTGAAGCTGAAACCAAAACTTTGGCCACCTGATGCAAAGAGCTGACTCCTTATAAAAGACCCTGATGCTGGGAAAGATTGAAAGCAGGAGAAAGGGATGACAGAGGAAGAGATGGTTGGATGGCATCACCGACTTGATGGACATGAGTTTGAGCGAGCTCTGGGAGTTGGTGATGGACAGGGAAGCCTGGAGTGCTGTAGTCCATGGAGTCGAAAAAAATCGGACATGGCTGAGTGACTGAACTGAACTGACAGCCTGGTGAATAGAGAAAGGATAAGATTTCCAAAATCGAAGATGGTGGAGGAATAGGGTGGGAGATCACTTTCTCCCCCACATATTCATCAAAAGAACATTTGGACCCTGAGAAAATTCCACAAAACAACTTCTGAATGATGGCAGAAGACATCAGGGACCCAGAAAAGCAGCCCATTGTCTTTGAAAAGAGATAGAAAAAAATATAAAAAATAAAAAGAGAGACAAAAGAGGTAGGGATGGAGCTCCGTCCTGGGAAGGGAATCTTAGAAAAGAGAGAAGTTTCCAAACACCAGGAAACACTCTCACTGCTGAATCTGTGGCAAGCCTTGGAACAACAGAGGGCAACATAACTGGAAGGAAAAATAAATAACGAATTAAAACCCATAGATTACATGCCCAACGGTAGCTCCCCCAGTAGAGAAGCAGCGCAGATGCCTGCATTCACCACTAGCAAGTGGGGGCTGGGCAGGGAGGTGCAGGCTGCATTGCTTAGAGTAAGGAACCGGCCTGAATGCCTGGAAGGGCAACATGAGGGAACTAACTTGGGCTAGCAAACCAGACTGTGGGATAACTACCAAGCAAAAAGCCCTACCCTAAGACACCGCCAGACCTGCTCACAGAACAAAGGACTGAGCAGAGCTAGCCGGCTGCAGACCGCCCATCCCCTCTGGTGACAGGCCGACCAGGGCAGCCAGAGCTGGAAGGGGGCAGTCGCAGCCCCAGAGAGGCATGATCTACCAAACTGCAAGCAGGCTCATTGCTAACCAGGACTTCTTGGGATTCTGGACGGTCAACATCTGCCTGAGAAGGTGCGCTGGTTGTACACCCAGAAAACTGAGCGGCAGGGTCAGGGGAAGTGATAAGTCGCAGCGACCACACTCGCCAAACACCTGGTCACCTGAGCTGCTCGGATCTGGGAAGAGCACAAAACGCAGGCCCAACTGAGTCTGTGCCTCTGAGGACTACCCAAGTGCCTGAACCTGAGCGGCTTAGACCTGGGAAGTGCATACAACCCAGGGCCAGCCTCAGACAGTTCCCGGCAGAGCAACCTAGAGCCTAAGCAGTGTAGACAGTGAAAGCACCCACGCTGTGAGTGGGGACAAACCCAGTGAGGCCAAGACACTGCGGGCACTCCCCACAGACACCAGTGTTATTTGTTTGCAGCTTTACTCCCTCCCCACAGCACGACTGAACAAGTGAGCCTAAAAAAGTGTCCACCACCACCCCCTTGTGCCAAGGTGGAAAATAGACACTGAAGAGACCAGCAAACAAAAGAAGCTAAAACAGAGAGACCCTCCTTGGAAGTGACAGGTGCAATAGATTAAAACCCTGTAGATAGTACCAACTACATAGGAAGGGGTCTATAGATCTTGAGAAGTATAAGCCGGATCAAGGAACTATCTGAAAATGAACTGACCCCACACTGCCCACAACAACACCAGAGAAAGACCTAGATATATTTTTACTATCATTCTTTAACTTATTTTTATTTTTAAGTCCTCTATTACTCCTTTAATTTTCATTTTTATAACCTACTATTACTTTGAAAAAAAAGAGAAACTCTATTTTTTAAAGCAAACTTCATATATATATATTTTATAATTTTTGTGAATTTGGCTTTTGTTTTCTCTCTCTTTTTCTTTAATATTGTATTTTTGAAAATCCAACCTCTTTCTACATTTTTAATTTTTGCTTTTTGGTATTTAGTATCAATTTTGTACCTTTAAGAACCCAATCTTCAGTACCCATTTTTACTTGGGAGTGAGATTACTGACTTAACTGCTCTCTCCCCCCTTTTCTCCACCAGGTTGCTTCTATCTTCTCCCTCCCCCTTCTCTTCTCTACTCAACCCTGTGAATCTCTTTGTGTGTCCCAGACGGTGGAGAACACTTAGGGAACTGATTACTGGCTGGATCTGTCTCTCTCCTTTTGATTCCCCTTTATCCTCCTGGCCACCTCTGTCTCCTTCCTCCCTCTTCTCTTCTCTTCTCTGTACAACTCCATGAACATCTTTGAGCGGCCCAGACTGTGGAGTGCATATAAGGAAGTGATTACTAGCTAGCTTGCTCTCTCCTCTTTTGATTCCACCTCATCTCATCCTGGTCACCTCTATCTCCCTCCTCCCTCTTCTCTTCTCCATGTAACTCTGTGAACCTCTGTGGGTGTCCCTAAGTGTGGAGAAACTTTTCTTCTTTAACCTAGATGTATTATCAATGGTACTGTACAGATGGAGAAGTCTTGAGGATACTGTAAAAATAAGACTGAAAACCAGAGGCATGAGGCTTAAGTCCAAATCCTGAGAACACCAGAGAACTCCTGACTCCAGGGAACATTAATCGACAGGAGCTCATCAAACACCTCATTCCTACACTGAAACCAAGCACCACCCAAGAGCCAACAAGTTCCAGAGCAAGACATACCACACAAATTCTCCAGTAACACAGGAACACACCCCTGAGCTTCAATATACAGGCTGCCCAAAGTCACTCCAAACCCACTGACATGTCATAACACATTACTGGACACTTCATTGCACTCCAAAGAGAAGAAGTCCAGCTCAACCCACCAGAACACAGACACAAGTTTACCTAACCAGGAAACCTTGATAAGCCACGCATACCACCCCACCAACAGCAAGGCAACTCCACAATAAAGAAAACTCCACAAACTGCCAGCATACAGAAAGGCCACCCCAAACACAGCAATATAAACAAGATGAAGAGACAGAGAAGTACCCAGCAGTTAAAGGAACAGAATCAGTGCCCATCAAACCAAAGAGAAAGAGATAAGGAATCTACCTGATAAAGAATTCCAAATAAGGATACTGAAAATGATCCAAAATCTTGAAAACAAAATGAAATCACAGATAAATAGCCTGGAGACAAGGACTGAGAAGATGCAAGAAAGGTTTAAAAAGGACTTAGAAGAAAAGAAAAGAGTCAATATACAATGAATAATGTGATAAAATTATATCAAAAACACTCTGGAGGGAACAAATAGTAGAATAACGGAGGCAGAAAATAGGATTAGTGAGATAGAAGATAGAATAGTAGAAATAAATGAATCAGAGAGGAAAAAAGAAAAACGAATTAAAAGAAATGAGGACAATCTCAGAGACCTCTGGGGCAATGTTAAATGCCCCAACATTTGAATCATAGCAGTCCTAGAAGAAGAAGACAAAAAGAAAGAACATGAGAAAATACTTGAGGAGATAATAGTTGAAAACTTCCCTAAAATGGGGAAGGAAACTATCGCCCAAGTCCAAGAAACCCAGTGAGTCCCAAACAGGATAAACCCTCAAACACAAAGAACAAATATTAAAAGCAGCAAGGGAAAAACAACAAATAACACACGAGGGGATTCCTATAAGGATAACAGCTGATCTTTCAATAGAAACTCTTCATGCCAGGAGGGAATGGCAGGACATACTTAAAGTGATGAAAGAAAATAACCTACAGCCCAGATTACTGTACCCAGCAAGGATCTCATTCAAATATGAAGGAGAAATCAAAAGCTTTACAGACAAGCAAAAGCTGAGAGAATTCAGCACCACCAAACCAGCTCTCCAACAAATGTTAAAGGATCTTCTCTAGACAGGAAACACAAAAAGGGTGTATAAACTCAAACCCAAAACAATAAAGTAAATGGCAACGGGATCATACTTATCAATAATTACCTTAAATGTAAATGGGTTGAATGCCCCAACCAAAAGACAAAGACTGGCTGAATGGATACAAAAACAAGACCCCTATATATGTTGTCTACAAGAAACCCGCCTCAAAACAAGGGACACATACCAACTGAAAGTGAAGGGCTGGAAAAAGATATTCCGCCCAAATAGAGACCAAAAGAAAGCAGGAGTAGCAATACTCATATCAGATAAAATAGACTTTAACACAAAGGCTCTGAAAAGAAACAAAGGACACTACATGATAATCAAAGGATAAATCCAAGAAGAAGATATAACAATTATAAATATATATGCACCCAACATAGGAGCACCACAATATGTAAGACAAATGCTAACAAGTATGAAAGCGAAAATTAACAATAACACAATAATAGTGGGAGACTTTAATACCCCACTCACACCTATGGATAGATCAACTAAACAGACAATTAACACAGAAACACAAACTTTAAATGACAAAATAGACCAGTTAGACCTAATTGATATCTGGGACATTTCACCCCCCAAAATTGAATTTCATCTTTTCTTAAGTGCGCATGGAACCTTCTCCAGGATAGATCACATCCTGAGCCATAAATAGAGCCTTGATAACTTCAAAACTATTGAAATCATTCCAAGTATCTGTTCTGATCACAATGCAGTAAGATGAGATGTCAATTACAGGAGAAAAACTATTAAAAATTCCAAACTATGGAGGCTGAACAAAACGCTGTTGAATAACGAACAAATCACTGAAGAAATCAAAAAAGAAATCAAAATATGCATAGAAACGAATGAAAATGAAAACACAACAATCCAAAACCTATGGGAGACTGTAAAAGCATTGCTAAGGGGAAGGTAAATAGCAATACAGGCATACCTCAAGAAACAAGAAAAAAGTCAAATAAATAACCTAACTCTACACCTAAAGCAACTAGAAAAGGAAGAAATGAAGAACCCCAGGCTTAGTAGATAGAAAGAAACCTTAAAAATTAGGGCAGAAATAAATGTAAAGGAAACAAAAGAAACCATAGCAAAAATCAAAAAAGCCAAAAGCTGGTTCTTTGAGAGGATAAATAAAATAGACAAACCATTAGCCAGACTCATCAAAAAACAAAGGGAAAAAAAATCAAATCAATAAGATTAGAAATGAAAATGGAGAAATCACAACAGACACCACAGAAATACAAAAGATCATAAGACTACTATCAGCAATTATATGCCAATAAAATGGACAACGTGGAAGAAATGGACAAATTCTTAGAAAAGTACAACTTTCCAAAACTGAACCAGGAAGAAATAGAAAATCTTAACAGACTCATCACAAGCATGGAAATTGAAATTGTAATCAGAAATCTTCCAGCAAGCAAAAGCCCAGGACCAGATGGCTTCACAGCTGAATTCTACCAAAAATTTAGAGAAGATCTAACACCTATCCTACTCAAACTCTTCCAGAAAATTTCAGAGGAAGGTAAACTCCCAAACTCATTCTATGAGGCCACCATCACCCTAATTCCAAAACCTGACAAAGATGCCATGAAAAAAAGAAAACTACAGGCCAATATCACTGATGAGCATTGATGCAAAAATGCTTAACAAAATTCTAGCTATCAGAATCCAACAAAACATTAAAAAGATCATACATCATGACCAAGCGGGCTTTATCCCAGGGATGCAAGGATTCTTCAGTCTTCGCAAATCAATGTAATACACCACATTAACAAATTGAAAAATAAAAGCCATATGATTATCTCAATAGATGCAGAGAAAGCCTTTGACAAAATTCAACATCCATTTATGATTAAAAAAAAAAAAAAAAAACCTCCAGAAAGCAGGAATAGAAGGAACATACCTCAACATAATAAAAGCTGTATATGACAAACCTACAGCAAACATTATCCTCAATGGTGAAAAATTGAAGGCATTTCCCCTAAAGTCAAGAGCAAGACAAGGGTGCCCACTTTCACCACTACTATTCAACATAGTTTTGGAAGTTTTGGCCACAGCAATCAGAGCAGAAAAAGAAATAAAAGGAATCCAAATTGGAAAAGAAGTAAAACTCTCACTGTTAGCAGATGACATGATCCTCTACATAGAAAACCCTAAAGACTCCACCAGACAATTACTAGAGCTAATCAATGAATATAGTAAAGTTTCAGGATATAAAATCAACACACAGAAATCCCTTGCATTCCTATACACTAATAATGAGAAATTAGAAAGAGAAATTAAGGAAACAATTCCATTCACCATTGCAACAAAAAGAATAAAATACTTAGGAATATATCTACCTGAAGAAACAGAAGACCTATATATAGAAAACTATAAAACACTGATGAAAGAACTCAAAGAGGACACTAATAGATGGAGAAATATACCATGTTCATGGATTAGAAGAATCAATATAGTGAAAACGAGTATATTGCCCAAAGCAATCTATAGATTCAATGCAATCCCTATCAAGCTACCAATGGTATTTTTCACAGAGCTAGAACAAATAATTTCACAATTTTGTATGGAAATACAAAAAAACTTCCAATAGCCAAAGCAATCTTGAGAAAGAAGAATGGAACCAGAGAAATCAACGTGCCTGATTTCAGGCTGTTCTACAAAGCCACAGTCATCAAGACAGTATGGTACTGGCACAAAGACAGAAATGTAGATCAATGGAACAAAATAGAAAGCCCAGAGATAAATTCACGCACCTATGGACACCTTATCTTTGACAAAGGAGGCAAGAATATACAATGGAGTAAAGACAATCTCTTTAACAAGTGGTGCTGGGAAAACTGGTCAACCACTTGTAAAAGAATGAAACTAGAACACTTTCTAACACCATACACAAAAATAAACTCGAAATGGATTAAAGATCTAAATGTAAGACCAGAAACTATAAAACTCCTAGAGGAGAACATAGGCAAAACATTCTCCAACATAAATCACAGCAGGATCCTCTATGACCCACCTCCCAGAATATTGGATATAAAAGCAAAAATAAACAAATAGGACCTAATTAAACTTAAAAGCTTCTGCACAACAAAGAAAACTATAAACAAGGTGAAAAGACAGCCTTCTGAATGGGAGAAAATAATAGCAAATGAAGCAACTGACAAAGAATTAATCTCAAAAATATGCAAGCAACTCCTGCAGCTCAATTCCAGAAAAATAAACAACCCAACCAAAAAATAGGCCAAAGAACTAAACAGACATTTCCCCAAAGCAGACATTCAGATGGCTAACAAATACATGAAAAGATGCTCAACATCACTCATTATCAGAGAAATGTAAATCAAAACCACAATGAGATACCATTCCACGCCAGTCAGAATGGCTGCTATCCAAAAGTCTACAAGCAATAAATGCTGGAGAGGGTGTGGAGAAAGGGAACCCTCTTACATTGTTGGTGGGAATGCAAACTAGTACAGCCACTATGGAGAACAGTGTGGAGATTCCTTAAAAAACTGGAAATAGAACTGCCTTATGACCCAGCAATCCCACTGCTGGGCATACACACTGAGAAAACCAGAATTGAAAGAGACACGTGTACCCCAATGTTCACTGCAGCACTGTTTATAATAATCAGGACATGGAAGCAACCTAGATGTCCATCAGCAGACAAATGGATAAGAAAGCTGTGGTACATATACACAATGGAGTATTACTCAGCCATTAAAAAGAATACATTTGAATCAGTTCTAATGAGGTGGATGAAACTGGAGCTGATTATACAGAGTGAAGTAAGCCAGAAAGAAAAACACCAATACAGTATACTAACCCATATATATGGAATTTAGAAAGATGGTAATGATAACCCTGTATGTGAGGCAGCAAGAGAGACACAGATGTATAGAACAGTCTTTTGGACTCTGTGGGAGAGGGAGAGGGTGGGATGATTTGGGAGAATGACATTGAAATATGTATAATATCATATATGAAATGAATCACCAGTCCAGGTTTGATGCATGATACAGGATGATCGGGGCTGGTGCACTGGGATGACCCAGAGGGATGGTATGGGGAGGGAGGTGGGAGGGGGGGTTCAGGATGGGGAACACGTGTACACCTGTGGCGAATTCGTGTTGATGTATGGCAAAACCAATATAATATTGTAAAGTAATTAGCCTTCAATTAAAATAAATAAATTCCTATTAAGAAAATCTCCATTAAAAGGAAAAAAGAAAGTGTAGAATGCCAGCTGAAAATATGATATATCCAACCAAATTATTTCCCTCCCAGAAATTATACCTCCCCTTCTATTTAAGTGTGATACACTTTACCTTTTGTTTGAAAACAAAATAAAACTATTGGAGTTGAGTCAAAAGTAACAAAACAGCACACTGTTTAACTTCCATTTTGTTAACTGCCTAATTTCAACAAGATCTGTGCTAAAATCTTTAGAGTGCTGCATTCATGAGCAGCGCAGTCTTGTGCAGCATTGAGTGGCCTAGGGCCCAGCCCGGGGAGGACTAGAGGTTAAAAAAAGAAAATGTTTTCCAAAATCCCATAGTAAATTGACTGGAGAAGGGGATGGCAATCCAGTCCAGCATTCTTGCCTGGAGAATCCCATGGAAAGAGAAAACTGGCAAACTATTGTCCATGGGGTCACAAAGAGTTGGACATGACTGCTATCACTCAAATATTTGCCTAAACTCATTATTTCACTAATAGTGATCCATCATGATTCTGTTTAAATACTGAACTTGATTTTAAAGTTTTAATACCTCAATAGGTTTAGTTCAGGGGTTCCCTGGTGACTCAGTGGTAAAGAATCTGCTTGTAATGCAGGAGACATGGGTTCAATCCCTAGGTTGGGAAGATCCCCTGGAGAAAGAAATGGCAACCCACTCCAGTATTCTTGCCTGGAAAATTCCACAGACAGAGTAGCCTGGTGGGCTACAGTCCACGCAGTCACAAAGAGCTGGACATGACTGAAGGACTAACACTTCACTTCAGGATTAGCTCAATGCCAAATCAAGGGACCAATAGTAGAATTGGCCTAAATTAAGATCTAGTATCTTGCTCTAAAGCCATCAGCATCCAGGTTTATAGTTGGAAGGCTGTTGTTCTTTCCAGAATTAGCCTCAATACTGCTGCTCTATCCTATAATTTTAAATGGATTAGCTTAAATTTTATTAGATCTATTTATTTTAAAATATTTTGCAAAAACATTCTCAATTTGCTGTTATTAACAAAACACAAGTTTCAGGTTTTCTCTTCTGAAATCTATTTCAGAAAATAAATTTGCAGATAGAGATGAAAAATTTTACTTTCTACCAATTTAAAAGAACTTCCATACAAAGTTGCTTATCCTAAAATATTGTTAGAAGCATTCAGTGGAAACAGACATGTTATTATGAGTAACTTTAGTAGGCAAAAATCTCAAGCAGCTTTGTTTTCTAGTCTTCCTATCTTATTTCCAGTTTCCTCCAGTGATCCTGTATCCACAGTCTGTGCCAAATTTGGGGTCTCTTCTTGAACTTAGCTCCAACCAGTGGCTCACACCAAACCAGTCACCTGAAAATGTATTTCCACTGTTCTTGGCAAGTTAAGACAAAGAAAGTCTCAAGAGTCTCTTCCTTCCAAAACCTTTTCTTTTTCATTCCAACTGCAATCACCTCCCCCTTTTATGAGTTTCTAAAGCATTTACAATTACACTGAAACCTAGTTCCAGGTCAGGTGTTCTGTTTCACTTTCTACTGTTTGTAGTGGGCCATCCACATCTTGTCTCTGAGGGGCAAGATCGTATCTAGAAGAGGACAGGGCCCTTGCCCCTTGGATATCTGTGGCTCTGAACACTAGACTCTCTGTGTACTAGACTATCTTTACTTCACAGTGTCACAGACAGCAGGATTCTGAGCTAAAATCTTCCTTGCTTGCATCTCCAACAAGGCTCTTCTCAGTATTTATGAGATAAAATAATGTCAGAACCCAAATAAAGCATCCAAATATATACCCTTGTTTTACATAGCATGTGATTTGCCAGACTTTGTTCACAAATCTGCATCTCAAACTAATTACCCAAAAGTTTTAGATCAAGAAAGTATTCTCTCATTTGAGAAATGTAGTATTGCATTTTAAGTCAGGTCCATTATCTCCTCTTTTAAAGTCCAGTATTCAGCAAGGGTACAATTTCATATTTGTCTCTTTATAGATTCTAAACCTGGTTAATGAATGAAGTAAGAGAAAGAAGGTGTCAGAAAATATGAAGGATCCCCTCCCCTGGACAGGAAAAGCGAAGAGAAGAGGCAACCTTGGGGTAAGATGCCACATATTGTCACCATAATGTCAGGTGTCTGCAGTCTAAAGAAAAAATATGCTAAGATTCACAAAGTTTGTAAATGATGAGTCTGTCCACTTATTAATCTACATTTTCCTCCCTCAGGGAAATTTAATCTCAGAGATTTCAGTGGGAAACACATTTCTGAAATAAAAAGGATGTCACTTTATCTTCCTCAGCAGAGCTGTCACCCGATTTTCTGCATGAGAAAAGCATTTATGTTAGTGCAGACTTGTTTGCTGGTTGTAAATGTTCACTTTCAAAAATTAAGCTATTTTTAATTTTTTAAAGTTACTCTTCTAGAATTTATTATTAAGAAAAGACACTTTAAGGACTTCCCTGGTCGTCTAGTGGGTTAAGATTTCACCTCTCAATGCAGGGGGTTCTGATTCAATTCCTGGTCAGGAAGCTAAGATCCTATATGCCTTGCAGTCAAAAAACCAAAATGTAAAACAGAAGCAATATTGTAACAAATTCATTAAAGACTTTTTAAATGGTCCACATTTAAAAAAAATTGTCAAAAAGTCACTTTAAGCCATCTGAATGATATCTTAGAGATTATAGCATTCTAAAAGTGAGTTTGACTGAACTCCGGCAGTTGGTGATGGACAGGGAGGCCTAGCATGCTGCAGTTCATGGGGTCGCAAAGAGTTGGACATGACTGAGTGACTGAACTGAACTGAACTGAAAATATTTAGAGCTTTATCTAACTATTCATACATATTTAAGATTCTAAAGAAATGATAGAACATAATCAATAGAAGCAATTTCTTAAGTACCTACGAGGTGCCAGGCATTGAGATGGATGCTGGGGATGGGCTTTTGAACAAGACATCCCATCTTCCTGGAAGACAGACAATGAAACTTATAATGCTCAATCCTGTGATAAAAAGGAAGGGCAGGGAACTAAGGAATGTGACCCAGGACCAACAGTTGAGTCTAAACATCAGAGAATAGAGCCCTATTAAAAAGATATTTCAATTGGGACTTGAACCAGAAGCGAAGGATGCAAGTTGGGGAAGATTGTTCCAGGTGGAGGGCACAGGAAAGGTGGGAGAAAATATGACTTCTTTGGGACAAAGTCTATGCCCCAACCAGTAACACTGAAGAAACTGAAGTTGAATGGTTTTATGAAGACCTACAAGATCTTTTAGAAAGTAACACCCCAAAAAGATGTCCTTTTCATTCTAGGGGACTGCAATGCAAAAGTAGGAAGTCAAGAAACACCTGGAGTAACAGGCAAATTTGGCCTTGGAATGTGGAATGAAGCAGGGCAAAGACTAATAGAGTTTTGCCAAGAAAATGCACTGGTCATAGCAAACACCCTCTTCCAAAAACACAAGAGAAGACTCTACACATGGACATCACCAGACAAATGGTCAACACTGAAATCAGATTGACTATATTCTTTGCAGCCAAAGATGGAGAAGCTCCACACAGTCAACAAAAACAAGACCAGGAGCTGACTGTGGCTCAGATCATGAACTCCTTATTGCCAAACTCAGACTCAAATTGAAGAAAGTAGGGAAAACCGCTAGACCATTCAGGTATGGCCTAAAGCAAATGCCTTATGATAATACAGTGGAAGTGAGAAATAGATTTAAGGGCTTAGATCTGATAGATAGAATGCCTGATGAACTAGGGAATGAGGTTTGTGACATTGTACAGGAGACAGGGATCAAGACCATCCCCATGAAAAAGAAATGCAAAAAAGCAAAATGGCTGTCTGGGGAAGCCTTACATATAGCTGTGAAAAGAAGAGAGGTGAAAAGCCAAGGAGAAAACGAAAGATATAAGCATCTGAATGCAGAGTTCCAAAGAATAGCAAGAAGAGATAAGAATGCCTTCTTCAGCGATCAATGCAAAGAAATAGAGGAAAAGAACAGAATGGGAAAGACTAGAGATCTCTTCAAGAAAATTAGAGATACAGAGGGAACATTTCATGCAAAGATGGCCTTGATAAAGGACAGAAATGGTCTGGACCTAACAGAAGCAGAAGATATTAAGAAGAGGTGGCAAGAATACACAGAAAAACTGTACAAAAAAGATCTTCACGACCCAGATAATCATGATGATGTGATCACTCATCTAGAGCCAGACCTCTTAGAATGTGAAGTCAAGTGGGCCTTAGAAAGCATCCCTATGAACAAAGCTAGTGGAGATGATGGAATTCCAGTTGAGCTATTTCAAATCCTGAAAGATGATGCTGTGAAAGTGCTGCACTCAATATGCCAGCAAATTTGGAAAACTCAGCAGTGGCCAAAGGACTGGAAAAGGTCAGTTTTCATTCCAATTCCAAAGAAAGGCAATACCAAAGAATGCTCAAACTACCGCACAATTGCACTCATCTCACATGCTGGTAAAGTAATGCTCAAAATTCTCCAAGCCAGGCTTCAGCAATACGTGAACCGTGAACTCCCTGATGTTCAAGCTGCTTTAGAAAAGGCAGAGGAACCAGAGATCAAATTGCCAACATCTGCTGGATCATGGAAAAAGCAAGAGAATTCCAGAAAAACATCTATTTCTGCTTTATTGGCTATACCAAAGCCTTTGACTGTGTGGATCACAATAAACTGTGGAAAATTCTGGAAGAGATGGGAATACCAGACCACCTGACCTGCCTCTTGAGAAATCTGTATGCAGGTCAGGAAGCAACAGTTAGAACTGGACATGGAACAACAGACTGGTTCCAAATAGGAAAAGGAGTACGTCAAGGCTGTATATTGTCACCCTGCTTATTTAACTTATATGCAGAGTACATCATGAGACACGCTGGGTTGGAAGAAACACAAGCTGGAATCAAGATTGCCGGGAGAAATATCAATAACCTCAGATAGGCAGATGACACAACCCTTATGGCAGAAAGTGGAGAGGAGCTAAAAAGCCTCTTGATGAAAGTGAAACAGGAGAGTGAAAAAGTTGGCTTAAAGTTCAACATTCAGAAAACGAAGATCATGGCATCTGGTCCCATCACTCCATGGGAAAGAGATGAGGAAACAGTGGAAACAGTGTCAGACTTTATTGTTTTGGGCTCCAAGGTCACTGCAGATGGTGGCTGCAGCCATGTAATTAAAAGACACTTACTCCTTGGAAGAAAAGTTATGACCAGCCTAGATAGTATATTCAAAAGCAGACATTACTTTGCCGACTAAGGTCTGTCTAGTCAAGGCTATGGTTTTTCCTGTGGTCATGTATAGATGTGAGAGTTGGACTGTGAAGAAGGCTGAGTGCTGAAGTATTGATGCTTTTGAACTGTGTATTGGAGAAGACTCTTGAGAGTCCCTTGGACTGCAAGGAGATCCAACCAATCCATTCTGAAGATCAGCCCTGGGATTTCTTTGGAAGGAATGATGCTAAAGCTGAAACTCCAGTCCTTTGGCCACCTCATGCGAAGAGTTGACTCTTTGGAAAAGACTCTGATGCTGGGAGGGATTGGGAGCAGGAAGAGAAGGGAACGACCGAGGATGAGATGGCTGGATGGCATCACGGACTCGATTGACGTGAGTCTGAGTGAACTCCAGGAGGTGGTGATGGACAGGGAGGCTTGGCGTGCTGTGATTCATGGGGTCGCAAAGAGTCGGACACTACTGAGTGACTGAACTGAAAGAGCTTAAGTACTGCAATTATGTTAATAACCATCCCTCTGGCTATAGAGGCAGAACAGAAAGCACAGGACTAGTCAGAGAGCTAGATCTACAGTCCAGGAAAAAGATAATGATGGGTCCTGACTGAACTGGATAGGGAAATGGAGAGATGCAAGACATAGTCCAGAAGTAGAGGTAAACATATATGGTGGAATTGTGAGAACTTTGGTGATGAGGAAGAAGTAGAATATCAGCACGTCCTGTACTGCCGTGCAGGTTGTGCACTGAGCAACCCGAGAGGGCTTTTGTCATTACATCTATATTAAAGTCTCTTGAGGAAGTTGTGCATTATGGTGGAACCTGAAAGCCTAATGATGAAAAAAACCTATGTCCTGTTCTCTCTCCTGGCCAAATGCAAGTAATGGTGCCATTTATTGCAAGGTAGGTGATGGGTAGGTAGGTAGTGGTGGCAGTGACTAGGGGAAATAAAAAGATGACGGCTAAGCAGTTTGAATGAAGCTGGATGCTGGCCAAGTGGATACGTGCTTGCTAGTCAGGATATTACCATGATGATGTATGTTTGAGAAATCTCAGCATTCAGAGGATAATGGAAACAAGAAAGTTTTCTGAGATGAGACAAAGAGAGTGTAAGGACTGAAAAACTGGAATTTCAAAGCTTTTGGCATTCAGCATTCATTGGTAATGAAAAGGCAAAGGATAAAGAGGTAGGGGAGGTAACTGGAAGACCAGGGAAGGCTGGTGACATAGGGTCCATGGAAGAGAGAAAAGAAGGGACAAGCTTAATCCAGTGCTCTGTGGTGACCTAGATGAGTGGGATGGGGGTGAGTGGGCAGGACACTCAGAAGAAAGGAGATATATGTATACATATAGCTGATTCACTTCATTGTACAGCAGAAACTATCACAAAATATAAGGCAATTACAATCTAATAAAAAACAAGGGACAGTGTCCAGCAGGTATAATGGCACAAGGTGGCCTTGAATAGAATAATTCCATTAGAAAAAAGAGCAGAATCCAAACTCAAATGGCTTAAAGACAGAGTAGAAAATGCAGAAATAGAAGCAGGATGTGTAGACAACTCTTTCATGCTGTTTAATTTTGGAAATTAAGGGGGAGTGGCGCAGTAGCAGAGGGAAAATTAGAGTAAAAAGAGGTTTTAAAAATACAAAACTGGGATAATCTTTTTTAGGAGGTTAAGCAAGCAAAGGTGAAGCAATTAGTTTCCTGTTGAAGCAGATACATATTGTCCTTTGTAATACAGAAGAATGTTACCCCACACACTTCTTACTTCTGTTTCACTTGAGTTAACACAAATCAAAAGGATATAAACTGATACAGAAAGACATTCAGAAAGAAAAATTTCAGGAAACAGCCTGAAAAATCATATGTTCCCTAATGCAATTACTATTTTATCACTTTTTGGAGAAGTTCCTTTTCCCTTTTCAATTTACCTGTTCGGTGGCTTATAAAATTTTAATGTTAGTGGTAGAGGAATCTCAAATGGTTATGCAAATACAGCAGGAAAAAATATCTGTTTTATAGCAAGTTAATTATAGAAATCTTGAAGCTGAATTTCAAAGCAGTAGCTGTATTGTTGAAAGAAGGGTCCTCTGCTATACATTTACAATAGGGCAACCAGAAATCTACAATTTTTTTTCTAATATTCAAGGAAAGAGTAAAAAATAGTTATAAATAGAAATCCAACAAGTTTTGTTCAGAAAGTAGATTTCAATACTTTAAGTACTTTCAATTACATTAAGAATATGAGAGACTATAGATATTGTATTTATTCTCTCAAGAAATTATGCAAGGAAAGATGATTTCCAAAAAAAAAGTATTTGAAGAAGTTTTAAAGATTAGTTTATGAAAGCATCATATATGATACTTTTGAAAATAATAAGTTTAAATTACTGGGATTGCTTCTTTTGAAATAGTTTAATTCCTGTTGAAGGAATTTTCATGTTAGAATTGGAGAAACTCATTATTCACTGCAGATCCTAAATCAGGAATTCCACATAATTAAACACTACTAGATTATATATTTTGTTTTCCAAGCCATTTTCTACCTCTTGCAGATTTGGCAATAATTCTTTCTTTTTCAAATGTCTGATTTTACATATATAAAAAAGCTGCTGTATTAAATCAGCCCAGGGAATTTGAAGGTCTTCTGTGTGGTTCATTTTCAATGTCTGTGTTGGCACTTCCAACTGGACAGCCCATTAGCTAGGAAGCATCTAGCCTGTCTGCGTTTGGCATCTTAGTCACTGGAGTCACTGTCATGCTAAAATGCTGGCCTTCTCTCATTATAATCAGGTTACAAAGTCCTAGTCTCAAAAATCAGTGAGTTCACTGTTTTCCTCTTGAGCTGATGTTAGTGTGCAATGGATGAAATAACTTAACCCAAGCATGGCTCCAGAGACACTGTATTGTTCAGTAAGTCATTTTTATTTTGTAGATACTGTTCTGTTCTCTTTTCTCCTGCAGTGTCTATAAAATTTTCTGTTTTGCTACATCATTTGATCAAATTGGAGAGAAATGACAGCATATTTAATGATAATACATGGGAAGGCAAATTATAAATAATTAATAGATAAGGTGATACTTTTGTTATTGCTTAATTACTAGAGACATTGTTTGTTTTGATTCCTTTTGCATTCTAACTTTTTAACGCATTTTTTTGTCCTTCCACTCCCAAGCACAGTAAAATGTAAGAATCATTACAGGAAATTTTTCATATGAATAAGAAGCCCTTTTCTCTCAACCCTCAACACCTGAAAGTCAGTTCCTGGCTCTACACTTCATAATAATTACTTCTAACAACAAGAAAGGGCTTCCCTGGTGGCTCAGATGGTAAAGAATCTGCCTACTATGTGGGAGACGTGGGTGTGATCCCTGGGTCAGGAAGATCCCCTGGAGGAGGGCATGGCAAGCCACTCCAGTATTCTTGCCTGGAGAATCCAATGAACAGAGAAGCCTGGAGGGCTACAGTCCATGGGGTCACAAAGAGTTGGACACACCTGAGTGACTAAGCATGACTGACAAGAAAACATAGGATTTTATCTCCCTATAAAATTAACATTTAAAGTTTGTGTGATTTCTTATGCTAGACATTTTTTATATTCTGAACTAAAATCTATTCATTTTTGAGTAGCAAAACCATGGAGGCAATATAATTCCATATACAAAATCTCTCTAAAGATTCAGAATTTTATTTTCTTTTCTTAAATTAAGTAAGTGGTGATGCAAAATGTGAAAGGCTCCTAAAACATATTAACCTTGGTTAGCACATTATTCCTCCAGAGTGTCTCTTAACTGAGAAGGACATATTCATTCTCAACATCAGGATGACTTAAGCAAAACAAATTTCTGCACTTGTTAGTCCACAAAATATAAGATACTTCCAGTCAATGAATGACAAAGCTGGTTTTGAGACTGGAAGGGATGATAATTTGGCCCCATTACCCTCTTTTACTAAAAGGATGCTCTTATTAGCATCTCCTTTGCATTCTCTATTAGAGAAGGAAATGGCAACCCACTCCATTGTTCTTGCCCGGAGAATCCCAAGGATGGCACAGACTGGTGGGCTGCTGTCTATGGGGTCGCACAGAGTCGGACACGACTGAAGCGACTCAGCAGCAGCAGCAGCTGCATTCTCTTGGAGCTTCCAAGGTGGCTCCATGGTAAAGAATCCACCTGCCAATGCAGGAGACTCAGGAGACACAGGTCCTATCCCTGGGTTGGGAAGATCCCCTGGAGGAGGGCATGGCAACCCACTCCAGGATTCTTGCCTGGAGAATCCCATGGACAGAGGAGCCTGGTGGGCTATAGTTCCTGGTGTCCCAGAGTCGTACATGACTGAGGACACACACTTATTACATTCTCTTGCATTAGATGTAATATTTGGTGAAGTCTCATACATAGGAAGAGCTCATATATTTGTTGAAAAGAAAATAACATTCACATTTCTGTTTTGACACTATCTGAGATGTGGCAGAAAGTGAAGAGGAGCTAAAAGGCCTCTTGATGAAAGTGAAAGTGGAGAGTGAAAAAGTTGGCTTAAAGCTAAACATTCAGAAAATGAAGATCATGGCATCTGGTCCCACCACTTCATGGGAAATAGATGGGGAAACAGTGGAAACAGTGTCAGACTTTATTTTTTTGGGCTCCAAAATCACCACAGATGGTGACTGCAGCCATGAAATTAAACGATGCTTACTCTTTGGAAGAAAAGTTATGACCAATCTAGATAGCATATTCAAAAGCAGAGACATTACTCTGCCAACAAAGGTCCATCTAGTCATGGCTGTGGTTTTTCCAGTGGTCATGTATGGATGTGAGAGTTGGACTGTGAAGAAAGCTGAGTGCCAAAGAATTGATGCTTTTGAAGTGTGGTGTTGGAGAAGACTCTTGAGAATCCCTTGGACTGCAAGGAGAACCAACCAATTCATTCTGAAGGAGATCAGCCCTGGGATTTCTTTGGAGGGAATCATGCTAAAGCTGAAGCTCCAGTACTTTGGCCACCTCGTGCGTAGTGTTGACTCATTGGGAAAGACTCTGATGTTGGGAGGGATTGGGGGCAGGAGGAGAAGGAGATGGCAGAGGATGAGATGGCTGGATAGCATCATGGACTCGAGGGACGTGAGTCTGAGTGAACTCCAGGAGGTGGTGATGGACAGGGAGGCCTGGCGTGCTGTGATTCATGGGGTCGTAAAGAGTCGGACACGACTGAGCAACTGAACTGAACTGAACTGAACTGAACTGAACTGAGACTTGTGGGAAGAAATGAAGGAATCATACAGACACTGTCCCCTCAGAAATAAAAGCAGAAACTCACATGACCCAGTAGATCAGAAAGGATGGCAGGAAGTAGCAGGCAGACACTGAGAGGAGGGCCCAGAACCTATCTGAAAAGACTAATACGGAACCTCAAGTCATCACACTGTACAGTATTCCATTGGTCAGACAATACTCCAAGGTGTTTGTTGACCTAGTGATCCAGGTGCCCTCCGTCTTGTCAAGCTGCTGTCTCAACACAGGACTTGGACTCTTCCCAGGAGACTGTTATTTGTGGAAAGAGAGAGAGAGCCACTCAGTACGTCTTAAATGCTTGGGCTCAGAAGAGACAAGGGCCATGTTACTTGTACCACATTGGCTAGAATTAGTCACATGACCCGACCTGAAAGCAAGAAGACTAGAAATGTGGATGAAGCTGTGGCTGCCCAAAAACCAGGGAACATCTCTAATGCATCTGATGAATATGCGCTCAGTCATCAGTTGTGTCTGATTTTTTGTGACCCCATGGACTGTAGCCCGCCAGGCTCCTCTGTCCATGGAATTTCCCAGGCAAGAATACTGGAGTGGGTTGCCATTTCCTATTCCAGGGCATCTTCCCGACTTAGGGACTGAACCCTCTTCTCTTCAATTCACTTCAGTGTACATATGTTTTCAATTCTGGGAAACACACGTGTATTGCTTGATTGCCGTCTTCTCTTCATTGTTTTATTTCCTTCTGGCCCTCTTGTTAGAAAAATGTTGGAAAAATGTTCTCTTCTTATGCCTTAACTTTTCTTTCATTCTGTCAGTTTAACACCCCTACTTTGAATTCTAAGAA
The DNA here is from genome assembly GCF_014754425.2 of Oryx dammah. Taxonomy (NCBI): domain Eukaryota; kingdom Metazoa; phylum Chordata; class Mammalia; order Artiodactyla; family Bovidae; genus Oryx; species Oryx dammah. The sequence goes on from NW_024070204.1 coordinate 7,313,632, forward strand.
AATCGCTCCCTTTCATTTTCCAGCTCACTGACATTCTATTTTATATTTGAACTATCTATTACATTTCTGTTTTCTTAAAATCTTTAAATTTTCAAAGCTTTCTATGATACAGGTTTCTCTTGGACACAGTATCCTCCTTACACTTTCTGAGATGTTTGGTCCCTCAGTCGTGTCTGACTCTTTGAGATCCCATGGTCACAAAGGCAGCATGCCAGGCCTCCCTGTCCATCACCAACTCCCAGAGCTTGCTCAAACTCATGTCCATCGAGTCAGTGTTGCCATCCAACCATCTCATCCTCTGTCATCTCCTTCTCCTCCTGCCTTCAATCTTTCCCAGCATCGCTGTCTTTTCTGAGTCAGTTCTTTGCATCAGGTGGCCAAAATATTGGAGTTTCAGCTTCAGCATCAATCTTCCAAAGAATATTCAGGACTTGTTTCCTTCAGGATTGACTGGTTTGATCTCCTTGCTGTCTAAGGGACTCTCAAGAGTCTTCTCCAACACCACAGTTCAAAAGCATTAATTCTTCAGTACTCAGCTTCCTTCATGGTCCAACTCCCACATTCATACATAACTACTGAAAAAACCATAGCTTTGACCTTTGTCAATACAGCAATGTCACTGTCTTTTAATATGTTGTCTGGGTTTGTCATATCTTTTCTTCCAAGGAGCAAGCATCTTTTAATTTCATGGCTGCAGTCACCATCTGCAGTGATTTTGGAGCCCCCCAAAATAAAGTCTGTCACTGTTTCCATTATTTCCTCATCTATTTGCCATGAAGTGATGGGACCTGGTGCCATGATATTAGTTTTTTGAATCTTGAGTTTTAAGCCAGCTTTTTCACTCTCCTCTTTCACTTTCACCAAGAGGTTCTTCAGTTCCTCTTCGCTTTCTACCATAAGGGTGGTGTCATCTGTGTATCTGAGGTTTTTTATATTTCCACCAGCAATCTTGATTCCAGCTTGTGCTTCATCCAGCCCAGCATTTTGCATATATATTCTGCATATAAGTTAAATAAGCAAGGTGACAATATGCAGACTTGAAGTACTCCTTTCTCAATTTGGAACCAGTCCATTTTTCAAAGTCCAGTTCTAATATGTTTCTTGACCTGCATACAGATTTCTCAGGAGGCAGGTGAGGTGGTCTGATATTCCCATCTCTATAGGGAATTTCCCACAGTTTCTTGTGATCCACACATTCAAAGGTTTTAGCGTAGTCAATGAAGCAGAAGTAGATGTTTTTGCGGAATTCTCTTGCATTCTCCATGTTCAATAGATGTTGGCACTTTGATCTCTGGTTCCTCTGTCTTTTCTAAATCCAGATTGAACATGTGGAAGTTCTCAGTACATATGCCATTGAAGCCTAGCTTGGAGAATTTTGAGCGTTACTTTGATATAGTGTGAGATGAGTGCAATTGTGCAATAATTTGAACATTCTTTAGCATTGCCTTTCTTTGGGATTGTTTGCTCCTTGGAAGAAAAGGTATGCCCAAACTAGACAGCATTTTAAAAAGCAAGATAGTACTTTGCTGACAAAGGTCCATATAGTCAAAGCTATGAAGGCAGGAAGAGAAGTGGATGACAGAGGATGAGATGGTTGGATGGCATCACTGACTAGATGGACATGAATTTGAGCAACTCCAGGAGTTGGTGATGGGTAGGAAAATCTGGCATGCTGTAGTCCATGGGAATGCAATGAGTTGGACAAGACTGACTGACTGAAATGAACTGAATTTGAGACTGGAATGAAAGCTGACATTTTCCAGTCCAGTGGCCACTGTTGAGATTTTCAAATTTGTTGGCATGTTGCCTGCAGAACTTTCACCGCATCATCTTTTAGGATTTGAAATAGTTCAACTGGAATTCCATCACCTCTACTAGCTTTGTCCATAGTGATGCTTCCTAAGGCCCACTTCACTTTGCACTCCATGATGTTTGGCTGTAGGTGAGTGATAATACCATCATGGTTGACTGGGTTGTTAAATTCTTTTTTGTATAGTTCTTCTGTGTATTCTTGCCACCTCTTCTTAATATCTTCTGCTTTGTTAGGTCCATACCATTTCTATCCTTTATTGTGTCCATCTTTGGATGAAATGTTTTTTCTTGAAGAGATCTCTAGTCTTTCCCATTCTATTATTTTTCTCTAATTCTTTGCTTCGACCCCTGAGGAAGTCTTTCTTATCTCTCCTTGCTATTCTTTGGAACTCTGCATTCAGATGGATATATCTTTCCTTTCTTCCTTTGCCTTTAGCTTCTCTTCTTTTTGCAGCTATTTGTAAGGTCTCCTCAGACAACCATTTTGTTTTTTTGCATTTATTTTTTTTTTCGGGTGGTTTAGATCACCACCACCACCTGTTCAATATTATGAGACTGCATCCATAGTTCTTCAGGTATTATATCTATTAGATATAATACCTTGAATGTATTTATCACTTCCACTGTATAATCATAATGAATTTGATTTAGATCACAGCTGAACCCTACTTTATTCAATTTATGTCTACTTTGTTGCTTTATAGATTCTTGTTTCTTTCTTTACAAGGATGGACCCTTTCATTGACCTGTTTCACTCTTGGATCTATTTCACCACATCACAATGATGCTTGTGGATAAATGTCCACCAACCTGTAGTCTCAATTAATATTTAGCTTTCACATGTGTTAATATAGAAACAGAAATATTTATGCTTCTTTCCCATATTTTACATATTTATATGCAAATATTTCAGTCATTTATAGTTCTTTTTACTATCTTCTAGTTTTCCTAATGTATTCATATATATCTTGATTTTGGTTGAATTGGCCAGTCTCTTAATGAAACTGCTTTTTCTATGTTCTTTTTATATACTACCATCTCTTTTTTTCATTTACAGTTTATAACTGCATAACACATAACACTAGTGTAACACATGCTTTCTGTATTGAGACTTTCAAATCATCTGTTGATGTTGTGTGATTTTCTCTCTTGTGATTTTCCAGTTTTGGTACCAACTATAAGATTTATTTTGGGCTATTTTCAGATATTTAGCTAGAGACTCTACTAATTTCAGCAGCCCACTTTCAACTTTCAAAATGTTAATACCTGCTTACCAATAAGTATGCATGACTGAGCACCTGGACAGGCATAAGGACAAATATTCTTTGACCTTCTGAGTATTTTCAAACAATGATGGATATGACCAATGACAGATGTGATATTAGATTATTTCTTTAGAAATAAGACTTGGCTACCTTGTATGCCAGTTTTTAGTTGCTTGTGTTGCTCATTAAGGAAAACAGTGTTGAAGGGAAATTTATCTGAAACACATTACCCAAGTAAACAGGGAGCACTCCCAAAGAGTATCAGTGGCCGCTCCTATTGGGACTCACCCTTTTCTTGTCTTCCTTCATCTCAAACTTTCCCAGGGCTTCAGTTCATTGGAACAGGACTTGATTACTCTCTCTGATCCTTCTCTAGTTCTACTTGCTATATCAGTGCTGTGAGAGGGTAGGGAAATCAGCTAGTCATCAACTTTCACTAACACATTTACACTTGATGCAGGGAGAAATCATATGTCTATCATTGACTCAACTGCTGTGTCTAATTTAAGGAGAAAACTTAGGCAAATTGTGAGTTTTCTTAAGTCTAAGACTAGTTTTAAGGTCTATCATTAATTTAATCAGCCTCTTCTTGGGGGAAGAAATATACTACAAATAATATATCAATTATAAGGAACCATTCTAACTTTTAAATATGAAATGTGCTTCAGAATAAAGGGTAGAATAAAGGCAATTGAGAAAGTATGTCTCATTTTGATTCGAGATACATATATATGAAAACCTATCAATTATCTGAATTCTGGCACTTCAGAGAAAAGATCCAAAAACAACATTTGGCCAGTGCTAGCTACATAATTTGTAGGACAAAATAGAAAATAAAAAGGTAGGCTTCTTGTTGAAAAAGCAGGAAATATTTATGAAATACCAAAATATGAAGGTTTTTCCCTTTGTTCTATAGTATCTTTCTTGCTATAATGCTTTTTATATTTGTTATAATGTCATTCTAAGCAATGACAGTCAAAATTATAAATAATTAGCAGGTCTTTTACCATTCCTTTTTTATTCTATGCAATACCAGTGTTAAATTCAAATATAAAAGTGTTTAGTTACTTTGCATAATCACCTACATTATGCAATTTATATTTTATAGCTCACACATGCCTGCATTCTTTTCTCTTATCAGAACAATGGAACCTCTGCATGACATTAAATCACCACCTGCCTTTTAGTTTCTGTTTTCACTTCTTGATGTGGATACTTTTTATCAACATTCTCTCCCTTTGGCTTATTGATGAGTCAGGAAGGCCTGAAAGAAAAATAGAACCATGTAATTCTATTTTTCTCTTTCCTTGTCATCATTATTAGCATAAGTGGTTAACTCATACAGGAAAGTGACACAGGCAAAAAAGAGATATCGTAAGGTTCCCTCATCGATTGTTTTTCTTACCATAATATTGCCTTCTTTCTATTTGGGCAAATTCTAGTTCAAAGGCAGGTCTGGTTTGAATGGAAAGATTGGCTTCTGAGGGCTTCCAGCACCTCCAGTCACTCAGCTCTATACCTAATATGCTCATCTTGTGTTTATATTGACTCTGGTTGAACCACAAGCATCATCAGTCCATAGAAATTCTGTGCTCACTGAATATTAAGAAGACTATATGCACACAGACCATACAATTTGCCTGAGGATAACTCAGAATGAGTCACAGATAATGTAAGATGAAAAACTATGAAACTCCCAGAAGATAAGATAGGAGAAATTTTAGATGACCTTGGGTATGGCAATGACTTTTTAGATGCAACATTAAAAGCATCTGCCATGAAAGAAATAATTGATAAGCTGTACCTCATTAAAATTGTGGTGTGCTAAAGATAATGTTAAAAGAGTGAGAAGACAAGCTACAGTCTGGGATAAAATACTTGCAAGCCACATATCTGACATAAGTCTCTTATCTAAAATATAGAATGAATTCTTAAAACTCAACAATAAAACATCTAATTTTTTAATGTACCAGGAACACGGCAGGGGAAAAAACAATACACAAGGTAGTGGGCACCCTTGCCAACTTCACTGTGCATTTAGACAACCACAAACAGAACTGAAAGAAAACATTCACTATTTAATAAAAAGCAATGAACCCATACCTGGTGTCCTTTAATTTCTCTCCTGAGCTTTAAAGGAACTCCTATCTACTGATGCATCAAAAGCAAAGTCTCTTTCTTGAATAGTGCCTGAATTTGGCCCATTCTCCTGCATATCCTGCAAACTTTCTTGAAGGAAAACTTTCATGAACTCAGTTCTCAAACAAGCTACCTTCTGAATAATTTTCTGAACTAGAAATCTTAAAACAGAATTAACGCTTCTGGCTTTGATTTCCTCTAACAACTTTGATGACCTTAAAGGAACATAAGATATTGACTATCTTTATACATATACTTCTTTTGATATATGGTTTATAATTTTAATTCACTGGTAAAGGAAACACAAAACAAAAATGTCTTTCTTTCACGTTATTGGTTAGGAAGCTACCTAATTTATCTCTTTACACATAAAAGGGAACTAAACAAATATATTTCGTTAGTGTGCACCTAATTTTAGTTCTTGTAGCTTATACCTGTGCCTTAAATCTCAAAAGACTCTTTCTGGATATATGAAAAATAAATATGCTTCCAGGATGATTGCCACCAGTTATATAATTGAAATAAGAACATAAAAAGTTGATGATTCACACATTTAAATTGTATTAAAGACAGAATGAAAACAAATAAGAACATTGCTCTCCTTCAAGTCAACACTAACTCTGAAGCTCTCACCCATGTTCAGGTTATTCTTCTAATATACCCCAAGTTCACCAGTTTTCCAAGCAAAGCTGCATCTCCAGGACTGGATATTCACGCTCAGATTTGACATCCTCACCTACTGAGCAAGAGGAGATGGGGGCGACAGAGGATGAGATGGCATCACTGACTCAATGGGCATGAGTTTGAGAAATCTCCAGACAATAGTGATGGACAGGGAAGCCTGGCGTGCTGCAGCCCATGGAGTTGCAAAGAGTCAGACACGACCGAACAACTGAACAACATAGAGTTCAGCAAATGCAAAAACAGACTCACCATCTAACTCCTTCTGACTCTTTCCTTTTCTTAATGACACAACTTCCAGTCCATTGCTCTTGGTTGAAGCCTCATCATCTTTTTTTAACTCATGACCCTCATTTTTTATTAGCAATTTCTCTCATCCCTGTGGGCCATTAAGCCACCAAAACTTTCGCCTTCTTCCCACTTCACCAAAATTAGCATATTAGATCTGAGAATGTATGGCTGAGTCCCTTTGCTATCCATCTGAATCTATCACAACATTGTTAATCAGTTATACTCCAATACAAAATTAAAAACCTTAATAAAAAGAAATATTAAAGCTCCTTTAAAAATGATAACGATGCCTTATTGCAGCTTTGCTGTTTGTACCAAACACTGTGGTTCTTTCCTTCTGGGAGTCAGGGATTATATGTGGTAAGCAGAGGATGCCGACAGGACCAGCCCCTCATGAAAACCCTGGGCCTTGAGTATCCAGTGAGCTTCCTTATTAGACTGTCCCAGCTTCTTGCTGGGGGAATGGCGCACATCCTGTGTGACTTCACTGGAGAGGATGGTGGAAGCCTGAGCCTGATTTCTTCGAGGATCAGTCTAGCTTCATCAGTCACTGCACGTTTTCCCCTTCCTTGTCTTGCTGTTTCCTTCTGTTGTCTTACATCTTAGGTGTGAGTTGATCTCACAATCTTGAGTGTCTTCCTAGTGACTCCCTGAAGCTGAGAGTGGTCTTAGTGACCACCAACATCCTAGCCATTTTGTTCTCCTGTTTTCACTCCTCTTTAGTCCTTTATAGTACGTCCTACGTTTCTATCTTTTTGAACCAAAATCCTAGCTTGCGTCTCTGGCTCTTGTGTTTTCAAAAGAACTCTAGATTCTTCTAATTCTTTTTTTTTTTAACTTTATTTTACTTTACTATACTGTATTGGTTTTGCCATACATCAACATGAATCCGCCACGGGTGTACACGTGTTCCCAAACCTGAACCTCCCTCCCACCTCCCTCCTCGTACCATCTCTCTGGGTTATCCCAGTGCACCAGCCCCAAGCATCCTGTATCCTGCATCAAACCTAGACTGGCGATTTGTTTCTTATATGATATTATACATGTTTCAATGCCATTCTCCCAAATCATCCCACCCTCTTGCTCTCCCACAGAGTCCAAAAGACTGTTCTATACATTTGTATCTCTTTTGCTGTCTTGCATACAGGGTTATAGTTACCATCTTTCTAAATTCCATATATATGTGTTGAAAAGTGAAGTCGCTCAGTCGTGTCTGACTCTTTGTGACCCCATGGACTGTAGTGTCCCAGGCTCCTCCCTCCATGGGATTCTCCAGGCAAGAGTACTGGAGTGGGTTGCCATTTCCTTCTCCAGAGGATCTGCCCGACCCAGCGATCAAACCCGGGTCTCCTGCATTCCAGGCAGATGCTTTAACCTCTGAGCCACCAGGGAAGCCCTATATATGCATTAGTATACTGTATTGGTGTTTTTCTTTCTGGCTTACTTCACTCTGTATAATCGGCTCCAGTTTCATCCACCTCAGTAGAACTGATTCAAATGTATTCTTCTTAGTGGCTGAGTAATACTCCGTTGTGTATATGTACCACAGCTTTCTCATCCATTCATTTGCTGATGGACATCTAGGTTGTTTCCATGTCCTGGTTATTATAAACAGTGCTGTGATGAACATTGGGGTACATGTGTCTCTTTCAATTCTGGTTTCCTCTGTGTGTGTGCCCAGCAGTGGGATTGTTGGGTCATAAGACAGTTCTATTTCCAGTTTTTTAAGGAATCTCCACACTGTTCTCCATAGTGGCTGTACTAGTTTGCATTCCCACCAACAGTGCAAGAGTGTTGCCTTTTCTCCACACCCTCTCCAGCATTTATTGCTTGTAGACTTTGGATAGCAGCCATTCTGACTGGTGTGAAATGGTACCTCATTGTGCTTTTGATTTGCATTTCTCTGATAATGAGTGATGTTGAGCATCTTTTCATGTGTTTGTTAGCCATCCGTACGTCTTCTTTGGAGAAATGTCTGTTTAGTTCTTTGGCTCAAATGAGGCTCACTTCTGTCTGTACTACTCCATTCTTTTTCTCTCAGTGTGGTCACTTTCTCACTGGGGTTGATGAAATCTCCACCTGCCACTACCTGACTCTCATCTTGCCAGGTCAGTCTTCAGTGCTTTTTCTAAAATCACCCTTGAAAGACACAGGTACAGTCATGGTATTCCCCATTTATAACATAACAAAAGCTCCCTGAATGACAGTCCCCTGACATGTCTCAGGAGGCCCCATGTCCCCAACTTATCACTTACTGAATCTGAACTTGTCCCCATAACCCACCCATAGGTGCCAGTCACATCAAACTGCTCCTTGTGTCCTGGATACACCAGATAATTGTTCAAGTGCCTGAAAAATGCCCCTTCTAACAGGGATATTTTTCCCCTGCAGCAATAACTGACTTCCCAGGATGCACATCAAGAATATAACACAGGGAGCTCTGCTAGATGATGTAGAGGGATGGGATGGAGGTAGAGTGGGAGGGAGGTTTTCAGAGGAGGATGTATGTATACATATAGCTGTTATACATTTTGTACAGCAGAAACAAACACAAAATTGTAAAGCAATTACCCTCCAATTATATTCCTCTATGAGGACTTTCTGGTATCCCATTATCCTCAGGAAGATCTGACCATTTTCTGGGTGCTGTGCATCCACTCCTGGCATTGCTTCCTTCTGCTCTAAGACCCTTGTATGTGTACCTGTGTGTGCTCACATTCGCAGGTACACGTATGTCTTTTCTCACATGAAGGCCAGATGCTCCACATAAAGTTCACCCTACACCACTCATGCCAGCTCAGTTCCTGTTCTGGATCAAACATATAAGCATTACTGAGGACTAAATGATTATTCTCACCTTCTTCATCATGAAAATTCATTAAGATTCAGGAAGAAAAAACATGTCAACAACTTCAGTATAAATTAAAAATAGAATTAAACCTGTGAAGTAAAATGTGCATTATGTAGACAGGATGTTGTTTCCACCTCTTTTTGATATAGATATATCCAGGCAAATAGTGTGAAGCTATTTTCAATAGTCAGATAAATAAGATACATGTTTCATATTGTTTCAGATGAAGCTGTTTGATAATGCTTTCATAGTATCTTTCACTGTTTAAAGCAAATTGCCAAAATATATACAATGATTTATTTCTGTGGTTGAACTGGAATAAATCTACAGTATATCACGTTGAGAGTAATACAAAAATTAAGGACATGAATGATCCTGATGTTTTAATGTGTATGATATAGACATTTCATAAGGTAAATTAACACATTTTTTCCTTTAAAACGAACAAGAAGGTACAACTTGGACCAGTAAATAAAAACATACAAGAAAGCATTTTTAGTCATATGAATATGAAAAGCTGAATTATAACAATGAAATAACAAAAATTCTGAATTGTTAAAGTAAACATAGTAAAAGATAAACTTTCATTCAACAGCCTCCTGGCAAAAGAAAAGTGGTTGAATTGGTTGTGAATATTGAATTTAATGTATATTTTTAGGTAGTATGTAAGCTTTCTTCACTGAGTTAAATGTAGGTGAATCCAGGTCAATAGAAGTGTTTGAAAAGCTATCAAGTTCATAAAATAGGCATCTGAAAAAGTTTCACGTTGTGCAAATAGAGTAGGATCTGATAGTTGTTGAATTTCAGATATGCTATCATTACAATAGGACCAACCTAGTCTTATCAAATATATACAAGATAGAGGTACTGTGATTATTTTTATATATTTTAAAAATTTGATTATTTTTGTTTGTTTTTCAAACTTTAAACTTTTTATTTTGTAATGGGGTGTAGCATCACTGACTCGATGGACATGATTCTGAGTGAACTCTGGGAGTTGGTGATGGACAGGGAGGCCCGGCATGCTGAGATTCATGGGGTCGCAAAGAGTCGGACAACTGAGCGAATGAACTGAACTGATAGCTGGTTAACAATGTTGTGGTAGTTTCAGGTGAACAGCAAGGGGACTCAGTCATCCATACATGTGTATCCCCCAACTGCCATACCCCAAGTTTTATGATTAGTGACTTAGATTTCAGTCTGATTACAACTAGCTAGACACCTAGCTTCACTGGCTTCTCAGCGATAGCACTGGACTGTAGCTCACCAACAAGTTTCTCTAGAGCAGTGGGCCCTGAGGGTCTTGAGTGTGGTTGAGTAGGTTTCTGAGGTTCTGTTCAGGATCAGAGTGAGATTTGGCTGTCACTAAGAAATTAAGGTGTGAAGCAACTGGGAACTACCTAGGACGGTGTATTTACCATCTGTGCTCCAGGTCTGATATCTAGGTCATTTCTGATATGTTTTATTTATTGGTCCAAAAGTATGCCTTCTTTTTAAATAAAAATGTTATTTTACCTTAAGAAATGTGCATGAGATTACATAATATCTAGCACAGCGTATGAATAAGTACTTGAATAGCCAACACTTGTAGAATAGTAAAAAAATAATAAATAAAATACATAATAACTTTATAACAAGAGGAATATTTTCAGCTGTAAATGGGAACTCTGATAACAGTTTAAAAAACCTGGAACTTCTTGAAAAGAATCATAACCAGTTCACAATTTTCCAACAAAGATCTTGACCAGGACAACCTGAGTATATTAATTGCAGTGTTTTAGATTTCCATGCATTTCAAAAAGCACAAAAATAATCAAGTCATTCTATAATAAACCCATAAAAAGTGAATAAATTTGGTTTAACTTTCTTTATTATTCAATATTCCAACTTACAAGAGTAATCTTAAATAAATTTAAAGTGAAGTCATCATATATATTTTTTAATACTCAGGATCACTTTCTTTTTAATGTGAATATCCTCGAATTGGAGCCAGCAAGTTTTTTTTTTTTTTTAATTGGCTGCATGGTATGGCTTGCAGCATCTTACTTCCCTGATCAAGGGTTGAACTAAAGTCATCATGGTGAAAGTACCAAATCCTAACTGCTGGACCTCCAGGGAAATGAGTACACATGTACAGATTTTAAAGAGTAGAAAAAAAAAATTGTTTAGAAAACACTGAGTACAAACAGATCAAATAGTATCTTGTTGACAGGAATTCAGTCTGAGTAAAACTCATAGGTATTTGGAGGGTTTTGAGCGGAGGATTTGCATGATGTCATTTATGTTTTAGGAGCTCATTCTGACTGCTGAGTTGACAGCAGAGTCTGGAAAGTTATCGTTGGAAATGAGGACCATTATTACTGTTACATGAACGATTTCAGTAATTCATGTATGAAGTGACAGTGGCTTAACTCTGAATGATATCAGTAAAGGTGTTGAGAAGTCATCATATCATGGGTTTATTTTGAGATAGATCTGCCAAAGAATATTTCTTGACAAATCAGATGTGGAGTCCTGGAGATAAGAGGGGAGGGCCAAAGATGAACACCATAATTTTTGCTTGAGCAAGTGGAAAGATGGAGCTTCCAGGAGAATTGGGGAAAGTGGGACAACTATGCAGAATTATTGAGTTCTGTTTTGGACATATTAAGGTTAAGATGTGTATTCGATGTTCTAGTGGAGGTATTGAGGACGGAGCCAGTGATGTGTTCCTGGAAGCTTGAAGGACAGACATGATCTAGTACCTAGATGGCATTTAAAGTAAGAAGAGCAGACAAAACCTAGGGAGGGACTCCTGATAAAAAAGCTAAGAGAACCAGGGGCTTTAAACCTTGCATTTCTCCAACATTAAACATCAAGGAGAAAAGAAGGAAATATTAAAAGAGACAAGGAGTAAACTAAGAGCGTAGTGTCCTCAAAGTCAGGCTATTAAAGATGAATAAGTGATCAACTATGTCAAACGCTGCCAAATAATGTAAGGAGTGAGAATTAAATCTTTGGAATTCACAACATGGAGATGATCACTGACACTGTAGAACAGATCTGGTGGAATGGTGGGGAAAAGCCTGCTTGAAGGAGGTTTAACAGATAACTGGAACAGAGGACTCCAACACAGCATATACAGAAAACTCTTTGGAGAAATGTTATAGTGGGGAGCAAGGAAAGGGGAAAAATGTTGGTGGGAAAGTGTAGTGAAGAGAGTATTACTTTTTAAGGTAGAAGATGAAACACCATGTTTGTGTAATCATGTGGATGATCCTGGAGAAAGAGAAACTTGGATGAAGTGAGAAAGAGCAGAGGGGAGACGTATCAGTTTTTGCTCTGGAGGAGGTAGAGGAGATGAGAACAAATGTACTAGGGGAGACGTGTGTGCTAGAAAGGAGCTGGATTGTTCATGACTGCAGTAGGAAGCTGGGGCAGGTGGGTACAGATGGTGATTGATGGGTGTGATTGCTAGTGGGTGTCTGTGAAAGTTCTGTCTTTATCAGTGAAGAGTTGTGGTCATCTGCTGAGGGTCAGTGTGGGAAAAGAAGTAGAGTATTTGAGGAGAGGACATAGTTTATATAATGTTAACATAGGAGACTGGCAATGTCAATGGAAAAGAATATTTAGTACAAACTCTAGGTAGCATTGGGAGCCCAGATAATGTTGGTGATCATGAGTTAGACCCAATACCAGACAAGGGGTTATTACATTTGTACCCATCCCTGATCAAATGATGCAAAGAACTGACTCATTTGAAAAGACACTGATGCTGGGAATGGAGAAGGTGATGGCACCCCACTCCAGTACTCTTGCCTGGAAAATCCCATGGATGGAGGAGCCTGGTAGGCTGCAGTCCATGGGGTCGCGAAGAGTCAGACACGACTGAGCGACTTCATTTTCACTTTTCACTTTCATGCATTGGAGAAGGAAATGGCAACCCACTCCAGTGTTCTTGCCTGGAGAATTCCAGGGACAGGGAAGCCTGGTCGGCTACCGTCTATGGGGTCGCACAGAGTCAGACATACTGAAGCAACTTAGAAACAGTAGATGCTGGGAAAGATTGAAGGCAGGAGGAGAAGGGGACAACAAAGGATGAGATGGTTGGATGGCATCACCAACTTGAGGGACATGAGTTTGGGCAACCTCTGTGAGTTGGTGATGGACAGGGAAGTCTGGCGTGCTGCAGTCCATGGGATTGCAAAGAGTCAGACAAGACTGAGCGATTGAACTGAACTGATAAACTGCATGGGTGCAGTGCAGAGCTGGCAAAAAGCTGACTACCAACTAGAGCACAGCAAGAGAGGCACAAGAATTTCCAAGATGTATTTTGCAGTAAGAATATAATTATACTGTTTTAGCTTATGATTTTATTTTTAACCTCATCTCTTATTTGTTTTACTTCTTTACTTCACATAGTTTGATCTTTTCAAAATTCCCTATGTTCTTTTAAAAATAGCAAGCAGTTCTTAGAAATGTCTTTCCTCTTTAAGAGTTTATTTTCAAATACAGTATCTTGTTGTTGGTCTTCAGTACTTTCTCAGCAAACTGCTTTTCATCATTTCTTTTTCAGCTATCGCTCCAAAATCACTGCAGATGGTGACTGGAGCCTTGACATTAAAAGATGCTTACTCCTTGGGAGAAAAGTTATGACCAACCTAGACAGCATATTAAAAAACAGAGACATCACTTTGCCAACAAATGTCCATCTAGTCAAGGCTATGGTTTTTCCAGTAGTCATATATGGATGTGAGATTTGGACTATAAAGAAAGCTGAGAGCCAAAGAATTGATGCTTTTGAGTGTTGGAGTGGTGTTGGAGAAGACCCTTAAGAGTGCCTTGAACTTCAAGGAGATCCAACCAGTCCATCCTAAAGGAAGTCAGTCCTGGGTGTTCATTGGAAGAACTGATGTTGAAGCTGAAACTCCAATCCTTTAGCCACCTGATGCAAAGAACTGACTCTTCTCAAAAGACACTGATGCTGGGAAAGATTGAAGGCAGGAGGAGAAGGGGACAACAGAGGATGAGATGGTTAGATGGCATCATCGACTCAATGGACAGGAGTTTGAGTCAACTCTGGGAGTTGGTGATGGACAGGGAGGCCAGGCATGCTGCAGTTCATGGGGTCACAAAGAGTCGGACTCAGCTGAGTGAGTGAACTGAAGTGAACTGAAAACAAGACCTGATGGCTTTGACAAGCTGTGGTCCAACTGTGGTCATCAGAAGGCACCTTGGACTGATCACTAATATATGGTTAACAGTTAGTTGCTCTTCTTCAGTCCACAGTAGAGAGACAGAGGATGCTCACAAGTCCCATTCTTGGTACCATTTTCCCCAGATACATCAATGGTAATAATTACTGTATCTGATGGCAACTGGGTGTTTCTGAAATTGTTAAAAAATTATTATTCCCATTTTCAGGGGATAATAAAACTATAGCTTAGAGTTGTGGAGCCACATATATTTGCTTACAAAGCACCTGTGTTACAGATGTGGAATTTAAACTTTCTTTTTATTCTGTTTATGACCGGATCATCTTTACAACCATCAATCATATTGGTTGCCTATCGTTATACCTACAGTTCCAAAGCTATAAGTGAGTTTATCATCTCTACCATGGACTTCCCAAATTTCTGAGCCATGGAATCCCTGAAAATAACAAAACAGTCTGTCTTAATGGAAAGATAATTGCTTGTAAATTCTCTGTGATCTATGCTGAAGGTCCAACACTCTGGATGCAAAGAGCCGACTTGTTGGAAAAGACCCTTATGCTGGGAAAGATTGGGGGCAAGAAAAGAAGGGGGCATCAGAGGATGAGATGGTTGGATGGCATCACTGACTCAATGGACAGGAGTTTGGGCAAACTCTGGAAGATAATGAAAGACAGCGAAGTCTGCTGTGCTGATGTTCACGGGGTCAGAAAGAGTCAGACACTACTTAGTGACTGAATAACAATGCTGACCACAGATTGCTTCTTCATGGACCAAACTTTCCGCTCTTGGCCAGAGACAATGCACTTAGCAAAACTTCCTACATTTGTTTACTTGGTTACAGTAATTTAAAATTTTCTTTTATTCTAGCTTTCTATGCTCATTTATCATGTTTTCTCAAATATTGAATAATGTTTTTCATTATGTTAAATCCTTCTTTATTTTTCAAACTATAAATCATTCTTTTCAAACTTATTGCCTTGAATGAGAATATTTATTATACACATTTTTGTGTTGCTGATGCCAAATTAACAAGTTTTATTTTATAATGATAGCAATTATTTCTACCCAAGTCTTTTGGACATTTCAACATATGGCTATTCTGTTCATGGTTTTTGTTTGTGTAGCATAATTTTGCAGTAAATCAAGAATGTTTTTGGCAAAATCATTATGGAAAAGCCAACGGGATTTTGAAATTTGTATAGGTGACTCTTGGTTCAAGTTTCTGTCCAACATATTTTAATTTTGAGACTGATAAATGCTTAATTGGCACACTATATCTAGATACAAGGAATATTAAAAAAAAAAACTGTAGTTGAAACCTAAAATGAATAGATGTGTTCTTTAATCTCATAAGGATTAAAATAGGAAAACAGTCTGCACAACTATTTCAATGTTCTCTTGTATAAAATTTTAAATTATTTTATTTTCACTGGAAGAATATAGAGTTTCCAAATCACAAGGAAGCCTCTGTTTGCTCCTTGTTTCTGCTTTAAGTGGTTTCTCACCCTGTCTACTTTGTTACTCTCAGTTCCTGGATTCGTAACCTTTATCTCAGGGGCTCTGAGTTCCCACAGCACAAGTATTTGAAGTTAAAACTAAGAATGCCCTATGACATTGATACTCTATCATGATGGTCAAAAGTTTAACCTTTATAAATTCAAATTAATGCCACACAAATTAAAGTGGAATGAAATGATGCGTACTGTTCAGGTTAAAATTACATAGCTCCATGTAACCCCTCATAGCCATCAAAAATAAGTCAACGAACAAACGTGTCTATAGTATGATGATCTGATAATGTACTTCTAGATGAGTTCTCCTCAGTGATGAAAATTACAGTAATGAAAATTAGGCCCTTGTTAGGTTTACTTACTGTTCTTAATATCTTTCCAGTGTAGCAAACTGTTTTATTATTCTCCGGGATTCCACGGCTCAGAACTTTGGGAAGTCCCTGATGGTGATGACATCTCTCTCTCTGGACGTCTGGAGACTGGGGGTAGATGAGAAGACCTTCATGACTGGGAGACAGACACTGGCTAGAAACCTGCTTTCAAAGTAGCTTCTACCCTCTCCATCCTCATGTCTGCACTAGCACGATCTGAAGGCTATTAGCTTTGAACATCTTTCTCCAAGGACCCAGATGCAGCCCACATGACTTCAGCAGAGTAACTCACCTCCAGCACCAGAGCATGTGCTGGTGGGGCCTCAGGAATGAGTTTCTCGATGACCCAAGCCCAGCTGATGTGACTGTCTTTTTTAAAATTTAATTTATTTTATTTTTACTGAAGTATGGATGAATTACAATGCTGTGTTACTGCTGCAGAGCAAAGCGACTCTGTTATATATATATATATATATATATATACATTCTTTTTCATATTGTTTTCTATTATGGTTTATCACAGAATATCAAATATAGTTCGTTGTGCTACATTCAGAAAGTCAGGTAAACCGAGTCCAACAAGGTGACGTGACTTTCTGACCTCCTCTTAGAAGTCACAGCATTGATTCCATTCATTGTATTCTGCTGGTCGCCAAAGACAAAAGCCTAGTCAACTCAAGGGGAGGGGCCATGCTTCCACTGCTTCCTGGGAAGCATGGTAAGGTCACGTGGTACAAGAGAATGTGGAAAAGCAGTAACGTTGCAACCACTTGGAAAATTCAGTCTGCACCCTTGAATGTTATTATCACTTGCTTCTGTCTCCCAGATAGTCACATGTACACAGAAAATACTCAAACACCACCTATGAAGCCACAGCTATGCAAACAGGACAAATATCCTGAAATTTCCCTTGAGCCCTCTGATGCTGCCACTTGTATCTTGACTTATTCTTGAAATACCTAATGTGAATTATTTATAAGAGAGTCCATATTTAGTAATACTCTGACATCAATTTTCTTGAGCGTGTTAACAGCACGTGTACACCACAGTTACAGTAATGAAGGTAAAAACCAATGCCAAAGGTCTTAGTTACAATTGATGAGATACATTTTAAAGTGAACTGGAGACATGTTAAAGTGAATTGGAGTCAAATTAAAGGACATATACTATGATGTTATGATATTTTTTCAGTGTTAGGAGGGAATTGGGGCAAATACAAAATGATTTATAATATTTTCTATATGCACTGTAATTTATGCTATATCAAAAATAATCCAAGAAAAAATATTCAACAACAGCCTGCATGTATTTTTGTCAATTCCCATCTGCATGAGTATGAAGGATTTCTCTGAGGACAGAGGAGTTTTTGCTAAGAGCAATTTGCTTTGCTTAGCCTGCATATGTTAGTTTACTACATAGACTATTTAAAATAAAATATGTTACATACATGAAATACGTGAAAACATACAGAATTCTACCATGCTCTATACTGTTTTTTATTAAGTGAAAATCCCTCACTCTTTAGGAAAATTTCTGTATATCAAGTGATTATATGCATTTAATTACTTTGAATACCAAAATAGAATTTATTTGATAAAATGGATAAGTATGTGCATCTAGACTAAATAACTGTTCTTTAGGTTATTGCATAAAGCAGTAGTATAGTAACTGCATTTGACATTAAATGTGAGGCAATATATAAGCAAAATAAAAACAAAACTATTTAAGTAGGTATCATACATTGGTGACATGTAATAAAACAATTTTTATGCAGGAACAGTTTATTATTTTTGATCATAACATTTTTTGAATTAGAGATCAAAATCCACACAAATATCTATACTATTTAAAGAACATCAGTCTTCTCAGAACTAATTTGCAAATTGTCCAAATAAAGCTCTGACTTTGAACTTCTTCTTGCATGCTATATAGGGTCTAAAGTTCCTTGTTCCTCTTTGCCTCTGTATTTGTTATTGTGTATTCCATTCTGTTTTATTACAGCTCACATATGTTACTGTGTTTGATTATCCATTGAAGACAGAATTCATTTTTTGAACACTTTCCCATCCCCAGGATTAAGAACCACGAGTAACAGCTTTCTATGAAAAACAGGAACATCTAGTCATCTATTTGGTTGAATGAATGAGAGGATTAATGTTAATTTATTTTTAAATCTGTTGCAATAATTGCCTTTATTTACTTTTTAATATCAAGCATGTCCACCAAAACCCATGTCCATCGAGTCAGTGATGCCATCCAACCATCTCATCCTCTGTCGTCTTCTTCTCCTCCTGCCCCCAATCCCTCCCAACATCAGAGTCTTTTCCAATGAGTCAACACTACGCATGAGGTGGACAAAGTACTGGAGTTTCAGCTTTAGCATCATTGCTTCCAAAGAACTCCCAGGGCTGATCTCCTTCAGAATGGACTGGTTGGATCTCCTTGCAGTCCAAGGGACTCTCAAGAGTCTTCTCCAACACCACAGTTCAAAAGCATCAATTCTTCGGTGCTCAGCCTTCTTCACAGTCCAACTCTCACATCCATACATGACCACTGGAAAAACCATAGCTTTGACTAGACGGACCTTATTCGGCAAAGTAATGTCTCTGCTTTTGAATACGCTATCTAGGTTGGTCATAACTTTTCTTCCAAGGAGTAAGCATCATTTAATTTCATGGCTGCAGTCACCATCTGCAGTGATCTTGGAGCCCAAAAAAATAAAGTCTGACACTGTTTCCACTGTTTCCCCATCTATTTCCCATGAAGTGATGGGACCGGATGCCATGATCTTCTTTTTCTGGATGTTGAGCTTTAAGCCAACTTTTTCAACTTTTTTGCCTTTATAAGCCCCCCTTATTTTTTAGGCTGGCAGAATAATTTAAATGCTTCTTGAATCTGTGTGTCATGGGCTACTGTCCTGCACGCTAAGTCACTTCAGTCACGTCCAGCTCTTTGTGATCCCTTGGACTATATCCCGCCAGGCTCCTCTGCCCATAGAATTCTCCAGGCAAGAATACTGGAGGGGGATGCTGTTTCCTTCTCCAGGGGATCTTCCTGACTCAGGGATCCAACCTGTGTCTCCTGTCTCCTACAGGAGGGGGGTTCTTTACTTATAGCACCATCTGAGAAGCCCAGCCTACAGTCCTAACCAACCCCCAATAGATACCTCTTTATTTCAATCAAGTCTCTGTGCTTTTAAAATTTTAATTAAAAATATTTAACATGACTTTGTTTTCTATAACTGATTTTATTCTGAGCATCTGAAGTTATTGGGCTTTTTTTTTTTTTTCTCAGTAAACATATATAAAACCCAAGACTGTTGGACATGAACTTCTTTGGCTCAGGTAGTTAAGAATCTGCCTGCAGTGCAGAAGACCCTGGTTTGATTCCTGGGTCGGGAAGATCCTCTGGAGGAGGCAATGCAACCCACTCCAGTACTTCTATCTGGAGAATTCCATGGACAGAGGAGCCTAGCAGGCTACAGTCCATGGGGGTCACAAAGAGTTGGACACAACTGAGAGAAGAGCACAGCACACATCTTTATAACATGGAGGTTAACTTACGTGTAAGGTAAGGAGCTGATTTTACCATCATGTTTATTCTCAAACAGGAGGTATTTGTTAGGTTGCCTACGCTTTCCAGATGGCTCAGAGGGTAAAGAATCTGCCTGCAATGCAGGAGACCCAGGTGTGATTCTTGGGTTGGAAAGATCCCCTGGAGAAGGTAATGGGTACCCACTCCACTTCAGTATTCTTAGCTGGAGAACCCCATGAACAAAGGAGCCTGGCGGGCTACAGTCCATGGAGTTACAAAGAGCCAGATACCACCGAGCAACTAAGTACAGCACAGCATGTTGTTTCTCACTCTTTCAGAGACATTATTTGAAACAGTAAGATTTTATGCATGGGCTTCCCTGACAATTCAGTTGGCAAAGAATCCGCCTGCAATGCAGGAGACCTTGGTTCAATTCCTAGGTTGGGAAGATCCCCTGGAGAAGGGAAAGGCTACCCACTCCAGTATTCTGGCCAGGAGAATTCCATAGTCCATGGGGTCACAAAGAGTCAGACACGACTGAGCAACTTTCACTTTCATCCATTATTTGAACTTTGAATTATTTTCTATAGTAGGTGTACTAAGTCAATATTGACAATATTAGCAGATATTAATTGGCTTGCTTTACTTTTGTTTAGCTATGTCTGGATAGTGTTTATTCTTAATTCATAGTTAAGAAAAAAATTGCTTATAGATGTTTCTGACCTATTGACTTCTTTTTGATAGTGCCAGTCTGTCATTGTTGTTTCATGGATGTGACTATGATTTTCATCACAATTTTTACAAGTCAAGTCATTGTGCCATTATGATCTGTGAACAATTACCAGATAAACTATGAAAATTATACATTTTTCTTTCTGCTAAAGACACAGTCTTTCTTTGAAGGATTTTTACATTGAAGAATTCAAAAAGTGGTAGGTTTTGTAACTTACTGACCTATATTTAAGAAAATTTATGACCAACCTAGACAGCATATTAAAAAGCAGAGACATCACTTTGCCAACAAAGGTCTATCTAGTCAAAGCTATGGTTTTTCCAGTAGTCATGTACGGATGTGAGAGTTGGACTATAAAGAAAGCTGAGACTCAAAGAATTGATGCTTTTGAACTGTGGTGTTGGAGAAGACTCTTGAGAGTGCTTTGAACTTTAAGGAGATCCAATCAGTTCATCCTAAAGGAAATCAGTCCTGAATATTCATTGGAAGGACTGATGCTGAAGCTGAAACTCCAATCCTTTCGCCACCTGATGTGAAGAACTGACTCATTTGAAAGACCCTGATGATGGGAAAAATTGAAGGTGGGAGGAGAAGGGGATGACAGAGGATATAAGTTTGGGTAAACTCCGGGAGTTAGTGATGGACAGGGAGGCCTGGCATGCTGCAGTCCATGAGTTGGCAAAGAGTCAGATTCAACTAAGTGACTGAACTGAATGGAACTGACCTATATTTAAAAGGAATTGTTGACAAAATTCACCAGAAATCAGCTGAACAGACAAGAAAATCCGGTGAATACTACTGAAACTCACTAAAAACATTCCAGAACATATGGCTTGGAAATTCTATTTTAATTACATGAGTTATTAATCTTCCTTTAAAATTTTACTTTCCTTGGAATCTGGGTATTTTTTTGTTATTGTTAGCTAAAATGACCTTTCCATTATAACAACTCAAAGGGAAGTATATTAAAATCACCGCTATAGCTAACTTTCTTTAATTAATTAGGACTTCAGTCTCTATCATTGTTCATAAGTGAAGTTAAAATGCATTTGTGACATTTAACCAAAGCGTGGGAGAGAACTTTCTGCTTTCTGTTAGATTTAAATACTTTGGTACCTACCAATATGTTCAATGACTATTCAGAAAATAATGTAGGGTATTTTTATGGCAATTATCAATTACATCCCAGAATGTTGTCTTATGAATTGACTACTGATATTCAACTACAAAAATAGCTAGAATATGGAAAGACTATGTCATTTCCCCACTCTTATTGTCCCCATCATTATGGTATTCTTCTTAGAGTATCCTTTCATATTCAGCTTGGTCCTTCTGTAAAGTACTGGTTTGAATACAAAACTTGGTGCTTACTTGTTGGACATCCTGCTCTTTGTTCTTCATCCCAGGAAGGCTGCTCTCTCATAATTGCAGTGCTCTTTAATTGTTTTAAACCTCCCTCTAAAGTTTTTGAGATTCCTTCCGCAAATGGCAGAGTCTAATTTCTCTCCCGTCGAATGTGAACATTTGTAATGGGAAAAATAGAAATAAAATTAGAATTACATCACTAATAAGACAAGGTTAGAAAAAGTGATGCTGCTATTGCCTGGCACTCTCTCCCTCTTCAGATATGTGCCCTGACATGTCTAAGACATGTCAACTCCTTAGACATGTGCCATGGAAACCAAGCCAACTACTAAGACATCCGCCTACCATGAAGCCACCATGCTGGAGAGCCCTCATGGAGAGGACACACAGAAAGAGAAATGCCCAGGCTTATCAGTGCCCACCTGTCTGAGTCTTAGCTTGACTCTCTGACATGAGTGGGAAAATCTTCAGATTACTCCAGCCCAGTTTAAGGCTGCTCTTCTTACTGAAAATTCAGACATGATCCTATCCCTTTCAGCTCTGTCCAATCTCCCAAACCGTAGAATCTGTAAGTATAAAAGATTATAACAATGTGCCACTTTAGTGTTCATTTGCTTTGCAGTCATAGTAAATGAAATCCCTCTAAAATATATTCATTAAAACACCTTATGAATCCATTGATATCACAGGTCCCTTCAGCTACTCTTTCTCTCTCCCATCTCTTAATTTAAATCAAGTTGCTAAACAATAATGGAGTATACAGGGCACTCTTGAACAAAACAATAAATTATTTTATTTTAGAAACTAAGTATAAAACTACATTTTCTACACTTTGAGCATAATTTCAGTAAAACATAATCTTTACATTTATTTTTAAATATCTCCTCTTCCCTTTTTAGACAATGATTATTTAAGTTGGGATAAATCCCATAAATGGGGCTCCACAGGTGGTGCTAGTGATAAAGAATCCACCTGCCAATGCAGGGGCTGTAAGAGACGCGGGTTCAATCCCTGGGTCGGGAAGATCCCCCAGAGGAGGGCATGGCAACCCACTCCAGTATTCTTGCCTGGAGAGGAGCCTGGTGGACTACAATCCATGAAGTCGAACAGAGTTGGACATGAATAAAGTGACTTAGCAAGTGTGCAAAACCCATAAATGTCTTCTAAGAGACACATTTTATAAGCAAATCACTGAGCTTCCTTTTTTTCTAAGTCTGCCATTCATTGTTCAGAGAGGTGAAATTCTTCAATAGTGAGTATCGGGTACTGTGGAATATTTACACAGATGAAAATGAGAGAGAGTAAGGCTAATGGCAGGTTTGGTGAGAGATACTTGAACGGAATTTCATGATAACCAAGAGTCTGAAGCATTAATAAGATAATGAATATAGCCAGTTCAAGATGTTAGCCATGAAGTTCAGAAGAGGCATAAGACTGCGATTCCTAGCAAACATGAAAGCAAAGAAATGGGTCGATTTTCTTTTTTGTTCTTTTTAAGATGGCAGTTCTCTATTGAAGGACTCAATGGAGAGCAAAATTGACAATACAGATTTTCACAGACAGAAAAGAGATCAAAGTTCCTGTGCTCAGACGCTCAGTCATGTCTGACTCTTTGAGACCCCATGAACGGTAGCCTGCTGGGCTCCTCTGTCCATGGAATTTTCCAGGCAAGAATACTAGAGTGGGTTGCCATTTCCTACTCCAGAGGATGTTCCAACCCAGGGACTGAACCCTAGTCTCCTGCATTGCAGGTGAATTCTTTACTGCTGAGCCATTAGGGAAGTCCCTTCTTTTTCTGAGCACAGCCTGGAAAGGTTCTCTGCATCGCCTGCATTGGCAAGAGGATCCTTTATCACTGCACCCCCTGCAAGCAGCATCAAGGCCCCCAACTAAAGTGAAATAAGCATCTTCATCTGCTACTGAACTTATGAGGGAGGATTTGTCTAGAGACAAATAAAAGACATCCCTTTATGTAAGATAAAATAATATTAAGTGCTAAATAGAAGATTAAGCTTACTTTGCAAAAATATAAATCCTAAAGTCTTGTTAGGACAAAAGGAGAGGGACAATAATCTAGACACATATTTCTGTATTAAAGAACTAGCACTAGGATGCTAAGGAATATGACTTTAAGTAAGATAAAAGTTGGTAGAACTCTTCCTTCTCCAGCCCTTCCAAGGGAAGACAAAAGAGCTGCAAGTACTTATAGAGGACACCTTTCACAGCCAACCAGGAGGTCTTCTAGCAGAAATGTCCATCACATGTCTTTTTTCTTTTTTTCCTCCTAAAAGAAGTAAAAAGGATATTTTCATAGTTTTGTGTGTTTTTTGTTTGTTTGTTTGTTTTTTGGTAAATCAAAACCCTCAATTCCAGGAGTGCAATATACTACAATGGTGACAATATTTCTTTGACATGGAGCAATTGAATAAATCTTCTAAACATGATAACATTTGCCACTACCTTTTTGTTGAGACATATAATAAAGAAACCTGTGCTAAATTGTATACTTTAGATCATCCACTTTTATATATACAAAATGTATATTCTGTATATGTACCCGTGAATCTATGAAGAAAGATAAAACATACATACAGCATTTGCACTTACCTTGTCAACTGTTTTGACAAGTAAAGCTATGAGTTAGCTTAAAATTCATCTGCAGAAAAAGTTTGTGGAGAGTGAAGAAGTTCTATAAGATGATGACATTCTGGAGCCCTTTCTATTGTACATAGGGGCCTAGGTGAAATTTATTTCCCAAACAGACTTGTCTCCTCTCAAAATCACTACAGAGAAAAAGATTCTAAAACATCCATCTTTGATATTTGTAAAATTATTGTATTATTTGGTTAATACAAATTATTGTTAATAATTTATTTGGTTAACAAATTATTGTTAATAAATTTATTTGGTTAATAAAATTATTGTTTATTTGGTTAAAACCCCCAGCTGTAATATAGAAACCAACTTATAAATAAAAATTTATGAAATTCTAGACAGTTACTAACATTTATGAGCCTTTAAGTTGGAAATATTCTTCACTTTTATCAATTTGCATTGTGTCATGCAAAAAAACCCTGCTGCTGCTGCTGCTGCTAAGTCGCTTCAGTCATGTCCGACTCTGAGCGACCCCATAGACGGCAGCCCATCAGGCTCCCCCGTCCCTGGGATCATCCAGGCAAGAACACTGGAGTGGGTTGCCATTTCCTTCTCCAATGCATGAAAGTGAAAAGTAAAAGTGAAGTCGCTTCAGTCATGTCCGATTCTGTGCGACCCCATAGACTGCAGCCTACCAGGCTCCTCCATCCATGGGATTTTCCAGGCAAGAGTACTGACTTCCACCAAATATCATTTGGACATCAGTGTTTTAAAGAAAAAAAAAAAAAACTAATCTAGGCAGTCTTAATATTTTTCCAGCATAAAGCAAATAACTGTAACATTTTCTTCTGTTACACTTTATTATTATTACATTTTATTTCTTGACCTCATTCTGAGTTTGCATGACAGGAGTCTGTTGAGCCTCTAGCCTATGGTCCACACTAAACTCCCTAACTATAAGTACCTGTGGAAGTATAACCATAGTTATTAGCAATTATCTGCTTATTCTTGCTCCTCACACATACAATATACAAAGAATAAAACAAAGACAAGAAGTAGAAAACTGTCAAGAAGGGAACTCAGGTGAGAAGGTGAAACAGTGCAGAAGTTCAGTGGTCTCTGGACACACAGGGTCTCGTAAAGGAAAGACAGAATCGTACAGGAACTAGAGTTGTTGTTTAGTCTCTAAGTTGTATCTGACTCTTTTGCAACTCCATGGACTGTAGCCTGCCAGGCTCCTCTGTTCATGGAATTTTTCAGGCAAGAATACTGGAGTAGGTTGCCATTTTCTTCTCCAATGGAAACTAGAGTAGCAGATGTTATTTGAGAGGTAAGAACCAATACCTGTGAGTGCAAAGGTAGCCAGTTCATCTCCAGGGGACAAGATAGACAAGGTTCATTTGCTATTAGAAGTTGGTATTGTTGAAGGAGCCTTTGGCTTTTCAACTAACTGCTTGTTAAAATCAGCAAACCACTCAGTCTTTGAGGTTCAGCTTTCATCTGTAGAATGCTCTGGTGAAATATTTTAAGAGTTCCTAGAAAATATAAAATTCAATTGCAATAGTACAGGATAGAGAAGTTCAAAGAGTAGACATTAGAAGCAGAAATTCTGCTTTGCCTGCTTCCTCTTCAACATTGCTTGGATGTGGTATCATTTATCTATCTATCTATGGGTCTATTTATATATAATTTTATGAACACATATGCGCATACATTGATTTACTAAAATTTTATTTACAATATGTGTCTTAACATTCATAAAGGATTCTGGTCAGTGGTTTTCTTTTAATGTGATTTTTTGTTTTGTTTTGTTTTTTTGGTTTTGCTATCAGTGTTTTAGGTACTATATATGAGTGGAGAGTTACCCCCTCCTTTTAAATTTTCTAGAAAAGTCTGTACAGATTTGGTATTATTTCTTCACTCCGTGTTTCTTAGAATTCTCACAGAAGCCATCTGTCCTTGATGCTTACTTTAAGGGAAGGATTTTAATTATAAATTCAATTCCTTTGATAAATAGAGTTCCACTCAATTTTGTATTTCTCCTTGAATAAGTTCG
Source organism: Oryx dammah (assembly GCF_014754425.2). Classification (NCBI taxonomy): domain Eukaryota; kingdom Metazoa; phylum Chordata; class Mammalia; order Artiodactyla; family Bovidae; genus Oryx; species Oryx dammah. The sequence goes on from NW_024070204.1 coordinate 7,340,031, forward strand.
GTAATTTATTTTTTTCATGTAATTGTTCAATTTTATCTATCAAGCATACTGTCACAAAATTAATCTTAATATCATCTTTTTATTCTTTTAATGTTAAAAAATTTTATAGTGATAACCTTCATCTTCTCTTGTACTCCTAACCTCTCTAAATAGATATTTTCAATTTTTATTGATCTTCTTAAAGGACAAGATTTTTATTTTGTTGATGATTTGTTTTTCTATTATCTTTTTTATTATTTCTATTGTTTTAGATTTATTATGTTTTCTGCTTACTTTAATTTGAAACTATTTCTCTAGTTTCTTAAGGTAAAATCTGAGCCACAGGTTTTGTATTTCTTTTTTAAATAAAGAGTTTATTACTATAACATTCTCTATATATTCTGCTTTAGCTATATCTCAGAAGTTCCGTATGTTGTATTTTCATTTTAAGTTAAAAAATTATAATTTTCCTTTTGATTCCGTTTTACCTGATGTACTATTCAGAAATGTGTTATTTAGTTTCAAAGTGTTTGGAGATGTTTTTCAGATATCTTTCTTTTAGTACCATACAAATTAATTTTAATGAGGTCATAAAACATGTTTTGTTTTTTTTTTTCCCCCAGGTTTTTTTTTTTAATTTAAATTTATTTATTTTTTATTTTACTTTACAATTCTGTATTGGTTTTGCCATACATTGACATGAATCCACCACGGGTGTACATGCGTTCCCAAACCTGAACCCCCCTCCCACCCTCCTCCCCACAACATCTCTCTGGGTCATCCCCGCGTACCAGCCCCAAGCGTGCCATATCCTGCATCAGACATAGACTGGCAATTCGATTCTTACATGATATTATACATGTTTCAATACCATTCTCCCAAGTCATCTCACCCTCTCCCTCTCCCACTGAGTCCAAAAGTCCATTATACACATCTGTGTCTTTTTTGCTGTCCTGCATACAGGGTCATCATTGCCATCTTTCTAAATTCCATATATATGTGTTAGTATACTGTATTGGTATTTTTCTTTCTGGCTTACTTCACTCTGTATAATTGGCTCCAGTTTCATCCATCTCATCAGAACTGATTCAAATGTATTCTTTTTAACGGCTGAGTAATACTCCATTGTGTATATGTACCAAAGCTTTCTTATCCATTCATCTGCTGATGGACATCTAGGTTGTTTCCATGTCCTGGCTATTATAAACAATGCTGCAATGAACATTGGGGTACATGTGTCTCTTTCAATTCTGGTTTCCTCAGTGTGTATGCCCAGCAGTGGGGTTGCTGGGTCATAAGGTAGTTCTATTTGCAATTTTTTAAGGAATCTCCACACTGTTCTCCATAGTGGCTGTACTAGTTTGCATTCCCACCCAGGACACCTTATCTTTGACAAAGGAGGCAAGAATATACAATGGAGTAAAGACAATCTCTTTAACAAGTGGTGCTGGGAAAACTGGTCAACCACTTGTAAAAGAATGAAACTAGATCACTTTCTAACACTGCACACAAAGATCAACTCAAAATGGATTAAAGATCTAAATGTAAGACCAGAAACTATAAAACTCCTAGAGGAGAACATAGGCAAAACACTCTCCGACATAAACCACAGCAGGATCCTCTATGATCCACCTCCCAGAATTCTGGAAATAAAAGCAAAAATAAACAAATGGGACCTAATTAAAATTAAAAGCTTCTGCACAACAAAGGAAAACATAAGCAAAGTGAAAAGACAGCCTTCCGAATGGGAGAAAATAATAGCAAATGAAGCAACTGACAAACAACTAATCTCAAAAATATACAAGCAACTCCTGCAGCTCAATTCCAGAAAAATAAACGACCCAATCAAAAAATGGGCCAAAGAACTAAATAGACATTTCTCCAAAGAAGATATACGGATGGCTAACAAACACATGAAAAGAGGCTCAACATCACTCATTATTAGAGAAATGCAAATCAAAACCACAATGAGGTACCACTTCACACCAGTCAGAATGTCTGCGATCCAAAAATCTGCAAGCAATAAATGCTGGAGAGGGTGTGGAGAGAAGGGAACCCTCCTACACTGTTGGTGGGAATAAAACATGTTTTAAATCATTGAATTCTTAAAAATATATTGATGCTTGATGAAATGGCTGACAACATGATCTATATAGTAGGTTTGCTTCCATATCTGCAGGTTCTTCATCTGCTGACTGAACCAACTTCAGATAGAAAATATTCAGAAAAAAAATTTTCCAGAAATTTTGAATTGTCCAGTATTTGCCATACATTTATAACTATTTACATGGCATTTACACTGTATTTACAACTATTCATACTGCATCTATATTTACAAATAATTGCATCTATTGTTACAAATAATCTAGAAATTATTTAAAATATATTGAAGGAGATGTGTAAATTTTATGCAAATACTACAGTATTTTATATAAGGGAACTGAGCATTCATTGATACCAAGGGAAGACTGTACTGGAAAGTGTTCTCTGTTCACTTAGATTATGTATTCTGACTTTGTGTGGAGTGTTCTAGAAATGTCAATCAGATCAAGTTTGTTGATAGTTTTGCTTTGTTTAAGTCTTCTCAGTCCTCACTGATTTTCTGTCTAACTTTTCTATCAGTTATTGGGAGCTGGATGTTGACGTCTTCAACTGAAATTGTGGACCTGTCTCTCTCTCCTTTCTAAAGCTCTGCAGTTGGATGCATGGTATAAGTTATTGTGTCATCTTGTTGATTAGACATCTGAGAGCAATCAGACAAAGTGAACAAAAGCCAATTATTTCAATTGCCCTTGAATCAAGTTGGGCATATTTAAAAGAAAGTTGTTTTTCTGTTTAAGACACTGATGAGTTTATGTAGGGAAATTAGTGAATTGAAGGATAAAAGATGGAGAAACAATTTAAGATTGTGGCAGGGAAGCTCAGAGGGCATAAGGAAGAGTCATCTATTAGGCAGGGCTTTGCTAAGAAAGGAGATCAAGAGGGTACTCGGTGGGAGGTGACCGAAATGGTACCTTGCAGAGTGGAAATGTCTAAGATGGGACTGGGGTTTTCCGTGGGATGTCTGGCATACATCTTTCCTATAAGCGACCTACAAAATCTTCATTAAAGTGTGTTTTTATATTAACACTCTCTATTTGAACAGCTTTTTGCTCAGTTCAGAACAGTCCTGCATTTTAAGTCTGAGTCAACATGTGGAAGTCCAAAGATGGCAAATTCAAGAAGTCTGGGTCAGTGCGGCCATTGGAATGGGAGGTGCCTGAGAGTCTATGGGAATTTAGGAAGCTTTGGTCATTTTCAAACCATGGAATTTGGAGCTGAAGGTATTCTTATATGCTCTAGCTGGAGGACAAAATTACAGCAAAAGAAGGGCTTTTTAATCATTAAATACACTAGATTCACCCTTTTCATAAGTGATTACAAAGTGAAGTCACTCAGTCATATCTGACTCTTTGCAACCCCATGGGCTGTAGCCTACCAGGATTCTCTGTCAATGGGGTTTTCCCGGCAAGAGTACTGGAGTGAGTTGCCATTTCCTTCTCCAGGGGATCTTCCTGACCCAGGGATTGAACCCAGGTCTCCTGCATTGCAGGCAGACGCTTCACCCTCTGGGCCACCAGGGAAGCCCTAAGTGATTACAAGGGAAGTCCACAAACATGTCAATCTATGCCAAAACCAATACAGAATTGTAAAGTAAAAATTAAAAATAAATAAATAAATTTTTTAAAAAAATAAAAAAAATAAAAAAAATAAAAAATAAAAATCCTAAAAATTTTACTGTTTCCTATATTTACTAAGGAAATCCCAATGGTGAGGCATATCATTATACCTTTGAATAATTTGCCATTTGTCTATGATCAGATGTTTTCTGGTTAGGGTTTGAGAGCCACAGTATATAGGCTTACACATTTATTAACATCAGAGGTTCCACACATATGCTTATAATGAGTCATGGGGTCATTTGAAGGAAATTTACTTTCAGCTAAGGAAAGCCTTAGAGCCTTTACTTAGATGGTTTGAGTTTTGTTTACAGTTTTCCATATGCCCAGACTTTAACAATCTGTCACACAGATTTTAAAAAAAAAAATCATTTACAATCATCCAAGTTTGAGCATAGAGAATATATAGTCAGAATTATCTGAAGATAATTAAAATGAAAACCAGCAGTTTGGAGCATACTGAGTATGAATTAAATTAAGCTATCTGCTTTAACTGGGAATTTTTTGAGAAACAGACGGGCACTTTTATAAAAAAAAAAATAATAAAGTCAATAGCATTCACTAATCTGCAGGGTCTTTGAGTCATTCAGTCCAAATACGGAGGTGATGCCACAAGTAAACAAGAGTGGGTGCACTGCCAGCAGCAAATGACCCCTTAGATGGAATGTTCTCAGAACAGATAATGAAAAGTGAGTAATAGTTTCTAATAAATTAAGTTAGAGACATCTTCAGTTCTGTTCAAACTTCTAAATCCAACCCCCATTCAACCTGTGGACTTGCGGGCTGGTTCTGCACAACAGAACGGTACTGTATTTGAAATTTACAAAGAAGTTTAGAGACAGAGCAGACAGAAGTCTACACGTCTACTGGAATTCGGTTTATAAGAATGGTCACCTTTGCACAATGTGACCTCAGCATGTGCCTGCAGGGCCATTATTTCACTTCTCTGAGCATGACTGGTTCTCCATCCAGAAGACAGAGAAGATAACGGCCTCTCCTGATAAGGTTCCTTTAAGAGCTAAGCAAATGGCACATGCGGAAAAAGCTCAGAACCAGTCACTGCTCACTGTCTGTGTCTGATGAATGCCCAAACTCACTGTGAGCACATTCTCTTATCAAAGGCAGCACATTTGGCAGCTTCGTACTGGCTGTGCGGCACACTACGCCTTGGGGATGTGTGTTTTAATGGCTTTCATAAATATGTAAGTAAAGGCTTTCATTCATACCTTCACTTTCTGAAAGCACTCAAAAAATTTAAGCGTTGGGAAAATGGCTCTGTGTCATTAGTGAAGTGAAGTGAAGTGAAAGTTGCTCAGTCGTGTCCAACTCTTTGCAACCCCATGGACTATACAGTCCATGGAGTTCTCCAGGCCAGAATATTGGAGTGGGTAGCCTTTCCCTTCTCCAGGGGATCTTCCCAACCCAGGGATCGAACCCAGGTCTCCCGCATTGCAGGCAGATTCTTTACCAGCTGAGCCACAAGGGAAGTAAATATGTCCTTAGTAAATATGGGCAAACGGCATAATCAGGACTCGGTTTAATGTTTCAGGCAGAAGATGACCATTACCTTAAGGTGTCCACCTTCATTATCATGTGAGTGCAGAAACTTTTTGTTATGAAGTATTTACAGGATGGAAATTCAGGGACATGCAGTTTCTCCTTCTCACTAATTATGATTCTAAAATGAATGGATGATTTACTTTACTTTGTCACCTTAATGAACTTGTTAAGAACATCTGATTTAGGAGACTGTATTCCTACCACAGAGATCAAGTAAAGGCACCTGACTTTGAAATACAGCAAAATTGTGCCATCAGGCAACAAGTGAGGTCCCACAAATTGAATCTGTACAAAGGAAGATTGTGTTTTTGTGAAATTAAGAAAAAGAAGATACTTTCTGTTAGAATATAGTATTGCAAAAAGCGCCAAAGCAAAGGTGGTGAAACATATAGCAGCCACTAAACTTTCTCTGAAATGAGAAAATCCAAAATATCAGACACCAGTCACTTTCTTATCAAGTCCCCGAAATCAAGAGCTTAAACCCAACCACATTTGACAACTGAGGCCAACAGGAGGACAGAAGCTGTTGATGTTTTCTAGCACTGGAATTTGCTCTCTGTTTAATGCATCTCTTTTTGCCAGCCCACCTCCAGTGGGGACCTTGTACCAGCTCCCAGTGAGATGTGGACTTCTCTGTTAGGATGAAGCTTGCTTTCCTCTGACTCAATTACATGGTAAACTACCATTTTCATATGATGTTGAGTTGTCAGTATAATCAAAAATTCATGTAACTCAGCTCTGGGTTGATAGTCATGCTCCCAAGCCTGCAAGCCCTTGGGAAGAAGGAACCCTGGAAGTCACTAATCCTCAGACCTCCTGGGAGGGTGAGCATGGTCTTTATAGAGCAGAATTCTTCCTTAGGACGACTCTGGGGTTGACATCTGGTGGTAATTCTCCCCTTCTGCAAGCCCAGATCCATGTTTCATTCTATGGGGTTCCGTGGCCCAGGGCGTAGCCTGGACTGGACTTTGGGACATCTTATCAGCCAAAGACAATTCAGCATGAACAGTCAGATTCCCACTTTCTTATTTATCTGCACAGTGCTGAGGCAGGTTCTACAGGAGGGCAGAGTGCTAGCCAATATCCAGAGGGTAGGAGTAGTGTGTATGTGCTCAGTCATATCCAATTCTTTGTGACCTGGTGGACTGTAGTCAGCCAGACTCCTCTGTCCACAGGATTCTCCAGGCAAAGACACTGGAGTGGGCTGCCATTCCCTTCTCCAGGGGATCTTCTCGACCCAGGGATTGAACCTGGGTCTCCTGCATTTCAGGCAGATTCTTTACCATCTGAGCCACCAGGGAAGAGTAAGAATTTCATTTTTCCGTCTTTCCCACCAGATGTTATTTAAGGCCAGTGACTGTCTCCTTGGTCCACTATCACATTCCAGCACCCAAAAGAGCACCTGACACAAAGAACAAGCTCAAAAAATAATATTTGGGTTCAAATAAATCACTGGATAAATAAATGAGTGATTTGAGCACAGGCTGGTGGAGCACATGGTAAAGAACACACCTGCCAATGCAGGAGACATAAGAGATGCAGGTTCAATCCCTGGGTCGGGAAGATACCCTGGAGGAGGGCAGGGCAACCACTCTAGTATTCTTGCCTGGAGAATTGCATGGACAGAGGAGCCTGGTGTGCTACAGACCACAAGGTTGCAAAGAGTTGAACATGACTGAAGCGACTTAGCGTGAACCCACAATGATGACCTCAGTGCTCAGCATGGCCCCATATGACAGTGCTTTCAGGATCCAAAGGTAATTAAGACAGAAGCAGGTAATTCTCCTGATTCCTCTGTCTGAGCTAAGATTTTTCACGACTTTATTGAATGCTCATTTGCATACTGATATTCAACCCATTGAAAATGGACCCAATGTTTTTTAGAACATTTCACTAACCAAGCAATCACCATCTCAGTTCAGTTTTAGAACACTTTCTTCAACTGCAAAAAAATCCTTGTGCCTGTTTTGCAGTTAATGCCCACTCCCAGCCTCCACCCCAGGCCACAATGAATCTGGTCTGTTGTGCCTTTCCTAGAAATTTCATATGAATGGAATCATACAAAAGTGGTTTTTGCCTCTTGCTTCCTGGACTTAGCATAATCTTCTCAAGGCTCATCTATGCTGCTGTAAAGATCAATAGAAATCAAATTATCAATGTTGTTTTACGGCTCATGCTCACAGTACCATATGTAGAAATCCCTGCCTGTCTTGAGATAACATCAATTTTACCCTCTTTTAGAAGTCGGAGAATTTTAATCAGTTATGTTCTTGTTAGCTATCAGTTTCCATTCACCTTTTGTCTTTTCTCTCATCTACCACTTTCCCCTCCCCCGAAAAAATTTTGTCAGGTTTTTGCAACCCAGAAATAATGTGCATGTCTATAAGTAGAGTGAGCAAACTATCTTCCGTTTCTGTTTTCCTGTTTTATCTGTTTGCTACGTTAAGAAATTTCCTCAGCGCAATGATAGCCTCCATGTATCAGAGCCAGACTTCCCCAGGGTCCATGGAAAAGAAAGGGACACCAGTCAGTTGAGCTACATGAAACACGTGTGGTGTATATTTTTAAATTTTTTCCAGTTTTATTGAAGCATGCTTGACAAGTAAAAACTATATAGATTTAAGGTGGACAATATGATATTTTGATGTTTGTGTATATTGAAATGATTACACCACAATCAAGCTAGTCAACATATCCATCACCTCACATATTTTAATTTTTTTGTGTGGATGGCACTAAACACTAAAGATCTCTCTCAGCAAACTTCAAGTATACAATACAGTGTTCTTACCTATACTTGTCAAGCTCTGGGTTTGGTCTCCAGAACTTATTCATCTCACAAAATCTATGTTTGCCATCTTGCTGCCCCAGCAACCATTATTCCATTTTCCTCTTTCTTGCTTTAGATTTCTTTTTTTAAGATTCCACGTGTAAGTATAATCATGCCTGACTTGTCTTTCATTTTCTCACTCATTTCACTTAGCATCATATCCTCCGGTTCAGATATGGAAACGAGTGTCCACTGATGGATGAGCAGATACACATATGGTGCATATATAATGAATTTAAAACATACAGCAAGAATCAAGAAGAAAAAAGAAGCAAGGTGGAAGAGAGTAGGATGCAAATATGGTGTCAGGAGTTGAGCTGAGTTGGGAGAGAGAGAACGAGACTGTAAGGTGTGGCAGTAGCTGGTTCCAGCAGGAAGCCCAAAATGAAAGAGTCATGCCTTTACTGCAATTAAAGCAAGCGTGCAAAACTGGAGAAGGTGTGACTTGCCATGTTCCATGTGCCCCACGCAGAAGCACACCAATCCTGGGTCAGGGAGTCAGTGCAGACAAGGGGGTCATTAACTTTGAGGAATCCCTGAACAGAGTCTCTGACAGTTTTATGGGCTCTGAGATCCAAGCAAGGGCACAGAGTTGAAGAGTACAAGGTGCTGACTCAGACTGAGGAAAGCATTTCAAGATTTCTTGCTTCTCTCCTTCATAAGGAGGGCTCAGCAGAGAGGCCGGAAGAGGACTTCTCCCCAAGGCTGCAGATAAAAAAAGAGAGTGAAGAGCAAAACTTCCCGGGCTCACCAATAACTGGTTGAGCAACTGTGGCTTTTATCTGAGGGTCTCAGACAGCAGATACATGGAGTCAGATGGATTCTACTATTATTAGGAAATGGCCAAATTAAGGATGGTACAGCACTCAATTTGAGGTGAGTATGCTGCTAAGTCGCTTCAGTCGTGTCCGACTCTATGTGACCCCATAGATGGCAGCCCATTAGGCTCCCCCATCCCTGGGATTCTCCAGGCAAGAACACTGAGGTGGGTTGCCATTTCCTTCTCCAATGCATGAAAGTGAAGAGTGAAAGTGAAGTCGCTCAGTCGTGTCCAACTCTGTGCGACCCCATGGACTGCAGCCTACCAGGCTCCTCTGCCCATGGGATTTTCCAGGCAAGAGCACTGGAGTGGGGTGCCATTGCCTTCTCCGAGTGAGGTGAGTATAGCAGCGCCATATACAGAGATACAATCAATTCAGGTGGTTTAACCATTCTTCCCCACTGAATTCCACCATGAACCTAACATGTCTTACAAGCTACTGGCTTGTTTTTTGTTGTTGTTGTTATTTTTTAAGGCAGAATGGAATGTTTCATCATCTCAAGATCTTGGAAGAAAAACTACCATTGCCCTTGTTTATGAATAACACAAGATTTTGTCAAATTGCTTTAATAGGAATTAAGAAGTCCATAAAAATAAGCTTGAAAGTGAAAATGTTAGTCACTCAGTCATGTCCAACTCCGCATCCCCATGGACTGTGGCCCGCCAGGCTCCTCTGTTCGTGGAATTCTCCAGGCAAGAACACTGGAGTGGGTAGCCATTCCCTTCTCAGGTGGATCTTCCCAACCCAGGGATGGAACTGGAGTCTTCTGCATTTCAGGCAGAGTCCTTATCGTCTGAGTCACCAAAATAAGCTTGGGTTTATATTAACACTGTAAAGTTAAAATTAAAACCAGAAAATAAGATATGATTAAACATCTGTCTACATAAACAGTTCAAAAAGATTAGATGATTTTTAATACAGAATGAAGAGGAATTTTTTAAACTACCTCCATATGCATTTGATAATTAAAATTCTGCTTTGTTAAATTTTTAAAAATGACATATAATTTTTATTCAAGTAGAGAAAAATCTCAGTGACAAGGAATAAAATAGGTACCACTTAAATAAATGTTCAAAGCAATGGGAACATGTGTCATTTTATAAATGTATTTATTTCAATCTTTTCAAAGTAAATTTTAAATTTTCATAGAGTGTGGAGGAAATTAACATATATATGGCAATACATGAATATATGATTTATTTGGGTCCTTACGTTCATTAGTCTTGCTTCCACAGGAGAAATGAGACAGAGTCCACATAAGACCTTGCACAATTAGCACATCTATCTTCAAACCTGAATATCTTTCATACTTTCTTGTGTGTCTTCTAGTATATATATATATATATAATAAATTACTTTTCCCAGAGTATTACAACCTTAGGTATAGTAATTATAGTGAAACAACTTGCAGTGGTCATTTAGTAAAATGATGAATTGGTCAGAACTCATGAGAGGCAGAAGACGTAACATTAAGACATGAACAATGAGTGAGTGATGGTAAGACTGTCTGTAGATGTAACTTGAGGAGAACCCAAAGCAACAAATCTTCTTGGTGGAATTAAAGATACATATAAGTGGAAGAGAGATGGATTTCAATTCCAATATATCATGCCAAGTATACTTCATTATATGCTCTAAAAATAGCACCCTTACTATAAATAAATCATATACTTAAAAAAATCTTATCCTTTATCATTTTATCCCAGGCAATTAGTTTTTACTTCTTTGGCAAAGTGATCCTTGAATTCATACTTTATTTCTCTACTATCCTTAAAGTTTTTAAATTAAGTATATTCCTCCCCACCCCAGCATACAATTGTTGTGATCCTGCACTGTTAAATCACTTTGAATTGTATCCAGTGGAAACTGAATTAAGATTATTTTAAAAATAAACTGAAAATACAAGTTTCAAATATATGGTAAATCTATAAATGTTGGGTAGTAAGTGTAATTGCAAAAGGACAAACTATTATTTTAAAAGTAATCATTAGTTAAAATCCCAAATGATTTTCTGACATTGACTTGTAGATTATTGTTAAATGCATAAGAAAAAATCAGACGTTTTTTTAAAAAAAAAAAAAAAACTAAGCAAAATTTTAGAAACCTCGAAAGTTGTTCAGCATAGAAGAATCAAAGGTTTTAAATAATTACATATTCTGCTTTTTGTATTCTTACTTTCACCCACTTTCTCTTACTAGTTATATCAATTCACTGCTTATTATCATTCATGGTTTCCCACCCAAAGACCATGAAACCAGTGCCCCCAAGTTCATTTCTATCACTTAGTAAAGAACTTAGCTTTTAAGTGTGTGTGTTAATAAATAAGAAATACTTATTGACTTTCCAATATGTGCAAATTGTTATGAAAAATCCAAAGAAGAATAAGAGCTCTCCTTTGCCCTCATGTACTTTGGAATGGTGGTGATTGTGGCCGTAATGGATAACAATGTTATGTGTAATTCAATTTTAGTCTAAGGCAAGGATTGCCAGATTTTTTTTTTTTTCTTTCTGAAAAGGGTTAGATAGTAAAGATTTTTGACTCTCAGAGCTAAATAAAATGCCTGCTGCAACTACTCAGCTCTGTCACAGCAGCAGGAAAGCAGTTCCAGATAATGTGTAAACCAATGGGTGTGGCTAGATTTGACCCATGGGTCAGTTTTGCCTACCCCTGGTCTAAGGCAAAAGCACAAAATTTGATGACGTACAGATAATTTAATGTGACCTGTAGCTAAAATATGATGAAATAAAAGCTGATAAAATCTGTCAAGATGATTTTTGAAGGCAACTTCAAAAAAAAAAAGTCATAATTACTACCCTGGAAGAACTTCTAGGCTCTAATAGGAACAAGAAAAAAATATAGTTATTCCATGTAAGAAACCTCACTGTTTACTGAATATTTTCTGAGCCTGACAGGGTTAGTCAGTGGGTAGTAAACAAGAATAACATCTCTCCATGCTCCTGGGTGGATAACAGATGAAAAGAAGGAGGACAGTCTGCTAAGATCTCTCGATCAATAGGTGGGCCAGTTTGGTTGAAGCACTGTTGGAGCTGAGACTGGAAAGACTAACAAGTTAATATACCAAGAATAAAATCAAAAGCCATTATTCACTTATTTCTGCAAGGACTATGAAACTTTTATTTGAGATTGATGGCCCTCTGAGTTCAAACTTTCATAATATCCTTTCTACTTTATGTAAGAGCTGACATGTTTACATAACAGCTCAATTATATACCAAAGCTCTATGTGATGTTTACATCTAAACACATGAGTATATGTAGAAATACATTGTGAATACTAACAATGTTTACCTGTTTTTGTATTTATTATTTTTTATGTCTACAAAAAACTCTCTGCATATTAAAAAGCTATAAGCTTTTCTGCAACCTAAATATTTTCTTTCTTGTCACCAGTAATAGTCATTTCTGAGTCCTGCTTTTCAGTTCTTAAAAAAAAAAATAATAATGGTCCTTTGCTTAGATTCTCATTCCTGAAAGACCAAGAGGTCAATACAACCATGATCTATTCAGTAAAAAGATAGAAACCTTTAAAAGTTTAAACATTTCTTCTCTCTATTCAGGTCATTTGAATTGATTCATGAACATCTTCTTGTTGTTGTTCAGTTGTTCAGTAGTGTCTTTGCAACCCCATGGACTGTAACACAACAGACTTCCCTGTCCATCACTATTTCCCTGAGCTTTCTCAAATTCATATCCATCTAGTCGGTGATGCCATCTAACCATCTCATCCTCTGTTGTCCCCTTCTCCTCTTGCCCTCAATCTTTCCCAGCATCAGGGTCTTTTCTAATGTGTCAGCTCTTTGGATCAGGTGGCCAAAGTATTGGAGCTTCAGCATCAGTCCTTCTAATAAATATTCAGGATTGATTTCCTTTAGCATTGACTGGTTTGATCTCCTTGCAGTCCAAGTGACTCTCAAAGGTTTTCTCCAACACCACAGTTCAAAAGCATCAATTCTTTGATGTTCAACCTTCTTTATAGTCCAACCCTCATATCCATACATGACTACTGGAAAAACCATAGTTTTGACTAGACAGACTTTTGTTAGCAAACTAATGTCTCTGCTTTTTAATACGCCATCTAATTTATCATAGTTTTCCTTTTACAAAGCAAGCATCTTTTAATTTCATGGCTGTAGTCACCATCTGCAGTGATTTTGAAGCCCATGTAAATAAAGTCTCTCACTGTTTCCATTGTTTCCCCATCTATTTGCAAAAGTGGTGGGACAGATGCCATGATCTTATTTTTTTGAATTTTGAGTTTTAAGCCAACTTTTTCACTCTTCTCTTTCACTTTCATCAAGAGGCTGTTTAGTTCCTCTTTGCTTTCTGCCATAAGGGTGATGTCATTTGTATATCTTAGATTATTGATATTTCTTCCTGCAATCTTGATTCCAGCTTGAGCTTCATCTAGCCTGGCATTTCACACGATGTATTCTGCATATAAGTTAAATAAGCAGGGTGGTAATATAGAGCTCCATTTCCAAATTGGAACCAGCTCATTGTTCCATGTCTAGTTCTAACTATTGCTTCTTGATCTTCATACAGGTTTCCCATGAGGCAGGTAAGGTGATCTGGTATTCCCATCTCTTTAAGAATTTTCCACAGATTGTTGTGATTCACACAGTCAAAGGCTTTGGCATAGTCAGTGAAGCAGAAGTTTTTCTGGAACTCTCTTGCTTTATCTGTGACCCAATGTATGTTAGCAATTTGACTTCTGGTTCCTCTGCCTTTTCTAAATCCAACTTGAACATCTGGAAGTTCACGGTTCACATACTGCTGAAGCCTTGCTTGGAGAATTTTGAGCATTTCACACTAGCATGTGAAATGAGTGCAACTGTGTGGTAGTTTGAACATTGTTTGGCATCGCCCTTCTTTGGGATTGGACTGACCTTTTCCAGTCCTGTGGCCACTGCTGAGTTCTCCAAATTTGCTGGTGTATTGAGTACAGCACTTTAACAGCATTTTCTTTTAGGATTTGAAGTAGCTCAGCTGGAATTCCATCGCCTTCACTAGTTTTGTTTGTAGTGATGCTTCCTAGGGCCCACTTGACTTCACACTCCAATATGAATATCTTGGAATTATCTTAATAATAAATTCATAGAATGACATCCTTGATATTTCTCTTTACTCTCCTACAAAAGGAAAAAAAAAAACAGTATATGCCAATAGCATGGACTGAATTCTTTTACATACAGATAAACTTGTATCCTTTTGAATGAGAATTTGTACACCTTACCTATGGTAACTTCTTCTGAAATTAAAGAGAGATCCAAGTTGATTCAAATCAATCTTTCACTTGCATCTACTTTATGAAACTATTTATAGGTAAAATTATCTGTAGAAGTGAGAGACTATTAAAGATTAATATGTGAAAATACATTAAAACTTAATATATGTTTTACTCATTATTACATTAACTAAAAGTAAATTTCACCACCTGTATAATCATTACAAAAACATTTGTCTCCCCTCACACACAGAATTGTTACAGAAATGCAGAGAATGTGAGCTGCATCTCCGTGATCGAATAAAAGATAGTCCATTTTAATCAACTTAAAAAAAATAGGAATGTGAGCCAATGTTAGTTCATTTCTTTTGCTGTTTTTTCTGTGCTTAATATATCAAGAAAATTATTTTCACATTTAAGTTATTCACATAATTAATTACATCTAAATATGTATACCTTTTAGACAGGTCCCCTACAGATATTAAAAATGGTACTGTGCACCACCATTCCTCATAGCTAACTCTATTAAAGCTGTTGTAACACATAATTAAGAAGTAATTCAACAAGAGTAATTTTAAACCTTTGACTAATGGATGACAAAAGGGATACTGGCTGATGACTGATGGCCAGGTGAGGTCAAGTCGGGTTCATGATAGACTTGCTCATGGATGCTCAGCCTTTCTGGTGTCATATTCTAACTTTAAACTTTTCTTGTCAGATAGTCTTCTACCATACAATAGTTGCTTCTATTGTACTATAAGCAACTCAAAAATATAAGAAATTTATGAACATCATATATGAGATAAAATGGAATCAAGACAGCAAGGTAAAGTTCTGGTAAGCTATCAGCATTTCAATTTCACCACTTTTCTGTGAAAAAGAGTAAATCATTAAAGTCTATTTTCAAACGAAGTTACCAGAATGTAGAGTTTCAGTGTCACTCTGGATAATCTTTAGGAACTTTATTTGGCCGTTTTACTTGTTCACTCTCCTTTCTTCAGATCTAATAATGTTACCAGGTCCAACTTCTACTGCTTGCCAAATAACCACATAGCAGTCCAATAACTCCTGAGAAGAGCTATTGGGGAAAGGAATGGTGACTTTGAGAAAGCCAACAGACCGAGAAGATGGCGGACTAGTGTCTAAGAACCCTGAGAACCATTTCTCTCCAGTTAGAATTCAGGCTTCTTATATACTAAAAAGGGAGGGAGTGTGGTGCTGGAATCCTTTATTCTTGGCAGCTGTCCATGTCAGTCTTGTCCTATAAAACCACAACACAACCAATTTTATTATCTGTATTGCAACTTTTTGTTGCAATTATCTGTATCACAACTATATTGCAACCTATACAATAGGAAAAAAGTTATACTCTTAAAGATTAGAGCCTTGAGAATAGGTTATCCTGTGTATTCCAGGACATAGGCAACACTCTTTTAAAAGAGATGCAAAGCCAGCATGATTAAGCCCAGGCAACAGAGCACAAAGTTTTGAGCAAAAGAAATAGATTCAACACAGGGCCAGGTTTGATCTTCTTTATTCCAACAAGGTGAATTAAAGGTTTGCCTATAGAGAAACAGAACCACATGATATTCTGGGCTCCCTGGGGCCCCTGAAATTAAAGGACTCAGATTCTATGAATGTGGATAATAGTCATAAGGATTTGTTTGGACCTTCTGATTATACTCTAGGACTTCTAGGCTTCTTGATTCTAGAGAGGGTGCCCTGTTTGGGGAATACCTGAATTCATCTTTGTCACAGTACACTGGAGACAATTCTTGAGAGTCCCTTAGATAGCAAGGAGATCAAACCAGTCAATCCTAAAGGAAATCAACACTGAATATTCATTGGAAGGACCAATGCTGAAGCTGAAGCTCCAATACTTTGACAACCTGATGCAAAGAGCTGACTCACTGGGAAAGACCCTGATGCTGGGAAAGATTGAGGGCAGGAGGAGAAGGGGATGATAGAGGATGAGATTGTTGGATGGCATCACTGACTCAGTGGACAGGAGTAGTGAAGGACAGGGGAGGCTGGCCTCCACAAGAGACTGAGACAGACCTGCCTTTGAGCGTCTGAGTGTCTCCTGTGGAGGCACGTGTCAGCAGTGGAACCTCTTCCAAAACCACTTATACCAGTATGCCATAACCTCCCAGGACTTCTGCAGTCAGTATCCCTGACCCGGGTCAGGCCACTGTGGACTCAGGCCTCCACCAGAGACTCCCAACACTCACAGGCAAGTCTGGGTCAGTCTCTTTCTCCTGGATCCTGGTACACACATGGTTTTGTTTGTGCCCTCCAAGAGTCTGTTTCCCCAGTCCTGTGGAAGTTCTATGATCAAATCCCACTGGCCTTGGGAGTCCAATTTCCCTGTGGGTTCTCTGTCCCTTTTCCAGATCCTCGGGTTGTGAAATCTTCTTGTGGGCCCTAGAACTTTTGTAACACAACAAGAGCTTCTCTGGTATAATTGTTCTCCAGTTTGTGAGTCGCCTGCTTGGCGACTCTATAATGGGGCTAATGTCAACCTCCTCCAAGAGGAGGAGTCACACACTACACCTCTCAGGACTGCTGCTGCCAGAGCCCCTTGGCCTGCAACAGGTCACTGCTGACACGTGCCTCCGCAGCAGACACTCAGACACTCAAAGGCAGGTCTGTCTCAGTCTCTTGTGGAGGTCACTGCTCTTTTCCCTGGCTCCTGTTGCACACAAGGTTTTGTTTGTGCCCTCCGAGTATCTCTGGCACATATGAGCTTTGATTTAAAATGTGATTGCACCCCTCCTACAATTTTGCTGCAGCTTCTTCTTTGCCCTTGGATGTGGGTTATCTTTTTTTTTTTTTTTTTTTGGTGGGATCTTACATTCTCCTTACATCAACATTTTCCTGTCAATGGTTGTTCAGCAGCCAGTTGCAATTTTGCTGTTCTTGCTGGAGAAGATGAGTGCACCTCCTTCTAATCCACCATGTTGATAAGGAAACTATCCAAGAACCCATTGGGTGAAATCAAATTGTGTAATTTGCCCTTATGTTATACTTGATCTAGGGAGCAATTGTCTATGAGAAATGGACAGCATTAATCCCTAATCAAACTTGGGATAAGGTTAAATGCATGAAATCACTTTTACACTTTTGACTTTGCTAGAAAGATTTTGTTTAGAATGCCCTATTAATTTGGAGCTCGATCTCAAGATAGAGTCAACTGGGGTGAATAAATAAACCATGTAAGCAGAAAAATGTATAGAAACACTTCTCACCGGTGATTCTATTTCGCAGCTGAGAGAAATTTTCTAGGAAAAAACAGAGTTAATGGGATATTTAGCTCATCTTGAAACTATTAATTCTCTTAAATGAGCTGAGAGGAAGGTAGTTAACCAGGCATATTACCCTAGTTTTACTGCATCACTAATATTCAATTGCCTGTCCCAGGTCCTGCAGTTAGTTCAACCCATTCTTTTGCTTTATCTTCTCAGTATTTTTCTGGACAGGCATTGTTTTGAATACTGAGTTCTCATCTTGTATATGAATGCCATATGTAATAAATTTAGGATGGCGGTGAAAGAGGTGACTCCTTAAACTGTGATGAGATATTACCATTCATCATCCAAGTTCATCATCCTTCTTTCAACTTTCTTCCTTTGGCCCCATCAGGGTTGATGTGAAGCCTGTTTCAGTCGCTCCCATCTCCTCCAGTCATAGCCTCACATTCTCCTCATCTCCACGCCCCACCTTTGCTCAACCCTGAAAACTGTATAGTATTGATTTGATGATCATGGGGCCCAAGTCTTTTCTCTTTTTTTTGAGATGTAGGGCGTGGCCCCTGTCAGCATCTGTGTGGGCCTGGACAAGTAGTTAACCAAACTCTCAGTGTCTAGTGGGGATGGCAGCTCTAGCTTCATAAGGCGGCTGCAGTGGAATGAGTCAGTGCATGTGAGAGACTTACCTGTATTTCCACATTGCTGGCTATCACTACCGTTCTCCACTTCCCCCTCACCACCACAGAATTTTCTTCCTTCTTTCCCGGGCATTCCTAACATCTTTCTTGCAACCTTTCTTTGAAACTCCAGCCCCCTGATCTCATTTCCTTGAACTCTGACAAAGATGATAGCTCTTGAGTTCATACCTGATTTTATTCTTCCCAGGTTTGCTATATCCTTGAGGCTGGATCTGCACTGTCTTCATTCAGGTTGTCTCTGAGCAAAGCCAGACTATATGACACAGCTTGCACCTGACTGACCAGATGCTGGGCAAGCTTCTGTCTCCCCTCCTGCCCTCCATTGCCCTTTATACAGTTTCCAAACCTTGCACAAGAATACATGCTTTAACATTCCTTGGTTATTAAAAGCCCATCTTCAGTGGTCATCATAAACCCTCTTGGTTTCATAGGTGACTATAAGTTAGCAGACAAGATAATCTCTTTTCTTTTTCTTTTTTTAAAATTTTTTATTGTAACAGGATTTTATTTAATTTCTTCTTTTAAATTTTTATTGTAGTGTAGTTGATTTACAATGCTGTGTTAGTTTCTGCTCTAGAAAGAAAGACAAATTTTACATGATACTGCTTGTATGTGGTATCTTAAAAATGCCCCAAATGGACTTATTTACAAAACAGAAATTGAGTTGCAGATGAAGATAAAATTTGATATAGTAAGTAATTCATGCTTAGGCATCAGTAACAGATTTCAGAGGAGAGCAATAAAATAAACCTTAATGTATCCACTTTTGTGAGTGACATCTGATCAAACTTGTATTCTTTTAAATATATTAGATATGCCAAATCATCACATTTGATTATAGGTAGCCTATGTATTATGTTGCTTCTTAAAATATTTGTCTTTCAATTAGAATTGTATCACTGTCATGTTTTATTCCTACTAATTTAGAAGTCTACTTTTAGGAATGAAATAAAAATATAAAGATGTTTCCAAGTTTTAAAAACACCTTCTATCATTTGCTGTATAAGGATGCCAAGAACGCTGTTCAGTTCAGTTCAGTCGCTTTTCAGTTCAGTCAGTGTCCGACTCATTGTGACCCCATGGACTGCAGTACACCAGGCCTCCCTATCCATCACCAGCTCCTGGAGCCTATTCAAACTCATGTCCATGCTACTAGTTGCCAAATTGATCCAGAAAGATATTAACTACATTTAAAAATTCTCAGAAATACAGAGTATCCAAATATAAGCAACTTCTAAAGAAGCCAAATAACTGATTGTCCAAATGTTCTCTAATAATTGTTCTGTCACTCTGCAGAGGGCTGTCAGTAAATCTCCTTCACCACTCACAACACCCTAAGAATTATGAATGCTTGCACCATCCCCTAGAGGAGGAGAAGTTCATGCTTTTCTGGAATTCCACCATTTGTCTGGATTTATTGGTATCTCTGCGTTTTCATATCTCATAGAATGAACAACTGGCATAGTTTAAAGTGCTCTCCCAGACATTATTTGGAGAACTCACAACATTCCTTCCAGATGAATAACTGAACAAACAAACCTCTCACTTTATTTGTTATTTGTTTAGACACAAGGTTAATAGGTAGTGAAATCTAAAAAAGAAAAATGCTAAGACAAAAGCAAAGAATAGCAGCCTGGAAACTGCAGGACATCATTCTGAGGCAAGATAGGCCTAAAGTCTAGGTCTGTGAGTGACACAGACAAAGGCCTGGGACAGCAGTGGGAAGCTTCCATCAGCTCACAGGCTTGGCAGGTTCTCCACACCCAGGAATAAAGCCCCCTCCAGGGCCTGCAGCCTAGGGGGCTTCAGGCAGAGAGCTTCAGCTGTCCTTCCATTTTCACTGTGAAACAAACAAGCTCCAGCTCTCTGTGTTTCTCAGAGGGCAGATGCCTCCACTTGGCAAGATTCAACACTGTCCATTGCTGGGAACCCCCAACTCTACTTGGTTCCATACACTGCTTAGGGTACCCGCACCTCCCTTTGGTCTTAACCTGTGCCAACCGAAGTCTCTCTTCTCACAGCCGTGGCCCCTTTGGATTCTGACAGTGCAAAGCTAGATCTAAAACTGCACATTCATGCCTCTGAATTCTTCATGAATGAATACTAGAAATAAAAGAGAGATTGCCTTTTCCTACTCTTTGTGTTTGTCATATAGATTGCAAACATCCATTCAGGTCAGTTCAGCCACTCAGTCATGTCCAACTCTTTGTGACTCCATGGACTTCAGCACTCCAGGCTTCCCTGTCCATCACCATCTCCCAGAGTTTGCTCAAGCTCATGTCCATCAGGTCGGTGATGCCATCCAACCATCTCATCCTCTGTCATCCCCTTCTCCTCCTGCCTTCAATCTTTCCCAGCATCAGGGTCTTTTCCTATGAGTCAGCCGTTCACATCTGGTGGCCAAAATAATGGAGCTTCGGTTTCAGCATCAGTCCTTCCAATGAACATTCAGGACTGATTTCCTTTAGAATGGATTGGTTGGATCTCCTTGTTGTCCAAGGGACTCTCAAGAGTCTTTTCCAACACCACAGTTCAAAAACATCAGTCCTTTAGTGCTCAGCTGTTTTTACAGTCCAACTCTCACATCCATACATTACTACTGGAAAAACCATGGTTTGATTAGATGGACATTTGTAGTCAAAGTAATGTCTCTGCTTTTTAGTATGCTGTCTAGTTTTGTCATAGCTTTTCTTCCACAGAGCAAGTGTCTTTTAATTTCTTGGCTGCACTGACCATCTACAGTGATTTTGGAGCCCAAGAAAATAAAGTCTGCCACTGTTTCCCCATCTATTTGCCATGAAGCGATGGGACTGATGCCATGATCTTAGTTTTTGAATGTTGAGTTTTAAGCCAAGTTTTTCACTCTCATCTTTCACTTTCATCTAAAGGCTCTTTGGTTCCTCTCTGGTTTCTGCTATAAGAGTGGTATCATTTGCATATCTAGAGTTATTGATATTTTTCCCAGCAATCTTGATTCCAATTTATGCTTCATGCAGCCTGGCATTTCACATGATGTCCTCTGCATAGAAATGAAGTAAACAGGGTGACAATATACAGCCTTGACGTACTCCTTTCCCAATTTGGAACCAGTCCATTGTTCCATGTCTGATTCTAACTGCTGCTTCTTGCCTGCATACAGATTTCTCAGGAAGCTGGTAAGGTGGTCTGGTATTCCCATCTCTTGAAGAATTTTTCACATCCATTAGGTTGTTTGTTTTTAACTGTGTGCTTTTTATCTATTATTATTTGCTTTTTTTTTTCTTTCTTTCTTTTTCTTTCTTTTTTTTTTTTTTTGCTATCAGGCAGCGCCTCTCTTGCCCTCCCCTTTTTGAAATAATCTTTCTCATTTACTTATTTGCTTTTGGCCATGTGGGGCCTTGTTGCTGAGTGGCCATTTCTCCAGTTGCAGGGCGTGGGGGCTCCTCTCTAGTTGTGGTGCTTGAGCTTCTCATTGCAATGGCTTCCCTTCAGTAGTTGTGGTTCCCGGGCTCTGGAGCACAGGCCCAACAGTTGTGGAGCATGGACTTAGTTGCTCCGCAGCACATGAGTTCCTCCCAAACCAAGGATCGAACCTGTGTTTCCTGCATTGGCAGGTGGATTCTCTACCACTGAGCCCCCAGGGAAGCTACCACTTTGCCTGTGACATACACACTTTTCTAATGTGTTTAAGTCCATCAGTTTTTTAAAGACTTTGACCTATGTTTGGAAACATTTTCCCATTTGGATCCTCATAAATATTTTTTAGCTCTATTCTGGGGCACAGTTACTTAGAAAGTTACTTAGAAGTTAGCTGATGTTTGAGGGCAAGAAAAAATAAATAAATAAATAACCAACAAGAACTCACCATGTAGCACAG
The DNA here is from genome assembly GCF_014754425.2 of Oryx dammah. NCBI lineage: Eukaryota > Metazoa > Chordata > Mammalia > Artiodactyla > Bovidae > Oryx > Oryx dammah. The sequence continues at coordinate 7,361,987 of NW_024070204.1, forward strand.
GAAACTCTGCTCAATATTAGGTGAAAACCTAAACAGGAAAAGAATTTGACAAAGAATAGGTATATGTATAGCTTAACAATTATGCTGTCCACTGAAAACTAACATGCCATTGTTAATCAACTATGTTAGTCTCTCAGTCATGTCTGACTCTTTGCAACCCCATGGACTGTAGCCCACCAGGCTCCTCTGTCCAAGCAAGAATACTGGAAATTCTCCATGCAAGCATACTGAAATGGGTAGCCATTCCCTTCTCCAGGGGATCTTTCCAATCTAGAGATCAAATCCAGATCTCCTTAATCAACCATACTCCAATGTAAAATAAGAATTAAAAAAAAAAATAAAACCAGGAGAAGAGCTACATTTAGTACAGGGCTGATTATTTCACACCACTGAGGCAAGACCCTTCTGAGTATTCCACCCAATGACCCAGGAATTAAGACACCTTTAAGTCTGGTGATCGGAAGTGCACACTGTTCCCACCCCTGTGTGATGCCAAGTGGTGATCCCCCAATGATTTCAGGAGGGTCTTCACTCACCTGGATGTGCTGACAGCTCCCTACCTAGTCAGGATCCTCCACGGAGTTCCAGGGTTCTGCTCAAAGGCAGGATTTCTCTTCTTTGGTATTCTGTCCTAGAAACTCCAATCACTTTGGTGTCCCCAGAATTCAGACTCCATTTCCTCAATAAAGAAGACACCAATCCTTGCCCCGTGGCCAGGAAAGTCTCCCCAGGAAGAAAGCTGGGGAAATTTCATTGTTCACATCATTTGGATCCTGTCTCTCAGGAACCAAACCCGTGAATTCTCAGTGTCTGTTCCATATATTTTGCTTTGCCCTATTTGTCTATTTGTTTCCCTTGTTTCAGACAGGAGGGTAAATCTACTCCCTTTTGCTCTCTCTACATTGGCCAGAAGCAAAATGCAACTGTCACACTGTTTTAACTTACTCTTTCTGTTATGTGGTTGACATCAGTGGGTCTAGTTCAAGGTTATTCCACTGAAGTTTTGGAAACACTTTATCAATTCATACATGCTTATTTTTCACGAGTTCTTTAGAATCAATTTATCTATGAAGTAATCTTTTGTTTATTGGTGTTCATGAAATGCATAAGCTAATTTCCAGAAAAAAAATATACAATATATTTCAAGAATAGGATGTGCTTATTATTCCAAGCTTGTAGACATTCCTCAGGTGCATTTTAAAGTTGTAGTCCTATGGATTGTGTATGTATCTTGGTTTATTTCTACCTATTGTAACCACTTTTGTTGATTTGCAAAACTGACACTATTATTTCCTTAGTATTAACCGCTATTCCTATTTGGAAAAGTTACTGACTTTTTCATATTTGTCTTGTATGCAGGAACATTACTGAATTCTGTTGTTTATTCAAATGTCTTTATTTGCATATTTTGTTATCTTTTTATACTATTCTCTCACAGATACCTATTCTGAAATAATTTATGACTGATTTGTGTTTTTAAATATGCATGCAGCATAGGTACCTTTGCTTTTTGACAAACTTTATTTTTATAAGTTCACTAGATTCTAGTTCTACCTCTTACTTTTCTCCATGTCAATTATTAATAGAAAACTGGTTTGAGAAAATCTCATTGATAATTCCTTTCTACTCTTACCTATTCTTTCGGACTTCAAGGGAGTGTCAAGTGAATTTATAAATAATTTGTTTAAAAATAATTAAGACTGTTCAAGAGAGAGATTTTACTTAAATATTAAGAGTTAGCATAGCACTTTATCTTATAAATATTCAAAACTAAAGAGATAGTAGCATAAGAATAGTAAGTGGGCTTGATTGTGTTAAGAATTTAAACTATGTGTGTATGAATTAAAGATTCAGTCTTAACATAAATAATTTACATTAGGAGAAGAAGTTTAAGTGCATGACTCAGAGAAATTCATATGCAAATATGCCTCGTCTAATGTTGAACTTCGAGAAAGGACACAATTAAAAGAAACAGATGTGCCAAGTATTACAAAGGTGAATATTTTCCTTGTATCTAATTTTTTAAAAATCTAAAAATGTTGTGATATCTATTAATTGGATCAGTGTTACATTTGGGGATAATGATATCTAAATTTCAGCAGCTTTCCATAGGAATGTGTTCATGCACTTCGGGAATCAATTGGAATAACTGAGGCTACATTAAGCATTTTGGGTATCAAAGGCTTAACACAGGAAATGGCATCTTATACAACTTCCAAGGACGAGGAAAGCTGCCATAACGGTCTCAGTCCACCTGATATACTCAAGTGTGTGCTTTTTAGACCCACTTGGAAACTGCGTTGTTGGAAGAGGGTGTTTGCTATGACCAGTGCATTCTTTTGGCAAAACTCTGTCAGTCTTTACCCTGCTTCTTTCTGAACTCCAAGGCCAAGTCTGCCTGTTACTGCAGGTGTTTCTTGACTTCCTACTTTTGCAGTCCAGCCCCCTATAATGAAAAGAACATCTTTTTTGGGTGATAGTTCTAGAAGCTCTTGTAGGTCTTCATAGAACCGTTCAACTTCAGCTTCTTCAGCACTACTGGTCGGGGTATAGACTTGGATTACTGTGATATTGAATGGTTTGCCTTAGAAGTGAACAAAGATCATTCTGTAATTTTTGAGATTGCATCAAAGTACTGCATTTCAGACTCTTTTGTTGACTATGATGGCTACTCCATTTCTTCTAAGGGATTTTTGCCCACAGTAGTAGATACAATAGTCATCTGAGTTTATTCACCCATTCCAGTCCATTTTAGTTTGCTGATTCCTAAAATGTCAATGTTCACTCTTACCATATCCTGTATGACCACTTCCAATTTGTCTTGATTCATGGACCTGACATTCCAGCTTCCTATGCAATATTGCTCTTTACAGCACTGGATTTTACTTCCATCACCAGTCACATCCACAACTGGGTAATGTTTTTGCTTTGGCTCCATCTATTCATTTTTTCTGGATTTGTTTCTCCACTGATCTCCAGTAGCATATTGGGCAACTTCCAACCTGGGGAGTTCATCTTTCAGTGTCCTATCCTTTTGCCTTTTCATACTGTTTATGGGGTTCTTACTGTTCACAGGGTTCATATTGTTCATGGGGTTCTTCAGGGGAGAACTATTTCATATATATGTATACTGTTCAAGGGGATATCAAGGCAAGAATACTGAAATGGTTTGCCTTCCCTTCTCCAGTGGACCACGTTTGGTCAGAGTGAAAAAACATGGAGTAACAGGCAAATTTAGCCTTGGAGTATAAAATGAAGCAGGGAAAAAACTAGCAGAGTTTTGCCAAGAGAATGCAAACACCCTCTTCCAACAACACATGAGAAGACTCTACACATGTACATCACCAGACAGTCAATACCAAAATCAGATTGATTATATTATTTGAAGCCAAAGTTGGAGGAGCTCTATACAGTCAGCAAAAATGAGACCGGTAGCTACCATGGCTGAGATCATGAACTCCTTATTTCCAAATTCAGGCTTAAATTGAAGAAAGGGAAACCACTAGAGCACTCAGGTATGACCTAAATAAAATCCCTTATGACTATACAGTGGAAGTGAAAAATAGATTCAAGGGATTAGAGCTGAGAGACAGAGTGCCTGAAGAACTATGGACAGAGGTCCATGACATTGTACAGGAGGCAGTGATCAAGACCACCCCAATGAAAAGAAATGCAAAAAGGAAAAATGGTTATCTGAGGAGGCCTTACAAATAGCTAAGAAAAGAAGAGAAGCTAAAGGCAAAGGAGAAAAGGAAAGATCTACCCATTTGAAAGCAGAGTTCCAAAGAATAGCAAGGAGAGATAAGAACTGCCTTATGACCCAGCAATCCCACTGCTGGGCATACACACCGAGGAAACCAGAATTGAAAGAGACATGTGTACCCCAATGTTCATCACAGCACTGTTTATAATAGCCAGGACATGGAAGCAACCTAGATGTCCATCAGCAGATGAATGGATAAGAAAGCTGTGGTACATATACACAATGGAGTATTACCCAGCCATTAAAAAAAATACATTTGAATCTGTGCTAATGAGGTGGATGAAACTGGAGCCGATTATACAGAGTGAAGTAAGCTGGAAAGAAAAACACCAATACAGTATACTAATGCATATATATGGAATTTAGAAAGATGGTAACGATAACCCTGTATGCGAGACAGCAAAAGAGACACAGATGTGTAGAACAGTCTTTTGGACTCTGTGGGAGAGGGAGAGGGTGGGATGATTTGGGAGAATGACATTGAAACATGTATAATATCATATGTGAAATGAATCGCCAGTCCAGGTTCAATGCAGGATACAGGATGCTTGGGGATGCTTGGGGCTGGTGCACTGAGACGCCCCAGAGGGATGGTATGGGGAGGGAGGTGGGAGGGAGATTCAGGATGGGGAACACGTGAATACCCAGGGCAGATTCATGTTGATGTATGGCAAAACCAATACAATATTGTAAAGTAATTAACCTCCAATTAAATAAATTTATATTTTTTAAAAAAATAATTGTAATATACAATGGAACTCTATGTAACTTTGTTATGTATTTTCCAAGTCTCCTGCAAATTTGTTTTCATTAAAAAAATAATAAAGTCTTTAAACAGGTAATTAAGTTAAAAAATGGTCATTAGAGTGGGCCCAAATCTAGTACAACTGATATCCCTATCAGAAGAGATAAAGAATGGACAGGTATTGAGAAAAGACCACATGAAGACACAGGGAGAGGGTAGTCATTTGTAAGCAAAGGAGGGAGGCCTCAGAAGAAACTAACACTGCTGACACGTTGATCTTGAACTTGTAGCCTCCAGAACTGTGAGAAAATAAATTTCTTTATGCCAAAAAAAAAAAAAAAAGAAAGCCTTCCCCAGTGATCAATGCAAAGAAATAGAGGAAAACAATAGAATAGGAAAGACTAGAGACCTCTTCAAGAAAATTAGATATAGCAAGGGAATATTTCATGCAAAGATGGGCTCAATAAAGGGCAGAAATGGTATGGACCTAACAAAAGCAGATGATATTAAGAAGAACTGGCATGAATACGCAGAAGAACTATACAAATATGATCTTCATGACCCAGATAATTACGATGGTGTGATCATTCACCTAGAGTCAGACACCCTGGAGTATGAAGTCAAGTGGGCCTTAGGAAGCATGACTATGAACAAAGCTAGTGGAGGTGATGGAATTCCAGTTGAGCTCTTTCAAATCCTAAAAGATGATGCTGTGAAAGTACTGCACTCAATATGCCAGCAAATTTTGACCACTCAGCAGTGGCCACAGGACTGCAAAAGGTCAGTGTTCATTCCAATCCTAAAGAAAGGCAACGTCAAAGATTGCTCAAACTACCGCACAATTGCACTCATCTCACACACTAGTAAAGTAATGCTCATAATTCTCCAAGCCAGGCTTCAACAGTACGTGAACTGTGAACTTCCAGATGTTCAAGCTGGATTTAGAAAAGGCAAACGAACCCGAGATCAAATTGCCAACATCCGTTGGATCGTTGAAAAAACAAGAGGGTTCCAGAAGAACATCTATTTCTGTTTTCTTGTCTATGCTAAAGCCTTTGACTGTGTGGATCACAACAAACTGTGGAAAATTCTTAAAGAGATGGGAATACCAGACCACCTGACCTGCCCTCTGAGAAATCTCTATGCAGACAAGAAGCAACAGTTAGAACGGACATGGAACAACAGACTGGTTCCAAATCAGGAAAGGAGTACGTCAAGGCTGCATATTGTTACCCTGCTTATTTCACTTCTCTGTAGAGTACATCATGAGAAATGCTGGACTGGATGAAGCACAAGCTGGAATCAAGATTTCCAGGAGAAGTATCAATAACCTCGGATATGCAGATGACACAACCCTTATGGCAGAAAGCAAAGAAGAACTAAAGGGCCTCTTGGTGAAAGTGAAAGAGGAGAGTGAAAAATCACTTTTTATTAGAGCCATTTGGGAGAAATTGTTTCAAATGTGTAGACTCTTGCTCCTTTCAAGAAAAGTTATGACCAGCCTAGACACCTTATTAAAAAGCAGAGACAGTTTGCCAACAAAGGTCCATCTAGTTAAAGCTATGGCTTTTCCAGTAGTCATATGTGTATGTGAGAGTTGGACTATAAAGAAGGTTGAACGTTGAAGAAGTGATGCTTTTGAACTGTGGTGTTGGAGAAGACTCTTGAGAGTCACTTGGAATACTCCTCAGTCATGAAAAATGATACACACACACACACACACACACACACACACACTGACACACACACAAAGGATCCTTATCCATTCATCTGTTGATGGACATTTAGATCGTTTCCATGTCTCGGCTGTTGTAAGCAGTGCTTTTATAGACATAAGGGTGCAATTTGTATTTCTGCCAACAGTATAAGAGGGTTCCTTTTTCTCCACACCCTCACCAACATTTGTTATTTGTAGACTTCTTAATTATGGCTCTTCTTAGCAGTATAAGGTGGTTCTTCATGGTAGTTTTAATTTTCAGCACTAAGATTTGTATCCTAGGAATAAGCTAGACTGTTTCAAAGATATTAAAAGCAATCATTCAATGAATAAGAATATCTAAGGTGTCAACCGTATAATATATGTTCATGTTATGTTTCTCTCATATTACTCTTCCTCCTTCTGAACTATCAATAGTCACTAAGAGGAAGCCCCTCTTGTGGCTGAGTGGGACCATACGGCCTGTTCCTGTCAATGGAAAGTGAGTGAGGTGATGGGGGGGAGGGTGAACTGGAGTGGACATGAAGTTATTACCTCAACCCTCTGCACTGTCACATGAGTTTGTATTTTAGAAATAAGTAAAATTTAAAAAGCAAATATTAATGCTGCACTAATCCCAACTTGTATTGTGTAAAAGTATTAAATTAATATACTAATATTTCTCTGTTGACTGCCATACAGATCCTTGTCCTAAAGGGAATGAGAACTTGCAGAAAAGTTACCTTCATTATAAAGTAACGAAGAAGAATCTGAAATGTACTGATGAAACGCAATTTTTATAAGAACAGAAACGAGACCCTTTTTTAGTTTCACTCAATTGCATGTAGTATGATTATGTGCAGTTTTCAAATATATGCCTTTTATAACCTTGTTTTGACTAGAAAACAGTCTTTGGTTGCACTCATTATTTTGAGAAAAAAAAATAGAGGTTACCTGAATTTCTACTGGAAACTTTTAGTAAGCAATGAGAGAATGGACATATTTATGCTTTCTGAAACACCTTCTGTTAAGTCTGAAAGGAGATTTGAGAAATTACTTCTTAGGAACATGCTATACCTTTTATTCACCTAACTACATCTTATTGAATTGTTTCTGAGTGAAGGAATGAAGTGAATCATTTGTGTAATGTATTTACTTCTCTGTCTCTATAGCAAGGCTCTCAAAATCAGAACTTTTATTCCCTTCACCTAACAAAATCTGCCACATTAATTTTTGTGAATGAATAAAAGTAGAAATTACAGTCAGATGTGCCTGAACAGTTTTCTTCCCAACAGCAAACCCTAATATTTTTCTGTGCAAAAGGGTTTTAATTATGCATTCACATCACACCAATTTACTTCCCTTATGCTACTGTCCCCTTATGCTACTGAAGTTCAAATAAAATCTACATCACTAATATTATTCAGCCACCAATTCTATATTTACTTTGCAATGTCACATACATTTTTACTACAAAAAAATACTACAAAGGTAGATACACTGTGTTTCCCCAAAGAGACGTTAATATTTAAGTACATACATAAAGTTTTATTGTGTAACTCCATGTTATCTGAGTTAAGACCTAAATAGACTTAACCATTAGTAGCTGCCTGAATTAAAGCTTCTTTGGGGATTATCTGCAATTTGTTTAAAATTTGAGAACAATTAACAGAAGCATTGCACTATGCTAGGCACATGTTACAGCTCTGACAAAGATTTTTTACAGATCATATACTTCCAGATAATTTTTTTGGCCTAAAATTAGCTTCACTCAAAAGATATTATCTTGTGGATGCATTATCTAAAATATTTATGCAAAGTGATTTAAAAATGAATAAACACAAGATAATAAATAACATATCCATGTAATGTAAGGTTTAGAGTAATGTTATACTTAAATTCTACTTTTCATGCACAAGATTCTCAAGCACATAACTGCAAAATGCAGTTCACAGTGCTGAATGAGAGTGGCACATGGAGACTATGAATGGTTACGTCCCTATAGCACTTCCCATGTAGCTCAGCTAGTAAAGAGTCTACCTGCAGTGTGGGAGACCTGGGCTCAACCCCTGGGCTGGGAAGATCCCCTGGAGAATGGAAGGGCTACCCACTCCAGTATTCTGGCCTGGAGAATTCCATGGACTGCGTAGTTCATGGAGTTGCAAAGAATTGGACACAACTGAGGGACTTTCACTTGTTAGTTGCTCAGTCGTGTCTGACTCTTTGGGACCCTGTGGACTGTAGCCCCCAGGCTCCTCTGCCCATGTGATTCTCCAGGCAAGAATACTGGAGTGGGCTACCATGTCCTCCTCCAGGGGATATTCCTCACCCAGGAAATGAACCTGGGTTTCCCACAGTGCAGGCAGATTCTTTATCATCTGGGCCACTTGGAGATGATAGAAGTTTATAGAACTTTGAGAAACACTGAGTCCCTGCCACTTTACGTGTTTGTAAAGAAAACTTAAAATAAATAGAAATAGAAATTCAGTAGACTTCCTCAAAAAGGGAATATGAGGAGTCGTGTGTGTGTGTGTGTGTGTGTGTGTGTGTGTGTACGAGAGCGGGTACACCCTGCAGCTGTCTCAGAACTGGGAAGCCGCATAGAACAGACTCCCTAGTGTTCTCGCCACTGTGACTTACAGTAGCACAGACAGTTTTTCAGGATAGAATGTAGCATCCTTGGCATAACTGTGTTACTGGTCCCTATTAGCTGTTTTATTTGTGTTTTTTTGGTCATATAAAAAGGACTGCACTTTATTATGACATATTAAATAAATAAAAATATAAATGAGTGGGATTAATGTTGTTATTTTAATGTAAAGCTTGATTATATGTTCTGTCACTGGTACCTATTTCAATTTGTAACTAGGCCTTCATGACAATAGAGAAAGTAAATCTGTTATTTGAGATATCTATGACTTTTTTGTAATTAACTATGGAGTAATCAATTATGATAGAGGAAGCACAGTAATTACTTAGTCTTGTAATTTTATCTCATAGATGACTAAACATTTTGAAGACAATTATATATTAATAAAAAATATAGACATAATAAGGAATATTATAACAGGTTATTTCACTTTTTCATTAAGCAGAGAAAATTGATATTCGTCCACCAGGAAACATATGTAATCACAAAGCATCATGTAGAGAACACTTATATTGTCTTGATGAATAAATGAAAATTGATGTTTTTATACATCAAATTTTTGGTCTATAGTTTACCTAAATTTGATGATTTTAAAACATCAATGAAGTTATTCACTGTGTTAGAATGTTAAATTAACTCTGCAATTATACTGAAGAATAGTATGCCAACTTTTGGTTCTTGGCAGATTTTTAGATTCATGAAATACTAGCTTAGCATTTAATATAGTTTTGCATTTCCTGTAGTAATAAAACACACTAGTGAAGCTTGCTTAAAGCAACCGGTGTAAAGGATTGAAGTCTACAAAAAGATCTTGACATAAAGTGTGGCTCAAATTGCAAATACTCCATCAGAACCAATAGCAATGTAAACTCTGGTCTGCATGAAATCACTAAACTGTAAAAAAAAAAAAATGCACACGATGGAGCTATTCAGTGTTTAATACCTCCTTGTGTGTGCATTTTATTTTCATATGCATATTTTTTTCAGTTCCTTAATGTATATAGGAACAACTTTTCTATGGATTAAAATGAATATAAAACTCCTTATATTTTTTCCGTGGATTAAACTGATAACCTCTCAAGAGTCTTCTCCAACACCACAGTTCAAAAGCATCAATTTTTCGGCACTCAGCTTTCTTTATGGTCCAATTCTCACATCCATACTTGACTACTGGAAAAACCATAGCTTTGACAATACAGACTTTTGTCGGAAAAGTAATGTCTCTGCTTTTTAATATGCTGTCTAGGTTTGTCATAGCTTTTCTTCCAAAGAGCAAGTATCTACACATTTGAACCAATTTCCCCCAAATGTCTCTTATAAAAAGGGATTCCTGTTATATATTATATATTGCCAAGATAATTAAAATTTAGTTATTTCAAAATAACCTTTTCAAATATTTTCCATCATAACAGTAAAGTAAATGTATTTACTAAGCCACCATAAAGGTGTTTAAATTGAAATTGAAACATATTGTCAAATTAGTCCATCATTTTCTATTTGTTTTCCTCATCTATAAACATACTGAAACATTCAATACGTGTCATATATTTGGGGGGCTATATATTTTTCATCATTTTATTCTTAAATAAACTTTATTATTTAGCAATTATTTAAAAATGAATACTAAAATTAGTTTATTTGAAAGAATCAGTCAAGGAGAATTAAAAATTAATTTAATTTCCAACTTCTCAGATGACAGACCCAGCTTTGTGTTTAGAGGCTGATATTTTCTTTCATAACATTTTTTATTTTTTCCTTCCCTAATTATTCAACAAACAAAAATTATTGTTCAGTATTTTAAAAATATTACTCAATACATTAAAATTCCTTATGAATATTATTGTTTGGGGGCAGTTTACTCTAAACTCCTTCAAGTTATTTGAGAAGTATATATTAAAATGACTGAAACCTGAGTAAACTGTTACCTTATAAATTTTTCTAGTGTATCATTAATGATATTTTGTATTTTTGTAATGTAGCTTTCCATATTCAAATGAGGTTGTAGGTTGTTACCTGACACTCACCTGTGACATTTCACATTCTATGGGCTGTCATAAAAATTTGCTCTTTCTTTAAACTCCCTTAGTGGGAAAATGAGAAAGTCTATAGAATGAATAAGAATAATTTAGGTCTTAAAATCTTTAGCTTACATACTTCTAAAATTTGGGGAAATATTTTGCTCATTTGTTTTTTTTTGCTGGAAATTTGTTAAAGCAACTGTCCTTCCACACTCTTGAACATCAAGCAGGGTGGTACGATCTCTTTACAGGAGTGGTAATTATATCATATATTTGCACAAGAAAATAAATGTCCATAACCCTGTCCTCTAATGCAGTCAATGTTTTCATGGTATTATTAATACAGAAGTCTCTTTCTGTATTTTTTTCTCATAATGTAACATTCTAAGTTATTGCTAATGAATGAGTGATGCTTCTTTCAACATATACTTTACAGTTTTCCACAATAATGTAGGTAAAGCAGCTAACTGTTAAATTCATTATGCAATCATTGTACTCTATAAGTATAGGGTAAAGATTTCTAGGGATACTTAGCCAAGGTTTTTCAATCATGATATTTTATGTTCAAAGAGGTCATATTTTAGTTTGATGATTTCAGCAACTTATGGTCATATTATGCTAGTAATTTACAAAGATATAGTTGATTAGCTTCCAGTTTTTCTCTCTCTTCTCTTTCCTAATTGAAAATGTCTTTAACTTGCCTCTTTCATGATTCTGTTTTATATGAATTTCTACATACAGTGTTCTGACCTTTCTTTATCAATTCAGATTCACTTTCAGCTCCTAGGAACAAACATCCTGACTTTAGACATCAGTATTCATAAGGATTTATTCCCTTCCATAAAAGAGCAGTGCAAGTTGGCTCTACAGGGCTCACAACGCAGATCTACTAAGTTGTCAGAATGTACTTGAATCTATTTTGCCACTTTTCGTATAAAGATTCCAGCCATAAGAACACCAAGAAAACAGCAGCCCCCATGCACATCAAGTCAACATTCCTGAAAGCTGATAAAAAGAAGCCTATTCAGTGTATTCATCTATGTCAGACGCCAACATTAATGAGATGGAACCAAGTTTTTAGAGTGGAAGTGAACACGATGTTGAAAGTATAATTTTTTAATCACAAAGTTTCTTAAATGAGTAATTAAATAAAAGGTACATTTGGAGAATCTTAAGGTTATTGAAAAATTCATTTTATTATAGACAGAGAGTTTTCCAGATCTGGTTTTATAAACCTGGTCATATAAAATTGTGGTTTAACAAATCATTCTTTTGGTCAAATTTAAACTCTCTCTTTTTTTTTTTTTAACTTTTGCAGGAAAGTCAGACCTCAAATATCAGTGCTACCAAAAATTGTAATGAACTGAAGCTGGTCCATATCAATGAGTCTGCTTGGACACTCTGTGTTAGCTGTCTATTGATCATATCCAGCAATAAGAAGGTATATCACCAGTGACTGATCATGTATTTGGACCATTAATAGTTTAACATATCAACCACTCTACCAAACTGATTTACTCCTAAAGTTGCATATTTATTTATGACTTATTAAAATATTTATACCTATCTCTATGCAGAGCATAAAGTTTATAGTGATTGGACTATTAAAAAGTTATAAATTGTCAAAAGCTCATAGAAATGAATTTTATTTAATGGCTGTTGATTTCCCAATAAGCAGTGTGTTATGCACTACAATATCTTCATATGAAGCCCTTAAAGTTAATATTTTTGAGTGGAGATAATATCGTTCTCAGTAGCAATATGGTAAATTCCTTGTGATTTGCTAGCATGTTTTTCTGCACATGCTTCTTCCACAAACACTTTATTAATGCATTAAATCTGCCATTAAAATAAAGTGACTTAAATCACTGAAAATGGTACTGTCTACTTAAGTTATTCATCCCAATACTTTGTGCCAAGGGGAAAGTTAAATTAAAACTCTGAAACTCATGAAATTCATGCCCAAGATGTTTTTTCATGGATTATACTGAAAATAGCATGCTATTAAGTTGTGTCTTATTTGTTATGTGTCTTAGAATTCTCTGAAGATTTTGAGATGCCTGTGGCTTCATTTGAAATTCACAGCTCTTCTAAATATTTTCTTCTTAAAATTTTAATAGCTGAGAAAAACCTGAGAATTTTAGCATACATGCCCTGAAATGAGCACAGAGATCTGAGGCCTGTCTTCTCAGTCTAGTTAGAGATTTTATCACTCTACTTTAATAATGTATCTACTATTAGACCAATCAGATCTAAAGAATTCTAGTCTTGGACTGCCTTGTCTGCAAGCATGTAATGTTTAACTAAATGCATGTCAAGCGGTTTTTGTCTCAATGAATCAGAGTCAGTCAATTAGCAAGTAGTTTTCCAGATTCCTTATATATATGAAACATATACACATTAACATACGACACTTGTTTTTCTCTTTCTGACTTCACTTTGTCTGACAGGCTCTGCATTCATCTAGGATTACAGACAGACATAGAGAGTGGACTTGTGGACACAGGGCAGGAAAGAGAGGAGGGGACAAATTGAGACAGTAGCCTTGACATATATAAACTACCATGTGTAAGATAGCTAGCTGGTGGGAAGCTGTTGTACAAGACAGGGAGTGAAGCTTGGTGCTCTGTGATGACCTAGAGGGGCGGGATGGGGGGTGGGAGGGAGATTCAAGAAGGAGGGGACATATACATAGAGCCAATTCCGGTGCCACACAGCAGAAACGGACACAACATTGTAAAGCAACTAGACTCCAATTTAAAGATATAGTAATTTTGAAACCAATAATAAAAAAAGGAAAAGAAGTATTGATATCTGTATCTGAGGCATACCATCTACATCTGAACTGTCTTCAGCTGACATCCGACCATCTCTTTGCTCCTGTGTCTGTCTGAGTCATTGTTATAAGCTCTATATCCAGGCTGAGCTAAAACTTTACCTCCTGATGGCTTTTCACATGCCTCTAGAATTAGGTTGGTGGTTCTCCTTCTCCTAAACACCTCTATTCTGCACCATGTCTAGGAAGTTCCAGCATGCCCCTGGTGTTTCTTAAATTATTTCTGAACAAGTTTATCTAAACAATATATTTCATTTGCCAGTGGGGGAAAATTAATACATAAAAAGTCAACTGCACATAAAACTCATCAATAAGAACAGAGAATGGCAACATAGAGGGGTGGGATGGAAGTTCAAGAGAGACGGGATATATGTATACCTATGACTGATTCATATTGAGGTTTGACAGGAAACAATAAAATTCTGTAAAGAAATTATCCTTCAATTAAAAATTAATTTTTAAAAAGAACATAGAATGGGATTTTACTGTGGGATTCATAATTTAGAACCTAATGAAATTCTGAGAGTATATTATACTAATTTATCAAATAGATTATATTACTTAATTCATGGTGTTCTCATGGTTTTCTTATCATAGTAGATGGAAACCAATTATTGTCTTCTCTAAGCTTCATAGATTTCTACTAACCAAGAGCCAACAAGCTTCAGACTAGAGCTATATATTCTTGTGGAGAAAAAAATAACAGACTTTAAGTGCTGGACAATAACTTGTCATCTTCCCTGACTTCTTATTCACTTTGTCTTTGACACTTGTCATTTTGAATGAAGACATTTCACTGAACACACTTTTGTGACCCCTGACTACTCATCTTGGAAAAGCCAAGCATTTGAGAGAATAAAATTGTTCTGAGAAAAATCCATGAGATCAGCTCCTCTCTCTAGGACTGTCAATTCAAGTCCTAGTTCCTCTGGTAATTTGTTGAAATATTAGTGTCATCTTAATACGAGGGTGCTGAGATAAATCTCTCATTTCACAGGAAATAGAAGAAATGAAATTAATCATTTTGTGTAAATTGAACTCACTTATACCTCTCTGACTTCATGGCACCTTCAACAGCCCCCCAGGGGTGTGAACTGCTGTGGTGTTTTGATTTGGCTTCTATCTCCCAAGTAGAGCTTCCCAGGTGGCACTAGTGGTAAAGAATCTGCCAGGAATCTCCTGCCAATGCAGGAGATGCAAGAGATGCAGGTTCAATTCCCGGGTCAGGAAGATCCTCTGAAGTAGGAAGTAGCACCCCATTCCAATACTCTTGCCTGGAAAATTCTGGGGAGTCTGGCGGGCTACAGTCCCTGGGGCCACAAAGAGTCAAGCACAACTGAGCAAGCAAACACACACAAGTTCCCAAGTATGGCTGAAATGTTTTGAGGGACCATGAAAAAAATATAAATGTCTCCAGTATTTAGCATAATATTTAGTATATCAAAGGGCTTCCATTGTGGCTCAGCTGGTAAAGAGTCTGCCCGGAATGTGGGAGACCTGGGTTTGATCCTTAGGTTGGGAAGATCCCCTGGAGAAGGGAAAGGCTACAGGCTCCAGGATTCTGGCCTGGAAAATTCCATGGACTGTATAGTATGTGGGGTTACAAGTAGTCGGACATGACTGAGCGACTTTCACTTCACTTAGTATCTCAAAAGTAATCAACATTTGTCATGAATAGAGAAATATCATAGCTATTAACACATAATCTATCTCCGGTTTTAACTGATTTTTTAGATGTTATTTATAACTTAGATTATTATTATTTCATATTAATTTAAGCTTGCTGCAAACTTATGCTATTGATACTTAGGCAGCTGAGATATATGTTTTTCCTTTTTGTGTTTATATGCAATACTGCAGCTCAGCAGGCTTATGCACTCAAATTTTCATTCTATGGCTGAAAGTCTTCAAAGAGGAGAAACAGGCTAGATGTATTTAAGCAGAGCCTTCTTATTTCCTTGATAGTCTTAGCTCAGTGAGACACATTGTTTGTCTTTCACTGTTTGTTAAATGCAAGAATGAATATGGAAGTCTAAGAAATGCTTTTTCATGTAATCTAAATATTGCTTCACATATTAGCTTCTTTATTAATTCTGAACTACTGTAATTAACAGTACTTGGTCTTATGTGGTGTCCTTCTAATATTTTACTAGATTCCATTTTAAAGTCTTCTAAGGACTTTTGTATTAATACATAAGTTTTAATGCTAATGCATATTAATCTGATTAAGATAAACTTTATTGAACGTGAACTTGTCAGTCACTGAGTCGTGTCTGACTCTTTGCAACAGCATGACAATAGCCCACCAGCCTCCTCTGTCCATGGGATTTTCCAGGCAAGAACATTGGAGTGGGTTACTATTCCCTTCTCCAAGGATCTTTCCAACCCAGGAATCAAACACATTGCATTTTAGGCAGATTCTTTACCGTGTGAACTACCACGGAAGCCCATGAAGTAATGAACAAACACTCAGTCTCAGAAGCTTAAACAAGTAAGATCAATTTTTAACTAATGGTATAGATGCAAAGTGTGTTGGAGAAGACCCTTGAGAGTCCCTTGGACTGCAAGGAGATCCAACCAGTCCATTCTAAAGGAGATCAGTCTTAGGTGTTCATTGGAAGGACTGATGCTAAAGCTGAAACTCCAATACTTTGGCCACTTCATGCGAAGAGTTGACACATTGGAAAAGACCCTGATGCTGGGAGGAATTGGGGGCAGAAGGAGAAGGGGACAACAAAGGATGAGATGGCTGGATGGCATCCCTGACTCGATGGACATGAGTTTGTGTAAACTCCGGGAGCTGGCAATGGACAGGGAGGTTTGGAGTGCTGTGATTCCTGGGGCCGCAAAGAGTCGGACACGACTGAGCCACTGAACTGAACTGAACTGATAGATGCAAAGCTGTTTCACTGGGAGCTCTGCTCCATAAATTCACTCACAGACTTTATCCAAAAAGTCACATTCATCTTTTTCGCCTCACCATCAGGAGCATGAGACCTTGACTGTCTCTGAGGCAGAGAGAAATATGGAGATCTTACATCAGCTGAGGCGATGCTAGCCAAATGGCCGATCTTACAGCCACTGACTTGAAGTGGTCGTGTGAGTGGACAAAAGCCTGGCTTGTGTAATCTTTCTTGCTCCTAGATGCAGAAGTGCATATTGGTAAGGCTCAGTTATAGTTAACATATGTCTATCTTTGTGATGCTCTGGAGAACTGCAATAATTTATAGTGGCTACTTCCTGGGATTTCTGTGGATTAATAGGGATAAAACAAATAGAGCTAGATACATAGTAACTATTGAAACCTGACTATTGGAATAATTGTTATACTAATTAGGAGTAATAATGGTGGTGGTGTAGTGGTCAAGATAGTAGCCATAATCACACGTGCATTAGTAGCAGAAGGAATAATATTGGCAAAAGTCGTAGCAGAGGATAAACAGTAGTAATGGTGACAGTGGGGGTGGGAGGAACAGGAATAGCAGCTACAGAGTGGCGTAGCAGTGTTACCAGCGGCCGTGACTCTAGTGATAGCAGGAAGAGGAGGAAGAATGTCATTAGGGTCAGCAGCAGTAGCAGTAATAATGACAGTGGGGATGGTAGGCGCAGGAGTAGCAGTAGTCAGAGGTGTGGTTGTAGTGGTAGTTACTCGCCGTGGTTGTAGGTATAACACGATTGGTAGTACTAGTAATAGTAGTAATAGTATCGGCAGCAACAGCAGTACTATCAGGGGAGCAGAAGTTTTTGAACTATAGGCAGACCTTGGAGATACTATGGGTTTGATTCCAGACCACTGCAATAAAGAGAACATCTCAGTAAAGCCAGTCAAACTGAACTTTTGGTTTCCCAGTGCATGTTAAAATTCTGTTTACACTATGCCATAGCCTATTAAATGTGCAATAGCATTATGTTTTAAAAGACAATGTATATTCCTTAATTTGAAAATACTTTATTGCTAAAAAATCCCAACCATCATCTGAGCTTTCATTGAGTCATAGTAGTTAACATCAAAGGTCACTGATCACAGATCACCACAACAAATTTCATCATACTTGCTTCCCTTATAGCTCAGTCGGTAAAGAATCTGCCTGCAATGCAGGAGACCTGGGTTTGATTCCTAGGTCGGGAAGATCCCCTGGAGAAGGAAATGATGATCCACTCCGGTGTTCTGGCCTGAAGAATCCCATTGTCAGAGGAGCCTGGCAGGCTACAGTCCATGGGGCTGCAAGAGTCGGACAGTCCATGGGGTCACAAGAGTCGGACACGACTTAGCAACTTTACTACTACTACCAAAATTTGAAATATTGCAACTATTACCAAATAGGACACAGAGATACAAAGTGAGCAAATGATGTCTGAAAAATGGCTCCTATGGACTTGCTCAACACAGGGTTGCCCCCAGTCTTGAATGTGTGAAAAGCTTTTTGCATTTGTGAAATGCAATAAAATGAGGTATTGTTGACCTGACACACAGTGAGGCCGAACAAACTGAGGCATTGGAGTATGAAGCAGAGAAAGGTTTACTGCAGGGCCATGCAAGGAGACGAGGTGGCTCGCGGACTGAAAAGCCCCCAAGCTTCCTGAAGGGTTTCTGCAACGCACTTTTAAAAGACAGGTGAGGGGGCACTGCAGGGTACCTGATCAGTCTTTGCATAATTCTCTGATTGGCCGATAGTGATGCAGTAGAATGGTGTCTCAGGGGTGAACATAGTCATTAGGTTCCTGGAGGCCTGGGACTGTGTGTCTATAGTCCTCCATTAATTCCTCCATGGGGTGGGACGAGGGAGGTGCACATATGCAAAACAACTCAGGAAATTTGCATCAAACTCTATTGCTATTATCTAGGTACTTTCAGTTCAGTTCAGTCGCTCAGTAGTGTCTGACTCTTTGCGACCCCATGGATTTCAGCATGCCAGGCTTCCCTGTCCATCACCAACTTGCTCAAACTCTTGTCCATCCAGTCAGTGATGCCATCCAACCATCTCATCCTCTGTCATCCCCTTCTCCTCCTGCCTTCAGTCTTTCCCAGCATCAGATTCTTTTTTGATGAGGCAGCTCTTTGCATCAGGTGACCAAAGTACTGGAGCTTCAGCTTTAGCATCAGTCTTTCTGATGAACATTCAGGAATGATTTCCTTGATGATTGACTGTTTTGATCTCCTTGCGGTCCAAGGAACTCTAAGAGTCTTCTCCAACACCACAGCTCAAAAGCATCAATTCTTCGGTGCTCAGCTTTTTTATGGTCCAACTCTCACATCCATACATGACTACTGGAAAAACCATAAGCCTTGACTATCAGACCTTTGTCGACGAAGTGATGTCTCTGCTTTTTAATATGCTGTCTAGGTTTCAAGTGTCTTTTAATTTCATGGCTACAGTCACCATCTACAGTGATTTTGGAGCCCAAGAAAATAAAATCTGTCACTGTTTCCCCATCTCTTTGCCATGAACTGATGGGACCGGATGGGAGTTTTCATTTTCTTTATGACATCCTTAGAAGTGTACACATTTTTATTTACATTTCCTTTACCATATTTGGTTTTTGCATTCTAAGAATCTTCCTCAAGATGATAGAGATTTTTTTCCTATGTTTTCTTCCAGAAATCTTAAAATTCATTTCTTTAATTTATTATCCTTTTTCAGGAATGTTTTGCATTACTTTCTATAGATATTTTCTTCCCATTTTTATTACAATATATTAACATTTAATAAAATGCATGAATTTTAGCTGTGCAGTTTTATGAGCTTAGCAAACCTATCATACACCTGTGTAATAATCACTAAAAAAAAAATAGCAAAATATTTCCATCACTCTATAAATTTTCCTCATACCCATTTCCAGCTAATTCTCACTGAAAAATAGAGAAAGAAGTCTTACTATTTTAGATTTTAGTTTACACTTAATTGTCTGATAAGATGGGGTCCCTCCTCCCATCCCCCACCACATATACAAATGTCCTTCTGCTTAAAAACCATTTCTTGAAAATAATACATCTGTATCTATTATTTTATCATTTGTTTTCTTTTGATCTCACCAATTTGATATATCTTCTCTCTCTCTATTTTAATTTCTTTTGAATTAACTCATGAATTATCATTATCTGCTCTTTAGTTTTACATTCAAGAGTTGCTTTGGAGATTACAACATACTTCAGTGAATTATTTTCTCCTAAAGTAAATTATTTTATCTCTATCTTCTCATACAACACTAGTGTTGGAGGATACTATAACTTCACTTACATCAGTGACTTTTTAATATTTTATTGTCATTGTGCTTGTCCATTTTATATATATATGTATATATATATATATCTGTTTTATATATTACAGAGCATTATTATTATTGGTTTCTAATGGCGTGCTGCGATTCATGGGGTCGCAAAGAGTCGGACACAACTGAGCGACTGAACTGAACTGAAATGAACTGAACTGAATGGTAATGTTCATTTATATTTCCAATAGATTTATTCTTCCTGTTGCCCTTGATTCTATCCTAATTTCTCTTTTCTATCTTGAATTATTTTACTCTGGTGAGAAAGCTACCTTTAATATTTCTTTTACTGAATATTTGTTTCTAGTGATATTATATATCTAGTAATATATATATATTATACCTAGTATATTATCTATATATAATTTTATATATATATATATCTAATTATACAACAGGTGATAATTCTGTTTTTATTTGCTCTTTCCTTGTTTATTTTAACTGCATATTTGTATGATATTTTCACTTGGTATGGGGATTTCTAGATTAGAAATTGTTTTCTTTCAGCCTTTAATAATATCATTTTATTTCTTCTGCCTTCCATTGCGTTTGCTGACAAAAGCAGCTGTCAGTCTTAATCTTGCTCCTTGATGGTGATGTGCCTTTTTATTTCGGTCTGCTTTTTATATTTTCAGCATTTTTAACCAGGATTTGTCTAGGTGGGGTCATTTTATATTTCAACTGCTTGCACGTACTAAGCTTCTTGAATCTGAAAACAGGGATTCCTTTATTGATTTGGAAAAATTATCAGATCCCTATCCCAGCCTCTCAATCTCTCCTTTTCTACTAGAATTCTAATTATACGGAAGTCAGAGCTTTTGAGCAAGCCTCCTCCACATTTGAAACTTGAATATTATCTTATTCCAGAAAAGGTTCACCCTATCCTAAGGTATCTAGCTAGAGTGGAGCAAATCATTTCATTTCAGTACAGGTCTGACACTACTCTGTGTTAAAATTTTCAAACTGCTACCACTGATTCACCATTGCTACTACTGCATAGCTCTCCAATTGTCAGACGTATAGCCTATTGTATCGCCAGTGTTCCAAGAACATCTTATGTGCTCAGCTCTAGTTTCTATCTCCTCCGCATTGGAAATAAACTGATGACTACACTCTGATGTTCAGCTTTTGTTGGCCTATTTTCTCATTCACTTCACTTGTGCAGTTTAGGAGTTTTGCATACCACAACATGAACTTGTTAATGTTCCTCAACCTTTCCCTTTTCTCCAAGATGTTGGCCTCTTGAATATGAATTGTCTACCATTTTGGTTCCAGTTACGCCTTTGGAATAAAGTCAGAAGAGCAAGACTGGATCAAATGTATTCACATTAACCACATTTTGTTGCTAAGCTGCCTTTCACAAAGATTGATTTAATTCACTCTCTTCTCAAAGTATATGGCATGAAGTTTATTTCCTTGTAAAGTGATTATTTTCTGTAGTCTTTTGCATCAATATAGACAATCAATAAAGATGAACAAAATTGAAGGAGTGGTTTTATCTATAAGAAAATGCTTCCGTAAGTAAGAGGGGAAGTGTGGTGGCAGAGAATTCCTTTTAGCTTAATAAGACAAGATAAACTAATGGCACTTCCTTGATGAATTACAAGCATCATATAGAAATCACCATAAATTTAGCATTAGACAGCGTATCAAAGGCTAATATTACAGAGAACTTATCATTTAGCTTATATTACTTGGCTTTGAGGGAAGATAAGTCTTTGCTTTTGCCTGCTACCACTTTGCGTATATTTTTTATCAAGGAATAAATAAAGCTTATCTGCTTTAATACACCATAAACGATTTGCAGTTTGCACTCTGTCATTTCTCTTCCAGTTACGATGAAAGCATGTTGATTGAATATTTCTTAAAGGACGTAAACTTAGCAACATCAGCAAAATCTTTAACCTAAAACATATCACTGCAATTGCATTTTTCTAAGAAATATTTCATGAGCTGGCTGATTGATTCCCCTCTATTGGTGAAAAAGAATTGTTGGAGCATCCAAGACACAGAGAAGCCTAGATCAGCCAACATAGGTCCTTCAAGATTAAGGAGACGCATGCAATTCATTGTCTTAATCATCTTGTTAAATATACTATCTCATATTTTTAAATTTCAGAGTCTTTTCTTGCTAACACAGCTGGTATCCAAACAAGAAGGAATTGCTGTTTTCACATCTTAAAACTAAGAAGTTCTGGCAATCTTCCATGATTCATGGCCCTCAGACTCCCAGGGTCTATAAAGGGTGCACATATATGAGCTTAAGAGAAAACTGTGACTCACGCAAACTAGAGGAAAGGTTTTGATCATGCACACACATGGTGTAAGGGGGAAGTCTGAAGAATTATCCTTGACTGCTTCACTCACATCTCTTAGTCAAGGTTCTGCTCGTACCACAATAAGGGCTTCATGGCCCTGTTCACTCTGGTGGATTAAATGTGTCTTCAGAGCGTCAGGCACGTCCTCACAAAAGTTCTCTCCAGGCACACATTTTACAGGGTAACGGAGTCCAAAGTATTGATGAAACTATTCATCAAAGTGTCATTCCTTAAAAGTTTTAAATTGCCATCTTTAATATTCCAGAGACAGTCAAGATTTTAAAGAACCTTGATGCCACTGTTTTTATTTGATTAAAGACTCCTCCAAATTCTCAGAACTGTAACATCTGAAGAGACAAAGTTTCTTCAAAAATATAGGCATTTTGTAGAATTAAAGCAATGTCAGGCCTTAGATAAAATCCCTTCCAAATAACCACCTCACCAATGTTGGGGAATGGTTCTATCTGTCTATGATTGGGTCACCATTTACTCCTTAGCTCAGCCAGGTACAAATATAGTTCTAATTGGAAAGTAGTTCACCACGTAAGATTAAAAGGCAACCTGGTGCACATCTAATGAGAGTCGGGTTTAAGATCGGGGCTGTCCTTGTCTCTAAAGCCGCTAACTTTCAAACTTTGAAGAGAAAAGATAAATACTAGCTTTCAAAACACCAGTCTTTTGATTGTACAACAAGAAAGTCTGGACAAGAGGATCTTTTTTCTCTTGCTTGGTCCCACTGATGCTTTGTCCTTGAAGTAAGGGATTACCTTATTACTAAGGGACTGAATTTTAAAGTTCTATTGATATTGGGCAGTGACCCTGGTGGCCCAGACCCCATGAGTTCAACACTGAAAGGATCAAAGTGACCTCTTTGCCCTCAAACACAAGGCTTTTAATTCAACCTCTAGAACAGGAGATCATAAAGAACTTAAAGGCTCATTACACATGGAACTCTATGGAAATATTGTCAGTGCTATGGAAGACAACTTTATCAGAGAAAATGTCATGAAAGTTGGGAAGCATTATATCATTGAAGATGCCATCACTATAGAAAAAGCCGAGAAAATCATCAAACCAGAGATAATAAATTCCTATTGGAGAAAACTGTGTCCAGATATTGGCCATGATTTCATAGATTTAAAAGAGAATCGATTAAGGAAATCATGAAAGAGATTGTGGATACAGGGAAAAAAAGGTAGGGGAAGGGTGTTAAGAAATGGATCTTGGAGAAATTTCAAGAGCTAATAGATGCCGCCCCAGAGGAGTTAACAGAAGACAATGTAATAGAGACGCAAGCTTCTGAACTGGAGCCAGGCTACAAGGAAGAAGGTGCAGAAGAAGCAGTGCCAGCAAAGAAAGACGTTAGACAAACTGGCAGAATAGTTCTGAGAAACCCAGACTGTCTCTCACTTCCTTCGCAACATGGACTCTTCTATGATAACAGGCCCTGAGACTAAAGCAGCAGAAGAAGGATTGGCACCATATGGAAACATTTTTAGAGAAATGAAAACAGAATGTTTACACCAAGTGTGCCTGCCTCCCCTTCCACCTCCACCGCTTCTTCTGCCTCAGCCATCCCCAAGATAGCAGGACGCATCCCCTTCTCCTCCTCATCTGCCTACCCAGCAGAAAGCAGCGAGAATGAGCACCTCCGTGATGACCCGCTTCCATGAGTGAATAGCAAATACTATCATGCTGGACAGTTAATAAACCCACTTGTTGTGTATGTGTGAACGTCTTCATGTGAAGATCTAAAGACTAGATGGCAAGAACTATATGAGGTTTTTGGCACCATCATCATCAACACCTAGTTATTCCTTGTGTAGGACATCGTACGCAAGACTTGAAGTGGATAGGCTATCCTTACATAACATTAAGTGACTGATATTCAATATGAAATTAATAATATGCTGGTTTTCTTACTGTTTTATAACCTTGCTTTCAAAAAAATTACATTACTGTAAAGTGTGTGCTTCTCTCTTAATTGAATAAAATGAGCATCAGCCTGTCATATCAGGAAAGTGGTTTTTTTATGTAATTATTTTCCAATACTGTATTATAAGTATGGCTGTAATTGTTGCTGTTCAATCGCTCAATCCTGCCTGACTCTGTGACCCCATGGACTGCAGCATGCCAGGCTTCCCTGTCCTTCACTGTCTGTAATACTGTATGCCAAAAAATTTTATAGAGACTTATTTATTAGAGTATAGGCTAAGCTACCATGAAACAGTTGTATCAATTACAGGAGACTACCCTAAAGAAATCCTTTTACTGCTTCTTCATGATCAGTGCATGAATCATCTCTTTTTCACATGATCCTTTCATTGTGGCATCTAATGTTATAACACCTACATTGTTTTGTATCATAGAAGACAATACTGATGTAGGCACTAATGGATAATTAATCTTGTAAACAGATGACATAAACATACATTATGCATAAATCAGTACAGTATCATAAATATATTTTCTCTTCCTTATGATTTTCTTGCAAAATTTTGTTTTCTCTAGCTTACTTTATTATAAGAATACAGTATATAATACACAAACATTTTAATACAAAATATACATTAACTGACTTTATGCTATTGATAAGCCTTCCAGTCAACAACACTCTGTTAGTTTGGGAGGAGTCAAAAGCAATATGTGAATTTTCACCTGCTTAGATAGTCAACACTCTGACCCCATTTTGATCAAGGTGCACTTGCTTAAAGAGAGAAAGAAACCTAAAGACAATCAAGAGAACACATTTTAATAAGTGACACCAACATGATACTTAGAGTAAGAAGAAATAGTTGACTCTCTCCCTCTCTCTCTCTGCCATATTGTATACTTGAAATAGTAGGTAGAAGTCAGTGCTGTGCTTAGTCACTCAGTCATGTACAACTCTTTCTGACCCCATGAACTGTAGCCCACCAGGTTCCTCTGTCCATGGGATTCTCCGGGCAAGAATACTAGAATCCCTTCTCCAGGGCATCTTCCCAATCCAGGGATCTAACCCAGGTCACCTGTATTGCAGGAGGATTCTTTACCATCTGAGCTACCAGGGAAGCCCAAGAATACTGGAATGGGTAGCTTAACCCTTCTGCAGGGAATCTTCCCAACCCAGGAAGGTAGGAGTCAGTAAGAAGAACAAAAAATAGTAGCATATCCTGGATAATTCTCAGTCTAAAAAATAGCACCACAATGTTCTTAGTTGGCTTAAAATTATCTCTGCGTATAGGAATGTGAAGGTTGAAATTCTAATAAAATAACACATATAATATCCCTGTGCTGTTTTAAAATTGGGGAGACACAAACTCTTATAAGTGGGAAAAGTCTCATGATACTGCCTATCCAATGTGTTTGGAGCAGGGGAATTCACCCCTATCCCTTTAGAGTCACCTACAGGTAATAGCGTGTACCCCTACTACCCTTGCCTTTGGGTTTCCCTTTTGGTTCAGCTGGTAAAGAATCCGCCTGCAATGCGGGAGACCTGGGTTTGATCCCTGGCTTGGGAAGATCCTAGGAGAAGGGAAAGGGTACCCATTCCAGTATTCTGGCCTCGAGAATTCCATGGACTGTATAGTCCATGGGGTTCCAAAGAGTCGGACATGACTGAGCAACTTTCCCTTCACTTCACTGCCCCTGCCTTATCTAAAGTAGCCAATAGGTAAGATAAGCAATGTCAGACCCTGAGAGGGTGCAGGAGCTTTTGAATGCCAATTTCAAATATTTGATTCAGTAGTTTTTAAATGGTGGAACACTCATTTTTTTCTAGCTTCATTGAGGTATAACTGACATGTAACATTGCGTGAATTTAAAATGTACAATGTGTTGGCTGATACACTTATGTATTATGAAACAGTTATCACACCAAAGTTAGTAAGTGCTTCCAACACCTCACATAATTATTTGTATGTGAGTGTGTGGTGAGAAACAATTAAAACATCTCTCTTAGCAACATCAAGTATATAATACAATATCATTCACTAAAATCACCTGGCTATACATCAGATCCTCAGAACGTATTTGTCTCATAACCAGAGGTCTGTACCCTTTTGACCAACACCTCATTTCTCTCCAGCCCCAAACCCTAGCCACCACCATCTACTGTTTCTATGAATTCATCCTTTTTAGATTCTACACATAAGTGAGATGGTATAGTATCTGTCTTTCTCTCTCTGATTCACTTCACATATTGCAGTGCTCTGAAGTTCATGCAGGGTGTCACAAATGTCAGGGTTCCCTTCTTTCTGTGGCTAAATAATATTCTGTTTTATCCCTATGCCACATTTTCTTGGTTCATCCATCTGGCAATAGACATGCAGGGTGTTTCCACGTCTGGGATGTGGTGACTAAGGCTGCGATGAATATGGTCATGAAATAACCTCTTCAGGACCGTGATTTCATTTCCTTTGGGTGTATAAACACAGAAATGAGATTGTTGGATCATATGGTAGTTCTATCTTTAATATTTTGAGGAACCTTTGGGAACACTTTAAAAACCTGAAGTTTCCCTTGTATGTTCATTGGAACTTCATGCGATTCCTGGTCTTAGTCCATATTTTCTCCATTGATATATGAGATACTCCTAAATTCATCTACACAAAAAATACTTTCTTTACGTAAAGCGATCATTTAATTACTCCAGCTTAGAACTTATTAAATGCCATGACATACACGAACAAGACAAAGTAATCAGTGATATGACACTGCCAGTGTATATGTCGGAGAAGGCGATGGCCCCCCACTCCAGTACCCTCGCCTGGAAAATCCCATGGACGGAGGAGCCTGGTGGGCTGCAGTCCATGGGGTCGCGAAGAGGCGGACACGACTGAGCGACTTCCCTTTCACTTTCCACTTTCATGCATTGGAGAAGGAAATGGCAACCCACTCCAGTGTTCTTGCCTGGAGAATCCCAGGGACGGGGGAGCCTGGTGGGCTGCTGTAGATGGGGTCGCACAGAGTCGGTCACGACTGATGCAACTCAGCAGCAGCAGTGCACATGTATGATCTGTGCATTGTCTTTTACCCGATGGCTCAGCGGGTAAAGACTCTGCCTGCAACGCGGGAGCTGCAGGTTCCATCCTTGGATGGGGAAGATCCCCTGGAGCAGGAAATGGCAACCCACTCCAGGATTTTTTCTTAATTTTTTTTTAGTTTCCTTTTTAAAAATTAATTAATTACTTTTAATTGGAGGGTAATTACTTTACAATATTCATGTTGATGAATGGCAGAAAACATCACTCCAGTATTCTTGCCTGGAAAATTCCATGGACAGAGGACCCTGGTGAGCTACAGCCCATGGGGTCACAAAGAGTCAGACACAACTGAGCACACAGGAGCACTCCCCTCACTTCCTTTTATGAATCTTTGTAAGTCACCAGCTGAACGATATGTATCAAGAATATCTGTTCAATACTTCTATCCCATTTTCCTATTGATAAACTTGTTCAGAAAATTAACAGCACAAAGTACTGTTAAAAACTTATTTTCATGAAATGTTTCATATTTAGAGGTAATGACATTTACAGCAAAGGAGAAGGCAATAGCACCCCACTCCAGTCCTCTTGCCTGGAGAATCCCATGGACAGAGGAGCCTGGTGGGCTGCAGTCCATGGGGTCACTAGGAGTCAGACACGACTGAGCGACTTCACTTTGGCTTCTCATTTTCATGCATTGGAGAAGGAAATGGCATCCCACTCCAGTGTTCTTGCCTGGAGAATCCCAGGGACGGGGGAGCCTGGTGGGCTGCCGTCTCTGGGGTCACACAGAGTCGGACACGACTGAAGTGACTTAGCAGCAGCAGCAGCAACAAAGAATTAGATGTCAAGATTAACTTTCTGAATTTTCTCCCTAGATTTTTAGTGTAACATTTTAAGGCAGTCTCTTATGGTGTTAAACCAAATGTGGCAATGATATTATAAATATATTTTGAAGGTGGATACTTTATATCGAAGTTCTGAGGATTAAAGATGATGCTCTTTCATTATTAAAGACTGTAAAATTGCTGTTTTAACTCTCTGTTTAGTAATACACTGTTTAGTATTTTCAGACATCCCTGCTGAGATGAATTTAACTGCTGTCTCAGTGGTGAGTCCCTGAAGTCAGAGAAAACACTTTCCTGACAAATGCTAATTTCCTAACATTATTTGTATTTCATAAAAATTATCCAGCATATTTTAGGCCATGTTAACTATTTTTAAAATAGAATATTAATCATATCTTTTTCTACGGGTATTTGGAGCATCACTATATATGGTTTTCAGAGAAGGCAACGGCACCCCACTCCAGTGCTCTTGCCTGGAAAATCCCATGGACAGAGGAGCCTGGTGGGCTGCAGTTCATGGGGTCGCGAAGAGTTGGACACGACTGAGCAATTTCACTTTCACTTTTCACTTTCACGCATTGGAGAAGGAAATGGTAACCCACTCCACTGTTCTTACCTGGAGAATCCCAGGGATGGGGGAGCCTGGTGGGCTGCCATCTATGGGGTTGCACAGAGTCGGACACGACTGAAGTGACTTAGCTTATATGGTTTCATTGTCAGTTGCATGAAAGTATCAATTATAGATACTAAAATATCAATATATGAATCAGTCCTAATCTACTCCATTTATATTGTACTTCCAATAAAAATCTTATATTTTTTAGTCAAATACAGTAAATGGAAGTTTCCATATAATCTTGTTTTTGCAATCTGATTTATAAAATTATATTATTGCCTCAAATTCCCAGGTTTATGTGAATTTTAAGGCAGTTAAATGCCTTCCAGAAGTAAAGTGTCTCAGATATTTTAATCAAAGAATTGATAGTCCTTGCTGTGCTAACATGTCTGCATGGAAGGATAGAATTTGAATATACTAAGGAGAGAGAAGGAAAGGAGAATTTGTCTTTCTCTGACAGTAACAGGCAATAAAGCTGCATGCTTTCACATGACAGCCACTGCCCCTGGTCCACCCAGGAGCTCTAATTATGATGAACTGGATCAGTTCACTTGCAGACTGCACAGACAGTTTGTAATTAGACAGTCATTTCCCAGCATGTTCCCTTGTGTATTGTTGATCATTTGAATTCTTGAGGGTCAGCGTCCCGCCAACCAAGCCTGAATCCCTTTTCTTTGACACAGCTGATGTCTGGTGCTCCGACATCAGACACCCTAGGCCATCTGTTGTCTTTCTGATTAGTGTGGAATCAGGAATAGACAGCAGGTGTTTATGCGTATACATTCTATATTTTGTAGATTCAGTGGTGGCTAGTACATGTAGTCAAAAGTAGAGAGTGACTGTTTTGTGTTCCTTTAGACTTCTGCTACACCTAAGAGCTGATATAATATTTGAAGGCTCAATTTTGATGTTTTTACACTCTCCACACATTTCTCAAAGAAATATGCATTAACTGATCATGTCAAAATTTACACTCAAATATCCTGTTATAAACTTTGTTCCTAAATAATTAATTTGCTTTTTTTTTGAGGACTAGCAAAAATTACATCAATTTAGCACTTTTATATCATTATATTTATCACAGAAAAATGAAAGGAACTGGGGAAGGAATGGTGAAGAAACCAGTCATCCAAAACTGTTCTTGTTTTTTTTTTTTTTTTTTTCCAAGATTTTCTGATGTGGACCATTTTAAAAGTCTTTATTGAATTTGTTGCAATATTGCTTCTGTTTTATGTTCTGGTTTTTAGGCCATGAGGCATGTGGGATCTTACCTCCCTGACCAGGGATCAAACCCATATCCCCTGCTTTGGAAGCATCTAATAAAAAATTTATTCACAACCTGAAAGTAAAATGTTCTTTTATTTGGTGAGAATGTTTAGGACCCCTGAGCCTGGAAGACAGTAGCTCTGAGAAAAAGACTCCAAGGAGGCAGGGGAAGGGGAGGAGAGAAGTCAATCTCTATGCAAGTTTACAACAAAGGGAGCGGGCAGTCTGAACATCAAAGCTCACGTATCAAGGAATTTAGCATTCTCTGTATGGGAAGATGCAAGCCTATGGGCTCACTGAACTCACTCCTTCCTATGCACCTCAACTATCTCGGGCCAATCTTGTTCCCTTGTTCACCCAGCTTCTTGCATTCACCCAATTCCTTCACAAACTGTGGGGGGCAGCAGCATCTACTGGATCTGTTTTAGGAGCCCTCCTTCACATTTGGAGGCCAGAAATTGCTAAAGGCTGTGACATTCCTTGTTTATTAATATGCCAGGAGATATTTTCATTTCATGGAAGGCACAGTCTTAACCACTGGATGACCAGGGAAACCCTACAAAAGAATATTTAGCTAGCAATAACTTTAGAAAAATGGCCGTTTCTCCTAGCAGATGGAGAAAATATTATAATGGCTCAATTTCCAATAAAGTTCACATAGTTAATAAATTTGCTGCTAAGAAAAAGTTGGTTAAAAACAAGAATTTTTTCTTTTATGCACATTATTTAAAAAAAAATTTTTTATGTATCAAGGTGCACTAGATCATTCTGAAACTAAAATTTCAAATGAACTATCAGGTTAATTGCTTGCATTAAATACAGCAAACACAGCCTTGCTGACTTTAAGCTATTCCTAGGAGCATGAAGTTTGTAATGTCCCAAGAGTCATGGGCCTTCAGATGTGGCATCATTCTCATTAGCCAGTATTTACCTCTCCTCGTCAGCTATCTTTTTGCCTTTTTACAAGAGGAACTAAAGAGCCTTTTGGTGAAGGTGAAAGAGGAGAGGGAAGAGATGGGCTTAAAACTCAATATTCAAAAAACTAAGATAACGGCATCCAGTCCCGTCACTTCCTGGCAAATAGAAGAGGAAAACATGGAAGCAGCAACAGATGCCCTCTCTTGGGCTCTACAGTCACCACGGATCCAACAGCAGCCATGAACTTGGAAGCCCAGTGCCTCTTGGCAGGAAATCTATGACAAATGTAGGCAGTGTATTGAAAAGCAAAGACAACATTCTGTCAACAAAGGTCCATATAGTGAAGGCTATGGTCTTTCCAGTAGTCATGTATGGATGTGAGAGTTGGACCATAAAGAAGGCTGAGTGCCGAAGAACTGAAGCTTTCAAACTGAAGTGTTGGAGAAGATTCTTGAGAGTCCCTTGGACTGCAAGGGGATCAAACCAGTCAATCCTAAAGGAGATCAACCTGAATACTCATTAGGAGGATTGATGCTGAAGCTGAAGCTTCAATACTTTGGCCACCTGATGAGGAGAGCCAACTCATTGGAAAGGACCCTGCTGCTGGGAAAGATTGAAGGCAGGAGGAGAAGGGGGCAACAGAGGATGAGATGGTTGGCTGGCATCACTGACTCAACAGACATGAGTCTGGGCAAACTCCGGGAAGTAATGAAGGACACAGAGGCCTGGCATGCTGCAGACCTCCATAATTTTAGGAGCTGAGGCCTTTGGGAATTAATCAGGTCATAAAGTAGGCATCCCTATGATGGGATTATAGGTATAAAGTAAAAGTTTTAGTTACTCAAGTATGGGGATACGAAGAGTGGGACACAATTTGGTGACTGAACAACAACATCAACTTGAGCTATCTTGGCCTAGATCCCCAATCTTACCCTCCAAATTAATCCTCTAGTTTTGTTTTGCTCCCCAGTCTTCCTACTAGTCACATGTTTATTAAATGAAAGTTAATACAATCAAGCTTTCATATTTGTTTAATTCTGATCTCATGTGACTGGCCTCCCATCGTCATTTATAGCCTGATCTGTTTGTCAACAAGCCGTTGCAGCGCAGATGTTGGGGAGCAGCCACTATGTAGTCTGGGGCTCACAGAAGGAGTCAAGCCTGGAGCCTGACATGTAAAAGTCACCAGTAT
This sequence comes from Oryx dammah, assembly GCF_014754425.2. NCBI lineage: Eukaryota > Metazoa > Chordata > Mammalia > Artiodactyla > Bovidae > Oryx > Oryx dammah. Next base: position 7,394,087 of record NW_024070204.1, read on the forward strand.
GGAGACAGGATTTGATGCCCACACAGTTAATGGATAAAATAATATCACACAGTTAATGTCATTGGGTATTGTGTTAGTTTGGGCTACTATAACAAAATATCAGACTGTGGGGCTTAAACACAAGCATTTGTTTTTTACAGTTCTGAGGATGGGCTTCTACAATGAGGGCAGCAGCCTGGGTGGGTTCTGTGGCAGCTCTTTACCTTGTTACAACAGCTGTCTTCTCATTTTATTTTACGTGGATAGGAGAGCAGAGAGAAAGCAAGCTCCCATGTCTTCTCTTATAAAGGCACTAATCCCATTACTTAACTATAGTGAATCAGACAGTAAAGAATTCGCCTGCCGTGCAGAAGACCCAGGTTCAGTCCCTGGGTAGGAAAGATCCCCTGGAGAAGGGAATGGCTACCCACTCTATTATTCTTGCCTGGAGAATTCCATGGATGGAGGAACCTGACAGGCTGCAATCCCTGGGGTCGCAGAGTTGTACACGACTGAGTAACTTATACTTTATATTTGTAATACCATCACAAGGACACCAACTTCATGATCTAATTACTTCCCAAAGGCCCCACCTGCTAAAATTATGACACTGGAGTTTAGGATTTCAACATATGGATTTCAGAGATACACATTCAATCCACAACAGATGGCCTGTTATTTCCTAAGAGGGAGAAACACCAAGATCTGGACTCTGGGTGACCCAAACACATAAAGGTTTCACCATGGGCTTGGAACCAGCAGAGGAACCTCTTAAGGACTGACCAGTGAGAACAAGGGAAAAGCAAGATATTAGGTCTCAGAGGAGCCTAGAAGTATAGTGTTTCAAGAAGAAAGGAGATGTCAAAGTTTGAACAGCTTATGAAGAAGAGGGTTTTAGGCAAAAAGGTAAACTGATTCTCTGGTAAGGCATCAGTGCGTCAAAGGATCAACTGTCCATTCACACAATGAAAATACTTAACAATTGCATCATAAATGTAGGACACTCTTTCTGTCTCTCATTAATGTGTATAATTAGAAATCTGTTCCTCAAGTGTATTTTAGAAAATGTTAGTTTAAAGCCTTTGTAATATATTTCAGAGGCTCAAAGCCAAGCTGGAAAAGCATTTATTGCTATGGAACCTTCTCCTGTGCCAACTGGCTTAGTGGGAGAGGTGTTGATGCACAGCCAGCCAATATGAAGCAAGAGCAAAACCTTTAACTGATCATTGAGATAAAAGGAAATGATACAACAGTTTTAACAGAGTAACTGAGACTGGAAGGCAACCATTCATCCTCTCAAGGGTTTGGATTTCATTCCCTGAGGTGCAATAGAAAAGCACCATTTGATGTCAGTCATAGAGTCACAGTTCTGAATCCAATGACTCTCTCATGAGTTGTGTGATGCTGGCCAAGCATCTTGGCTTCTCCCATCCTGTTTTCTTGCCTGCAAAATTGTGAAAATTATATCCATTGCATGAAGTTTGTTTGTGGACTAAATTAGATATTTCTGTAAAAATTCTAGAAGGGCACTGAATAAACATACCTAATCCTGACATATATATTTCCACCTTATCTAAAAAGCAACTAACCTTTAATTTATTTTTAGGTCAATCAGTAAAATACATTTCTGTGATTATTGTTCAGTTGTTCAGTCGTGTCCAGCTCTTTGAGTGTCTGACTCTATGACCCCATAGACCGCAGCATGCCAAGCTTCCCTGTCCTTCACCATCTCCCGGAGCTTGCTCAGACCATCCATCCTCTAGTGTCCCCTGCTCCTCCTGTCCTCAGTCTTTCCCAGCATCAGGATCTTTTCCAATGAGTCGGCTCCTGGCATCAGGTGTCCAAAGCATTGGAGCTTCAGCTTCAGCATCAGTCCTTCCAATGAACACCCAAGACTGATCTCCTTTAGGAATCACTGGTTTGATCTCTTTCCTGTCCAGGGGATTCTCAAGGATCTTCTCTGACACCACAGTTCAAAAGCATCTTATATACTAACCTTACTCATAATCTCCTAAAGTGAAAGTGAAGTTGCTCAGTCGTGCCCGACTCTTTGCGACCCCATGGACTGTAGCCTACCAGGCTCCTCTGTCCATGGGATTTTCCAGGCAATAGTACTGGAGTGGATTGCCATTTCCTTCTCCAGGGTATCTTCCCAACCCAGGGATTGAACCCAGGTCTCCCACATTGCAGGCAGACGCTTTACAGTCTGAGTCACCTAAATGCTTGCTAAATAATAATGAAAAGATAATTTCACCTTTGTCTCTTCTTTATAATCTTTTAGCTCCTATATATTCCAACTCTAAATAGTTTATTTTCTTTCTTAATTTATTTTGCAAATGGAAAAGTTCCAGATCATAGAGGACGGGAAAGTGGTTCATCGTTAGATAAACAGTTTGGAACAAAGAGGGAAGGGAAGTTCATCTGAACTTTCTGTTCTGTTCACTAGTGAGAGATTCCAAAAAACATTAAGATTCTGTCAGATTAGTTAAAACTGTTGCTTCACTTGCTATATGCTCACCCTAATAATGTGCACTTCTGAGTGTTTTAGATACAATATCTGTAATTTAGATCTTTATGATATTTTGAAAAATTGGGAGAAACCCAATTAGACCCTATTAGAAATTAGTTATTCACATAAACTTGCAGAAGAGACACTCAGTGATCACAGATCAATGCCTAGAAGTGATTTTTTTATTGGTTTTCATTTAGTTTAGAGATACTGAAATTTTTTTGTTTAATACTAGTTCAACAACCTAAATAATTAAGATTTGCTGTTACATTTCTGCAATTTCACAGCCAGATTCCATTCAGGTTATTTTTAGCTAGAGACATTAAGTGGGAGGTTAACTTTATTTTATGATAGTGGGCTTTTTAAATCTGAGTTTTAAAAAATGTGTTATCTTCATTTAAAAGTTCACTATAATTTCATTGCAAAAGATTAAATTCAAAACAGTTTACACAAATTGAAGAAACAGTTTGGCTTTCCAGGTGTGTGGGATGTTTTTACACTAACAATTAACTGACCGAAAAATAAACATTGACACCCAAAGATGCCAATTACTGCTTCTATTTGATGGAGGACTTGGTTCAATATGTCTTTTCTAGAAACACTTTGTTATTCATAACACATTGCTACTGTACCTTCTCAAATTCAGAGCTAATGCCATAATATGCTTTAATTTTTCATTGAATGTATTATGGTTCCAAACCAGTTTAATTGAAGCTTTGAGTGGTTATCATTGTTAATACTTTAAAATTAAATATACCAGATCATTTTTATCCTCACAGCTTATAATCAAGGAGAATCATCCTTGATAACCTGCTGACAGGTCAGTTTAAAAGGATGTCCCATTTCTTAGTTCAATTTTAACTTTAAATAATCAGTCACATTTCCTAGTTTGTATTTGAATGGTGTTGTTATTCATGTGTCTGAAATTATAAGTAAATGAATCAATGAAAAAGCAAAGAAAACAATGCATTTCTACTTTGTCCTTTATAGAAACAGTATTGTTATACGATATAAAATTTAAAAATATAGAACACAGAGGGGGAAAAAAAGCATCACATTCAATGCCCTCTCCTGAGAAAAACCACTGTTTACCACTTTTACGATTGTGATGTTTTCTGCCTGTAGCTGTGTAACTGGGCTTCTCTCATAGTTCAGTTGGTAAGGAATCTGCCTGCAATGCAGGAGATCTGGGTTCGATCCCTGGGTTTGGGAAGATCCCCTGGAGAAGGAAATGGGAACCCACTCCAGGATTCTTGCCTGGAGAATCCTGTGGACAGAGGAGCCTGGTGGGCTACAGTCCATAGGGTCGCCAGAGTCAGATGCGACATGGCGACTAAACTACTACTAACAGTGTGATTAAAGGTATCTACTTGTACATACACGTGCAAATTTACACAAACACAAGAGGATGTTCCTACATACATATGGGTTTAGGCAGTCATTTTGCATATTCTCAGTTCTGTTTTTTTATCAGATATTTCTGTTAGTTTTCATGTTCTAATAACTGTTTATTCTCAGGTAAGTGGTAAATCCAATCCCTACAATTCTTCTCAGATTCTTCATCAGCTTGTTCCTGCCAGGTTGGAGAATCGACTTGAAGGTAAGCGTGTTACAAACTCTACTGTCATTTCCACTCCGTAGCCTCACCATCCCACAAATTGCACCATATTTTATTTAACCCCAGAGCCTTGAACGCTGCTTTCTAAGAACATGGTATTTCTTTTTATCTCCTTCCTTTGGAAACAAGACTCAAATCATATTCTAAAGTATAGATTTTTTACTCTTTGGTTTCTAGAAGAGTGTGATCAAAGAAAAAGTCCCACATGAATGGAAACATTAAAAATCTTATACATTCTATCTTTGCTGTTAGATTTGCCAAGGAGAATATGCTTATAATACTAATAGAAACAATTTGTCTTATTATTAAAATGCCTGTTGTCATTGGTTTCTAGCTGTAGAGATTGCTATTAAAGGCAGAGGCTGTATCTTATGTCTTGAAAGCTTAAGTGTTATTTTAAAAGCTTGGTGTTTTTCATTAGGAAGTCTATGCTTTGTTATTTATTAGTGCACTGATCTCTAACATCATTATTAACAATCTGTTTAGAGTAAATAGAAATTCTTCTGTCTGTCTCTCTCTCTCCTACCCTCTCCTCTCGTCTCCTTTTTCCTCTCTCTATTCTGACTTTCCCAATGCCCTCTCCACCCAGCTAATTGTAACGCTGTGCTCTTGCACATTAAATATTCCTGAGGTAAAGATAAGAGAAAAAGAACAAAGTTTAAATTTTTTTTTCCCCCAAAGGACAAAAGAAACAAGGTACTGTGACAGGACAGAGAAAAGAGCCAGTTAAGTAATTTATCAAAGGAAAGAAAGTCCTGCCTCTCAGCCTACAGAGATGTTGTCAGCTCATCAGTGTGCTGACTGGTGGACACACAGCTCTACCAAGGTTAAAAGCAAAATCAGTCACCTCACATCGTCAACTTTTTAATTTCCCCTGAGGTTAAATTGTAAAGGTAAGATAATGAGCTCGATTTATTTAGGGACAAAAATCATCAAAAGCAATGTTTTCTTTATTAAAATAAAATGTTTAATTACTTGCCATACCACTTGACTATTATATACAAGTCACATGATTAATCTTGATTAATCTTGACTAACCTTGATAGTCATAGTATGAAACTCTTGTATAATATGCACAAAGTGAATGTAGTGAGCTAAGTTTGAATAATATTTAAATTTTTTGAAAAAAGAAAACTTAAATATTAAAGGATGTGTGCAAAATTTGCATAAGTATATACACTTTTGTAAATTACAGAATACATAAGATGGGCCATGATTTGTGATTTAAAATGTGTGACATATATTTCCTAAACTGCATTTTTCTCTAGGGTCCTAGGAATTTTGCTTTATAAGTTATGTTTAGTTCATCCAGAGAGATCATGAGGACGGTGTACTGTATTAGAACTTCATGGACTTTGAGCTTGGCTTCAACAGAATGTGTTTTCTTATCTGACTTCACCTTCAGCTAAAGGTTAACTTAGAAAAATGCATTTTAAGATACAAAGTAAGTAGACACTGGAGTACATGCTCCCCTTCCATCGAACACCAAATCTTATCTGTTGAATGTTAGAGATTTCAGGGCTTCCCTGGTGGCTTAGAGGGTAAAGAATCCACCTGCAAAGCAGGAAACCCGGGTTTGATCCCTGGGCAGGGGGAGGGGGGGAAATCCCTTAGAGAAGGGAATGGTTACCACTCTAGTAGTCTTGCCAGATTTCAGGCATTGTCATATTATCTGATAAGAGTTTGTAACTCTGGCATTCATAGTGAACAGGTTGTTCAATATAGATATATTATTCTCTCCAAAAAAAAAAAATACATTTTTCTGTTACAAATTTCTAATGGTTACTTTTCAAAAAAATTTTCTTCATTTTCCTTTTTCATTAAATGAATGTGTGCATGTATGCATGGGTTTTTAGTAGAACCTATCAGACATCTCATACTTGGGAGCCTCAGGGATGTTCAGACAGACAATACAAGCTGAATAATTCATGATGCAAAAGCAATTTAAGGACCTTTGGGCGCCAGGCTGAGGCATTCCATTCTGTGGTACTCATTGAGTTATTACATTTGTTCCTTATGGGTTTTTTTGGATATTTTTTCTTCTGCTGCTGCTCTCCACTGACATTTGTAGATGCCATGCACATTCATTCATTGAGGAATCTTTTCAATGATGTATGATATCTGCTGTGTTTTTGGAAACTACGGGCCCAAACTGAAAATACAGGAAGAAAGTAAATAAATGACATCTCTGAGAAGAGATACATCTTGCGGTGCCAGAAGCCAAGTGCTCAAAGGAAAAAAGAAAAGAATAGAAAAGAAAATACACAGTCAACTGGACACAGGAGCCAACTGAAATAACCAATAATCAAAGCTTCAACAATTTGGGCAACAAAATTAATAAAGAAGTAATAGATGAGAACCCAAATAAACATCCATGAGTATGGATTAAAGGAAATAAATGACTGAAAAAGTAAATGAATAGGGGAAAGAGAAAAGTTTCATATGCAAGAAAAATCCAAATCAATTATTCTGATTCTCTGCCTTCCTTCAAGTGGAGTTTACTCCCCATTCCTTAGATGTAAGCTTCACATAGTGACCTTCAAAGACTACAGGAGGGGAAGAGGAGATAAAAGAGTAACTTTACAGAAAAGAAATCTGACAAACTCTGGCTCAGCCAGCTGAATAAGGTCGCCAACAGGCACAAATCATATTGATACTATATAACCTTGATATATGATGAGAATGGCTTTTTTTCCTCTGTGAATCTTTGTTTCAATAATCCATAAACTCTGTCTAATCACACACACACCCACACACGCATGCAAAAATGTCTGACAAACCCAAACTGTGGGATGCTCTTTAAACTACTGAACCAATACTACTCAGTATTGTCAAGGTCATCAAAAAACCCAGAAATTCTGAGAAACTGTCAGAGCCAAGAAAGGATATGAAATATGATGGCTAACTGTAATGTGGTATGCTTGATGGGATCCTGGGACAGAAAAAGACATTGGATAAAAACTAAGAAAAGTCCAAAATAAATAGAAACAACTTCAAGAAACAAACTGAATGAAGAATAACCTATTAGTGTTGTTTTATTAGTTAGGATGAATGTATTGAACTAATATATGCAATATTCAAAAAACTAAGATCATGGTATCCGGTCCCATCACTCCATGGCAAATAGTTGGAGAAACAATGGAAACAGTGACAGAACTTATTTTCCTGGGCTCCAAAATCACTGCAGATGGTGATTGTAGCCATGAAATCGAAAGATGCTTGCCCCTTGGAAGAAAAGTTATGACCAATCTAGACAGCATATTAAAAAGCAGAGACATTACTTTACCAACAAAAGTCTGTCTAGTCAAAGCTACAGTTTTTCCAGTAGTCATGTATGGATGTGAGAGTTGGACTATAAAGAAAGATGAGTGCCGAAGAATTGATGCTTTAACTGTGGTGTTGGAGAAGACTCGTGAGAGTCCTTTGGATTGCAAGGAGATCCAACCAATAAATCTAAAGGGAATCAGTCCTGAATATTCCTTGGAAGGACTGATGCTGAAGCTGAAGCTCCAATACCTTGGCCACCTGATGTGAAGAGCCGACTCATTGGAAAAGACCCTGATGCTGGGAAAGATTGAAGGCAGGAGGAGAAGGGGATGACAGAGGATGAGATAGTTAGATGGCATCACTGACTGGATGGATATGAGTTTGAGCAAGCTTCAGGAGTTGGTGATGGACAGGGAAGCCTGGCGTGCTGCAGTCCACGGGGTCACAAAAAGTCGGACAAGACTGAGCAGCTGAACTGAACTGAATGCAATGCTAGGAATATGCAAAATAGAGTTGTGGTATACAGGAAACCTCTATACTATCTTTGAAACTTTTGTTTTGTTGAGTCACTAAGTCTTGTCCAACTCTTTGTAACCCCATGAACTACAGCACTCTTGATTTCCCTTACCTTCATTATCTCCTGGGGTTTGCTCAAACCATGTTCATTAAGCCAGTGTTGCCATCCAACGATTTCATCCTCTGCTGCCCCGTACTCCTCCTGTGCTCAACCTTTCCAAGCATCAGTTTATCATTTTAAAATAGTAACAGCTTATTTCATAATACATAAGTGTGTTAAATCACATGATCATTTATAGAAGGTGTTCTACAAAGTGTCACTTTAAATCAGTATTTTCCAAACTCTAATCTGCATAAGAATCATGAAAGTCTTTCTTACAATCTTGTAAATATTTTGAAGCTGGTTTATGTTGTTCAGCTCAGTCATATCCAACTCTTTGCTACCCCATTGACTGCAGCACGTCAGGCTTACCTGTGTATCACTGATTCCTGAAGCTTGCTCAAACTCATGTCCATCTGGTCAGTGATGCCATCCAACTATCTCATCCTCTGTCATCCCTTTCTCCTCCTGCCTTCAATCTGTTCCAGCACTAGGGTCTTTTGCAATGAGTCAGTTCTTCCAATCAGGTGGCCAGTGTATTGGAGCTTCAGCTTCATAATCAATCCTTCAAATGAATATTCAGGACTGATTCCCTTTAGGATGGACTGGTTTGATCTCTTTGCAGTCCAAGGGACTCTTAAGAGTCTTCTCCAACACCACAGTTCAAAAGTATCAATTCTTTGGTGCTCAGCTTTCTTTATAGTCCAAATCTCACATCCATACATGACTCCTGGAAAAACATTATCTTTGACTAGACAGACCTTTGTTGGTAAATTTATGTCTCTGTTTTTTAATATGCTGTCTAAGTTGGTCATCGCTTTTATTCCAAGGAACAATTGTCTTTAATTTCATGCCTGTAGCCACTATCTGCAGTGATTTTAGAGCCCACAAAAAACAAAGTCTCGCACTGTTTCCACTGTTTCTCCATCTATTTGCCATGAAGTGATGGGACCAGGACTGGAAAAGGTCAGTTTTCATTCCAATCCCAAAGAAAAGCAATGCCAAAGAATGCTCAAACTTCTACACGATTGTACTCATCTCACACGCTAGTAAAGTAATGCTCAAAATTCTCCAAGCCAGGCTTCAGCAACACGTCAACCATGAACTTCGAGATGTTCAAGCTGGTTTTAGAAAAAGCAGAGGAACCAGAGATCAAATTGCCAACATCTGCTGGATCATGGAAAAAGCAAGAGAGTTCCAGAAAAACATCTATTTCTGCTTTATTGACTTTGACTGTGTGGATCACAATAAACTGTGGAAAATTCTGGAAGAGATGGGAATACCAGACCACCTGACCTGCCTCTTGAGAAACCTATATGCAGGTCAGGAAGCAACAGTTAGAACTGGACATGGAACAACAGACTGGTTCCAAATAGGAAAAGGAGTACGTCAAGGCTGTATATTGTCACCCTGCTTATTTAACTTCTATGCAGAGTACATCATGAGAAACACTGGGCTGGAAGAAGCACAAGCTGGAATCAAGATTGCTGGGAGAAATATCAGTAACCTCAGATATGCAAATGACACCACCCTTATGGCAGAAAGTAAAGAGGAACTAAAAAGCCTCTTGATGAAAGTGAAAGAGGAGAGTGAAAAAGTTGGCTTAAAGCTCAACATTCAAAAAATGAAGATTATGGCATCTGGTCCCATCACTTAATGGGAAATAGAAGGGGAAACAGAGGAAACAGTGTCAGACTTTATTTTGGGGGGCTCCAAAATCACTGTTGATTGTAGCCATGAAATTGAAAGATGCTTATTCCTTTGAAGGAAAGTTATGACCAACCTAGATAGCATATTAAAAAGCAGAGACATTACTTTGCCAACAAATGTCCATCTAGTCAAGGCTATGGTTTTTCCAGTGGTCATGTATGGATGTGAAAGTTGGACTGTGCAGAAAGCTGAACACTGAAGAATTGATGCTTTTGAACTGTGGTGTTGGAGAAGACTCTTGAGAGTCCCTTGGACTGCAAGGAGATCCAACCAGTCCATTCTAAAGATCAGTCCTGGGTGTTCATTGGAAGGACTGATGCTAAAGCTGAAACTGCAATATTTTGGCCACCTCATGAGAAGAGTTGACTCATTGGAAAAGACCCTGATGCTGGGAGGTATTGAGGGCAGGAGGAGAAGGGGACGACAGAGGATGAGATACCTAGATGGCATCACCGATTCGATGGACATGAGTTTGAGTAAACTCCGGGAGTTGATGATGGACAGGGAAGCTTGGTGTGCTGCAATTCATGGGATCACAAAGAGTCGAACACAACTGGGCAACTAGACTGAACTGAACTGAACTGATGGGACAAGATCTTACGGCCACGATCTTATTTTTCTGAATGTTGATTTTTAAGCCAACTTTTTCACTTTCCTCTTTAACTTTCATCAAGAGCCTCTTTAGTTCTTTGTTTTATGCCATAATCGTGGTGTCATCTGCATATCTGAGGTTATTGTTACTTCTCCCAGCAAGCTTGATTCCAGATTGTGCTTCATCCAACCTGGCATTTCACATCATGTATTCTGCATAGAAGTTAAATAAGCAGTGTGACAATATACAGCCTTTAGGTACTCCTTTCCCAATTTGGAACCAGTCTGTTGTTCCACATCCAGTTCTAACTTGCTTCTTGACCTGCATACAGATTTCTCAAGACAGGCCAGGTGGTCTGGTATTCCCATCTCTTTCAGAATTTTCCACAGTTTATTATGATCCACACAGTCAAAGTCTTTGGCATAGTCAAGAAAGCAGAAGTAGATGTTTTACTGGAATTCTCTTGCTTTTTTGTTGATCAAATAGTTGTTGGCAATCTGATCTCTGGTTCCTCTCCCTTTTCTAAATCCAGCTTGAACATTTCAAAGTTCATGGTTCACGTACCGTTGAAGCCTGGCTTGGAGAATTTTGAGCATTACTTTGCTAGTGTGTGAGATGAGTACAATTGTGCAGTAGTTTGAACATTCTTTGGCATTGCCTTCTTTTGTGATTAGAATGAAAACTGACCTTTTCCAGTCCTGTGGCCACTGCTGAGTTTCCCATATTTGCTGGCATATTGAGTGCAGCACTTTCACAGCATCATCTTTTAGGATTTGAAATAGCTCAACTGGAATCCCATCACCTTCACTAGCTTTGTTCATAGTGATGTTTCCTAAGGTCCACTTGACTTCACATTCCAGGATGTCTGGCTCTAGGTGAGTGATCACATCATTGTGGTTATCTGGTTCATGAAGATATTATTTTGTATAGTTCATCTGTGTATGCTTGCCACCTCTTCTTAATATCTTCTGCTTCTCTTAGGTCCATATCATTGCTGTCCTTTATTGTGCCTATTTTTGCATAAAATGTTCCCTTGGTATCTCTAATTTTCTTGAAAAGATCTCTAGACTTTCCTATTCTATTGTTTTCCTCTATTTCTTTTCACTGATCACTGAGGAAGCCTTTCTTATCTCCCCTTGCTATTCTTTGGCACTCTGCATTCAAATGAGTATATTTTTCCTTTTCTCCTTTGCCTTTAGCTTCTCTTCTTTTCTCAGCTATTTCTAAGGCCTCCTCAGACAACCATTTTGCCTTTTTGCATTTCTTTTCCTTGGGAATGGTCTTGGTCCCTGCCTCCTGTACAATGTCACTAACCTCTGCCCATAGTTCATCCGACACTCTGTCTATGAGATCTAATCCCTTGAACCTATTTGTCATTTCCACTGTATAATCATAAGGGATTTGATTTAGGTCATCCCTGAATGGTTTAGTGATTTTCCCTACTTCCTTCAAGTCTGAATTTTGCAGTAAGGATTTCATGATCTGAGCCATAGTCAGCTCCCCATCTTGTTTTTGCTGACGGTATAGAGCTTCTGTGTCTTTGGCTGCAAAGAAAATAATCACTCTGATTTCAGTATTGACCATCTGGTGATATGGTCAATAGCTATATGATAGTAATAGCTATATGCGGGCTTTCCCGGTAAATCTACCTCTTCTTAGGCCTTTCACTTAGAGACTCGTTTTACTCTGATGTGTATTGGACAAAAGGTTTTTCAAACACTGTCTAACAATTTTGATGTACAGCCAACATTGGGAAGCCTTTTCTTTACTGCTTTATATTGCAGAAGAAAGCTGTGTTCCCCCTTCCTCTTCGAATGCAAATAGCTCCATCAGTAGCTCTAGGGTATAACTTTACATGTGTAGCTTCCCAGTTTCTACTCCAAAATTAGAATGATGATCTCAATATTTGCCGTCAAGAAATTCAAATTTAGCAATGCTAAAATGCTCTTATCAGTATGTGAATTTCAAATGGCTGATAGAGTCCTAAGTAAAGAAAGAAGCCTGGGGGGAGAGAATGATGTAGAGGTGGAGGGAAGTGGAGGGGAACCCGAGGGGAGCCATAAGCAAGGGAAAATAAATTTCAAAGACTGAGAAGAAAATAAGAGGATGAGGAAGAAGCCAAAGAAAAGAAAACACAAATTAAAAGCTATTGAGTTTATGATTATCAATCTTCCATATGTATTTTAAATAAACTATCTAATTAAATTCTCATAAGACTGCATTTATTGTTTTTCCTAGTTTACAAATGAGGGAAAGACTAGGTGATGATTAATTACTTGCCTTGGAGTGTCTAGCAAACACAGAGGAGGGAAGGAATGCAGAGATATGGAGCTGGGGTTGCCTGCTACCCATACTAGGAAAACAATACAAGGAGTTGATGATGTACCTGAAAGGTTTGTATCATCAATGCAATGAAACTCAAAGCAGTTCTTGTGCCCAAGTCAGTGCTTCTATGGAGAAGTGCTCTTGTAAAATCAATACACCCATTAAATCATTTATTTTAATATTAGAATAACTGCATGGATTGATGGAATGTGCTCTTGTGTTGACCTTTCATTGGCGTTTCCTTAAAGCTAAGTATTTCCTCTCTGAAATATTGTTGTGTTTAATATAACCATAAAGAATTCACTGGGCTTCCCAGAAGACTCAGTGGTAAAGAATCCACCTGCCAATGCAGGGGATGCTGGAGATGCAGGTTCAATCACTGAGTCAGAAAGATCCCTGAAGAAAGAGATGGCAACCCGCTCCAGGGTTCTTGACTGGAAAATTCCACGGACAGAAGAGTATAGCAGGCTACAGTCCATGGGGTTGCAAAGAGCTGGACACAACTGAGCACACAACACACTCACTCAGAGAATTCACCGTGTGCAACAGTGAGCATTCATGACATATCTAATTCTTGTTGCTCTTTCTCTTTTCCCAGGGGTTTCTTCTAGTGCACCTGTACAGAAGTGCCCATGTCTCAGGGAATTGCACCAGAAGGGCTGATAACCCCACGAGGGGTCTCTTTGTGGGGTGCTGAACCAGTAGGGATCCGGATGTGGTCATTGTTGTTGTTCAGTTGCTATGTCATGCCCAACTCTTTGAGACCCCATGGACTTCAGCATGCCAGACTCCTCTGTCCTCCACTATCTGCCAGAGTTTGCTCAAATTCATGTCCATTGAAAAGGTGATGCTGTCTAACCATCTCATCCTCTATCATCCCTTTCTCCTTTTACCTTCAGTCTTTCCCAGTGTCAGAGTCTTTTCCAATGAGTTGACTCTTCAAATCTGGTGGCCAAAGTTTAGCAATTCAGCTTCAGCAAGAGTCCTTCCAATGAATACTCAGGGTTGATTTCTTTAGGATTGACTGCTTTGACCTCCTTGCAGTTCAAGGGACTCTCAAGAGTCTTCTCCAGGACCACAGTTTGAAAGCGTCAATTCTTTGGTTGTCAGCCTTCTTTATGGTTCAACTCTCACATCTGTACATGGTTACTAAAGAAACCACAGCATTTAAGGAGTAGGTATACATGAGGATACCTACTGTTTCAGGTCCCAGTATCAAATTCTGAGAAGTGATTGGGAAATGTTGCAGAAAAGACCACAAAATGGAATGAGGATATTTAATGATCCTGCAGAATATGTAGACACTAATTGCAAATGAGAAACATCAGGAAAAATGCCTCACACTGTCTGGAAACATTGCTGTAGTGGTACATGGTTTACTTAGGGAGAGAACTATAGTACTATTTAGTTCAGGAAACATGAAGAGAAATTTGTTCTAAGAAGAGTTTGGAAGCATCCCTTGATAATGAAGAAAAGCTCAACATATGCTGAAGGGAGGAACTATTTCATCAATGGGTATTACTTGTGCTGCTGTATTCGAATGAGATGAGGGTCTTGACTGCAGATGGTGAGAAGGAAACTGATGGGGCCAGCTGCCTAAATGACTTCAGAGGGAGATTCTGTCTCAAGCTGCTGGAAAGAAAACAGAAGAGAAAGCAAAATCCTGGGGTGGATATTAAACTCTCCAAAGTTGCTAGCTGTTTATATGGAAAGAAATTAGTCTCTAAGTGACTGGAAAAAAAAAAAAAACAGCAAACAGGGGATTAGGGAGAGAGACAGGATGAAAGAAAGGAAAATGGAACTTCGTAAAGTTAAGTAATTTACTTTTGTGGAGATGTTTTCAGAAGAGTAATTTCCTATTTTTTTGCTTTCTGTTATTGTTTCCTGTTAGCTGCAAACCACACATTTTTGGTTCACTCAGTTCTATGTATCAATGTGTGATCTCAACCAGGAAGTTGTTGAATTGTATGACAGATATTGACATCCATATATCTACAGAGTTGTGATTGTTTACTCATTACCAGCATAAAGACAATAAGATAACTTCCCCCTGCTGATCTTGGTGCTCAGGCAGATAGACGGGAGTGTAACTGGGCTCCCCACTTGGAGGTCTGGTGCCATAAGGACACGCAAGCCCTCAGGTGGGCTACTCCAGGGTGGCTCAGCCCGTGTTCACTGACTGGCCAACACTGGGGATGTCTTCCCAACCTCAGATGATGAAGACTTGTGTGTCTGTGTGTGTGTGTGTGTGTGAGAGAGAGAGAGAGAGAGAGAGACTGAGTCTAATTATCAGCCAATATCTAAAAGATTTTGTCTATCTATCAGCCTCTTTTCAGTTTCAGCCCCACTCCATCCTTAGTTGGTGACTCAGGGTTTCCTGGATAACCTACAGTCCACCCCATGGACTGTAGCCTGCCAGGCTCATCTGTCCATGGGATTTCCCCAGGCAGGAATACTGGAGTGGGTTGCCATTTCCTTCTCCAGGGAATCTTCCTGACCCAGGAATCAAACCCATGTCTCCTGCACTGGCAGATGATTCTTTACTGCTAAGCCACCTGGGAAGTGTAATTATCAGCCAATATCTAAATCATTTTGTCCATCAGCCTCCTTTCAGTTTCAGCCCCTCTCCATCCTTAGTTGGTGACTCAGGGTTTCCTGGGTAATAACAAAAGACAACAGTTCAGGTTAGTAGGTGAGTTAGTGGTATTGGTTCTGCTTTTTTCACAGATTGGTGAACATTTTAAACAAATTATCATAGTGATTCAATTAACGCTGTCTTACATAAGATGAATAAAGACTGGAGACCTGATACACAATACTGTGCCTGTTCAACAATACTCTACTGTGCATTGAAAATTTTATGAAGAAAGTAGATCTCACATTAAATGTTACCACAATACAAATAAAACAAAAGCTAAACACAAGAAGGAGAAGGAGACACCTTCTGGAAGTAATGGCTATGTTACCGCTTTGGTTGTGGTTGCTTTCGCAAGTGTACATGTACGTCAGGTTAACTGACTTGTGTGCTTTAAATCTGTATAGTTACTTGTGAATCAATTACACCATGACAAGGGCTTCCCCGATGGCTCAGCAGCAAGGAATCTGCCTGCACTGTAGGAGATGCAGGTTCACTCCCTCCTGGGGAAGACCCCCAGGAGGAGGAGATGGCAACCCACTCCAGCATTCTTGCCTGGAAAATCCCAGGAACGGAGGAGCCGGACAGGCTATAGTCTATAGGGTTGCAAAAAGTTGGACACAACAAGGAACTTACCATGCCGCACGCATGCATGGACTGGAGCCTGCTGGTCTCCTCTGTCCATGGAATTCTCCAGACGAGAATACTAGAATGGGCTGCCACTGTTTTCTCTAGGGGATCTTACTGACCCAGTGACGGAATCCGGGTCTCATGCTTTACAAGCGGATTCTTTACTAGCATTGAGCTACCAGGGAAGCCCATCCAGAACTTAATGATGCATGGGTGCTAAGGAATGATCACGGACCTTCCTATTAGTTTTATTCACATGGTAGAAGCTCATTAGATGCTGAATAATTGACAGAATCTATAGACTGAAACCTGGGCTGGAAATCAAATTCCACAGGAAATTTTTTTTCCTCTGGATTATTCCCCCAATTTCTGAGCTGTGAATAAGCTCTCAAAAGAGATGTCAGTGTCCTTTGGAGGATTATTTACATTTCCAATATAGTGTGGGTTAAAGGGCCCTCAAAGAAAAATGTGTGTAATAACCTGGGCCCTAGGGGGTCCCTAGGAGGATGTAGCTGGAGTGAGTCACTTGAGGTATCTAAGGCAAATACCACCCTGTCAATAATGACAGGCTCTTGCAGAAGATGAGTTGTGGGAGAATAAATCATAAATAGGTTTCCAGGTGTCAGTCAGGAAATAAGCTATTACTTTGTCCCAAGTGCAGCATTTGGGGGGAACAGAGCAGAATACTGCCTATCCGGATGCTGCCGTGAGCTCTGGATACCATGACAACCAGGACAGGACTGGGAGTAACAGACATTCCCAAGGTAAATGGATCACAACAGGTTTCCTCTCTGAGCTTAGAATACAGAGGCTGAGAGGTATAAATGAATAATTGATTTCTCTAACTTCATACATGACATTCTGAGAAAGTTCAGACTTCTGAAGACTCTCAGGCAGGCCCTGGGCCATGGGAGGGTGATGGAGAACTAATTCAATCATCATCTCATCCCTCCCTTGCTGTGTGAAACTTAGCAACACCTCATTTTCACCCTGCACAGAGAAGCACTGATCAGAATCTTTGCCAACTACCACTGGGAAGCGAACGTTAATGGAATGAGCTGGAGATATTTTGAAATAAAACAACTTCAGATAACCCATATTTTGCCTAGAATGTGAGTTATTTGCTATTGCAGAATGATAATTTTGAAATTCTAAAAACTTTCATCACCCATTCATCCTGCGATCTCAGTAACAAAAGGATCTGAGTGGCAGGATGCTAAGTGATTCCCTTGAGTCACTTCTTTGATTTCTGAGTGGCATTTCTTTTAAAACAATAAAACAATAAGCTCAGATTTGGGCTCATGCAAGTGAATAGGCCAGAATCAGAATGCACAGTGTGAGACATACTGATTTAAAGTTTAATGTGCTGTTCGCAACCTTCCTTCTATCACCCTTTTCTCTTTTTCTTTTAACTGAAAAAGTAGTTTTAATTGTTATTTTACAGATAAGATTATCAAAGTAAATTTGATATAATAATCTTCAACATAGATTTTAAAAAGCCAAAGATTTGTTACCTCATTACCCCAAAATCAACAAAAACAGATATATTTTTTATATTTTTCAGTTCTTCTGTATGAGACTTGCCACATGCCACACTTTTTCTCTACATTAAAGAAGCAATCTATCTGTTAAAGGCTATACACATTAGTTTTTGGTATAGTCAAGATTACTCCACAGTTTATTTAAAAAATACTTTTGAACTCCTTTTTTCTAGACCTTCTCAAGTTATGGCTAAAGTTCTTTACCACTGGGCTTCCATGGTCGCTCAGTGGTAAAGAATCTGCCTGCAATGCAGAATACCCAGGTTCAATCCTTGGGTTGGGAATGGCAACACACTCCAGTAGTCTTGCCTGGAGAATCCCATGGACAGAGGAGCCTGGAGGGCTACAGTCTATGGGGTTTCAAAGAGTCAGGCAAAAAATGAGTAACACTCTCTAGACCTTCTCACGTTCTATGATTCTACATTGAGTTCTGACGTGTCGGTTTTTCCCTCCACATGAAGCAACTCTTCTCACCAGCTGGATAACCTACGACTCAATTCTGACAAGATCTACCTGAAGACAGTATCAGATTCCATGGGTCAAGGGTTCAGTCCTATAGACTGATCTCCACATCAATCCCCAGTCGGAAGGCCAGGTTGTTATCTGGACTTCTGACCAACTATTTGGAGGTCCCCACAGTCTCATCCATGGTTCAGTTAGTGTGCTAGAGAAACTCACAGAACTGGGAATATTCAGAGAAATATTTTACTTCTGAGGTTATCAATTTATTATAAAAGGGCCTAACTCAGGAACAGCCAGATGGAATAAACACACAGGGCAAGATATGGGGGAAGCCTGTGGAGCCCCCAAGTCTTCTCCAAGTGCCCCACTCTACAGGAACATCCATGCGTTCCCCAACCTGGAAGCTCTCTGAATCCCACCCTTTTGTGTCTTTATGGAGGCTTCATTATGTAAGTATGGCCAAATAAATCTCTAGACCATTTTCTGTCCCTGGAGATCAAGGGAGAGGGGCTGAAAATTCTAATCCTCCAATCACATGGTTGGTTCCCCCAGTAACCAGCTGTAGGTGTTTTCCAAAAGTCATCTCATTGACATAAACCCAGCTGTGGTTGAAAGGTATTTCTTATAAATACAAATTCCGAGGATTTTAGGAGCTCTGTGCCAGGAATAGGGACAAAGGTTAAAAAAATATTTATTATAAATCAATATCATAGTGACTTATATGTTCCTGGACCCAAGGCATCTTCTAGATACAAGAATTCTATAAAATCTTTATCATGTTGTGTTTTTATCTCATTGAGTGTCCTGGGGTTTTTGTGTGTATGTGTGTGTATTGTTTTAAATTTGTAATCTGTGTTGAAGCATAGTTTTATAGAATAAGCCCTTGGTACTTCAGTTAGTATTTTGCAAAGTGGGACTGCACGTTGTTGCTGTCTTATTTCAACTTTAAAGAAAAACATTAATCAAGTTTGGGATATCTGTTCTATATACATCTATGTCACCCTTGTTTCCAGAACTTTGACATATAATCCAGAAATACTAAGCAATTTACCTCTTCTTGGAGTCCAGAATAAATGCCTTGCTTAACCCACTCTTCTGAATACTAAAATCAAAACCTGTTAATACCAACAATGAAAAATAAAATATTATACTAAAATTGAACAATAAAATCTAACTGGTATTGACAAAGCATCAATCTTTATGCTTTTAATGCAAATAAAATATTTCATATTTTTACTCTCAATTCTCTGAGATGTGAACAGAGAAAACAGAATATGACTAAAGCAAAAATAATGCTACTTGGAGGCTGAGTAAATAAATACATGTCAGTTGATCAGTTTAAATCCATTTTGGCATGAGAATTAAACCAAAGTGTTGGGAGGCAATCCTCCACGCATTTTCCAGTTTCTGAGAGTCATGTGAACACATGTGATAAATGACTTTATTCTTTCTGTGGAAGCTTGTATAGCAAAGGTCTTTGGGAGATAGTGACAGACAGCACACTTACTGCTTAGTGAAATAAAGACAGTCTCCTTCCAAGCCAACAGTAGCATGTTTGCTGCCTGTTTTAAAAGATTTAGGTTCCTGATACACAGGGTTCCTCTTTTTACATGCAATCTATGTGTGAGTACAAATATCATTTAGCCCTCCTCATATCTTCTTCTTGCAGTTGAAAAATGTATGGCTCATCTCATATAATATAAAATAAAAGAGACTTCAAACTGTGGTGCTGTAGAAGCCTCTTGAGAGTCCCTTGGACAGCAAGGAGGTCAAACTAGTCAGTCTTAAGGAAAATCAACTCTGAATTCTCATTGGATTGATCGACGCTGAAGCTCCAGTATTTTGGTCACCTGATGTGAAGAGCTGATTCGTTGGAAAATTCCTCGATGCTGGGAAAGATTGAGGGCAGAAGGAGAAGAGGGTGTCAGAGAATGAGATGGCTGGATGGCACCCTGATGCAATAGACATGAACTTGGGCAATCTTCGGGAGTTGTTGAGAGACAAGAAGGCCTGGCGTGCCGCAGTCCATGGGGTCACAAGGAGCTGGACACGACTGTATGGCTGAGCAACAACAACAACAAAAGAGACTAGAAATCTTCAGTTTATGAAAGGTTAGGGAAGACTACTCTCATTCCAAAGACAGACCTGAAAACTACTGGACTGATTTGCAGGAAGGTCAGCTTTCAGAAATTTTGAGCTGATCAGAATTGAATTGGTTACTTTTTGAGGAAGTGTATCCAAGGCTCTTCAATCAAAGTCTGCACAGTGTGCAAAGAGATGGGATCTGTGCCTCAGGTGGCATTGAATACAAGATGCTCCAAGTGGCCTCATTATATTCATTTATTCTGTGGCTGGAGAACCTGCCTGTTGGGAATTTGGGGACCAAAGGCACAGCACTGGGAACAATGTGCTCTGCATATTCCATGTTCAAGCATTTGCAACCCCTGGAGACACTGCAAGGATTTGTAGTGTTAAGGATGCTACTAATGTGTCTGCATTCTTATTCTCTCCTCTTTCACAAAATCATCATAAATCATCTTGGTTTTTTATTTTCTTCTGGATAAATAATAGGAAACATTAACATTGAGAGGAAGATCATCCATCAGTAAAATGTGTCATATGCCATTGATCAAGGATTCGCCTTTGGGGATTATCCCACTACAAACTTTCATGGCAATTACACTATGCATTTGTCAAAACACAGAAACTTATTCCCAAAAGAGTACATTTTACTGTATGCTAATTAAAACATACATCTTTAAAAGCTGACTTCTAAAACTTATTTCAGTTCTGATAATAATCTATCATGTGTTCAGTCCTGTCTGACACTTTAAGACCCCATGGACTATAGCCCACCTGTCCACGGAATTCTCCAGGCAAGATAGTGGAGCTGGTCATCATTTCCTCCTTCCGGGGGTCTTCCTGACCCAGGAGTTGGTCCTGTGTCTCTCGCATCTCCTGTATTGCCGGCAGATTCTCTATGGCTCGAGCCATTAGGGAAGCCCTAATTGATTGTTACAAATCATTACATGCTCAGTTGTGTCCTACTCTTTGTGACTCTGTGAACTGAGTGCTAATAGCTTTTGTTTAAAGGAAGATTTTCACTTCCCAGAAATGTTTTCTAACATTTTAGTAGAAAATGTATTTGTGGAGGAGGGCATGGCAATACACTCCAGTATTCTTGCCTGGACAATCCCATGGACAGGGAGCCTGGCGGGCTACAGTCCGTAAGGTCACAAAAAGTCAGACATGACTGAAGTGATTTAGCCTGCACGTATTTGAAGGTTTGCCTTAGTAGGAACCTGACTCCTGTATAGGAGATCTAATTACTATTGAACGAAGTCTACACCATGTGTCTCTTGAAAACTGAAAGAGCTGAAAAGAGCTTCAGACTATTTCAAGAAGAGCCCATTCTGACTCCATGTTGGATCTGTTACTTCTGTTGCAGCAGTGAAAAGAAAACAAGAGGAATGAGTGTTTCTTTCCCTTTCTTGAGAAGACGCTATTGCCTGGTGGCTCAGAGGATAAAAGTGTCTGCCTGCAATGCAGGAGACCCAGGTTCGATCCCTGGGTTAGGAAGATCCCCTGGAGAAGGAAATGGCAACCCACTCCAGTATTCTTGTCTGGAGAATCCCATGGACAGAGGAGCCTGGTGGGCTACAGTCCACAGAGTCTCAAAGAGTCAGACACAACTGAGCGACTTCACTTCACTTTCTTGAGAAGAAGATAAAGAGAACAGTGAGCAGGCCAGAATATTCCTAGCTTTAACTTCACCTATTTCTAATCTATAATCTGTAACAAGTTTGCTTTTCTGTCCCCTAACTTTGCATGTGCTATATTATGCACGTATTATCCTTTGATATTGTTTTTGCTTTTGTTCAGTCTGACTTTTTGTGACCCCATGGATTGCAGCATGCCAGGCTTCCTTGTCCTTCACTATCTCCGGGAGTTTGCTCAGATTCTTGTCCAATGAGTCGGTGATGCCATCCAACCATCTCATCCTCTGTCACCCACTTCTCCTCATGCCTTCAATCTTTCTCACCATCAGGGTCTTTTCCAATGAATAAGGTCTTTGCATCAACCGGCCAAAGTATTGGAGTTTCAGCTTCAGTCTTTCCAATGAATTACCCTTTGACTCTATGCCAAATGCATCCTGTATTCAGTGCTCATCTTTACAACACTCTTCCCCTTGCTGTTGTCCAGTTGCTCAGTTGTGTCTGACTCTTTGAGACCCCATGGACTGCAGTAGGCCAGGCTTCCCTGTCCTTCCCCATCTCCCATAACTCGCTTAAACTCATGTTCATTGAGTTGGCAATGCCATCCAAGCATCTTGTCCTGTAGTTCTTCTCTTTTTGCATATCGGGAAGAAAGTCACAGAGCCACCAAACTGCCAGACTCAATTTCTGGATTATAGACACCAGCCTGACTGTTTTTGAAACAACGCAAGAGGAAGTGTTGCAGAAACCAGTAATCAAGAAACCAAGCACCAAACAAGGAGAGTTCGAGAACTCAGGCTTATTACTCTAGTGGGCCCAGAAGAGTTAACTCTCCAAGCTCAGAGCCGCAAACAAAGGGGTTACAGAGCTTTTATAGACCAACGATAGTGGGCAACACTAGCTGTTAATAGGCTGGTTTAAACTAAGGGGTTTCACACGCAGGAACAGCAGTCAAGACAGGGAGGGGGGTGTGCCTGACCTTTACATGCACAGGCATGATTAAGCAGGTTTGCAGGGGCCGGGCAAAGAGCAGGACAAGGGTGAGTGAGATAAGCTCCAGTTCCCAGTATTGTAAGACCCCACTTTCTGAGACTATGTGATCTATGTGATCCAGACTTTGCAAGGAGCAAGCTGAGTTACAGAGGCAGGGTGAGCAGGAGGTTATATAAAAATTTGGCTTTTCCTCTTCAGGAGAAAATAAGATCCTAACACCTTTGTTTCTCATCACCAACCATCGACTACAACCCCTTGTCTGAGGCACAGTTCTTGAGGTTTGAGCCTACTGGTCCCCCTCTCTGCTGGTTGAGAATTAAAACCACCTATTTCCTCCAAATTCTGTCTTCGTATTTTTCATTCAGCTTGGGTGGGCAAAGAATGCCAAAATTTTGGCCAGCCACACTTTAACCTTTGCTTCTCAGTCGCTTTTGTTCACTCAAAGGATACTGTTTATACATAATGGCCTGCCTCAGGTAACTCTGCCCCTCTGCCTGGACGTTAAACCACACTGCCTTTGTTCAGGACCCTGTCCACCTGTGGACCACTACAGGAAGGAAGAAATTGACACATCCCCTCCCCAAGGCTTCCCAGATGGTACTAAATGGCAAAGAACATGCCTGCCAATGCAGAAGACATAAGAGACACAAGTTTGACCCCTGGATCAGTAAGAGCCCCTGGAGGAGGAAACGGCAACTCTAGTGTTCTTGCCTGGGAAATCCTATGGACAGAGGAGCCTGGCTAGCTACAGTACACAGGGTCACAAAGAGTCAGACATTGAAGTGACTTAGCACACAGACATTCCGAGGCTTGAGATTCTAGGAGATATTTGCAAGATTAAAATCATTTTGCTTGCTTCCTCACCAACCCCACATCCCTGTTCTATAAAAGAACCTGATGTGCAGACCCCATAAAATGGCTATTTTTGGACATTATTCTGCCACCTTCTCGGTCAGCTGGCTTTCCAAATAAAGTTGTATTCCTTCCCTCAACACCTGGTCTCCATATCTTGGATCTCTTGGATTTATTGGCCTGTGGTACAAGGAGCATAACAAGCTTGGACTTGGTAACAAAATTACTAGTAGTCGGGAAGCTGGCTTTCAAAGGCATGGGGTCCCTTACTGAGACTAAACAGCTGCCCTCCATGTTTGAAGAAATGCAGCATGTTTACTTGATGCAAAGTAACACCTGGTGTTGTTTTCACTTCCATGAAATGACTGAAAAAATTGTCTAAAGATACTGACATTAGCAATCTTGGTATTTACCAGCCACTGTGCAAAATGCTTCACTTGGATTGTTACATTTAATTCTCACCACAAACTTGCAGTCTCAATACTGTATATTTTGATTTTTCACAGAGGAATAAAATTATTAATTCTGTGCTTAGTCATTCAAATGTAACAGACAAGGCTAAGATTATAACTCAGATCTCTGTGTCTTAAAAGCTTGCTTTCTCAGTGATGGGCAGTGGGTCATAAACACTTGTTTCTCTGTGTGCATGAGTGCTAAGTCACTTCAGTTGTGCCCGGCTCTTTGCAACCCCATGAGCCCACCAGTCTCCCCTGTCCATGGGATTTCCAGGCAAGAATACTGGAGTGGGTGCCGTGCCCTCCTCCAGGGGATCGTCTTGACCCAGGGACTGGACCTGAGTCTCTTGCGTCTCCTGCATTGGTAGCTGCGTTCTCTTCCACTAGTGCCACCTGAGAAATCCCTGTTTCTCTGAACACTATTTAAATTTATTTTAGAACTCAGTCAGAGACTAGCTAAACCTAATAATCTCCTTAGAAAACAGTAGGAACTCACCCCTCTGTTAAGCATTAAAATCTTACAGATGGGATGCAGAAATACTACTTTCTATGCCTTAGTCACTTGATATGACTTAATTTTTTAATCTTTTTTTTTTTACTTCGCTGAACAGTATGCAGGATCTTGGTTCTTAGTTTCCCAACCAGGGATGGAACCTATGACCCCTGTAGTGGAAGTGCAGAGTCTTATCCACTGAACCACCAGGGAAGTCCCAGACTTAAGCATTAAATCAACATTTAAATCCAACATCGTAGCCCCTCATTTGAAATGAAAAAAACAAAGCACGGATTGGGATCATGAACAATCTCAGCCAACATGCCTCCTGTATGAGGTTTAATCTCTCCATGATTCTCTTAAAGGGAGATGTGCTATGTCCGTGTCTGCAGCCTCCAGGGCTGGGAGAAGAAAGAGGTACCAGGAGGAAGGCAGTGAAGAGTGTCCTACGCATTCTCTTTTCCCCTGAAGTTCACAAGGTCCTGATGACATCATCTGGGGGCTGCCCCTTGGTTTTCCTGGAGGGGCAATATATGGGCTGGGGGCCAGCAGGGCTGACATATTAAAGTGCTCAGCCAGAGTTTTGCTTCTAGCCATTAAACTGAACCAGAAGTCACTCTCCTCTGTGTCTATCTTATTGTTTTTGGCAGATTTGAGTAAATTATTTCTGGAAAAGTTGAGTAGATTGTGAACTTCATGCTTTTTTCCTGATCTATAAGCAAAGCAGTTCTGTTAGTGATTCAGCTGGGTAGGGGGAGTGGAGGGGATTTTTCTTTGCCTGTGAACCCTCCAGGTGGTCATCCTGCACAGTGGTGGGAAATGATGTTTCTGACCTTGGCAAGTGAGTCTATGTGTCTGTTTAATCACTTTCATGCTATTAATTTAGGGAGTTGCCGAAGTCCATTTCATGTGTTTTCTATAGATTCCTTCCTATAAATGTACTTCCCATTCCTTCCCTATAAATGTACTTCCCATTCCTTCCCTATAAATGTACTAGAACTTGGGAAGTGTTAAATACAAGTAAAGTTTCCATATTTCCCATTACTTTGACTTTGTTTTCTGTTATAATAGGTTATTATAAAGTAATAAAGTAATAGGTAAGACATATGTTCACTGAGGGTTTCCCAGGCGGTGCTAATGGTAAAGAATCTACCTGCCAAAGAAGGGGACATAAGAGACGTGGCTTTGATCCCTGGGTTGGGAAGATCCCCTGCAGAAGGGAACAGAAGCCCACTCCAGTATTCTTGCTTGGAGAATCTCATGGACAGAGGAGCCTGGAGGACTACAGTCCATGGGTTCACAACGAGTCAGACACAACTGAAGCGACTTAGTATGCACACATACGTGTTCACTGAAGCAAAGAGAATAATAAAGTCACCACAATCCATTGAGTTTGTTAGCATCAAGGTCTTGGCAGAAGAGAGAGGAAGCATGACAATGTCTTAAGATGTCTCTCTTCTCCCACCAAGCTACACTGAATGTCTCTGGACCTTATTCAGAAACTGCCTGGAGAACAGAAAGCATGTTGCACTGTGTGCGTGAGGGAGGTTTTCCTTTTGCTTAATTTGAAAGTGCTGCCTGCTGCAGTGGTCCCAAGCAGAACATCAAAATCAGAGGGCTGTGAAGCGTGAGCTCCTCTCGCTAATTTATCATTGATCTGAACCTCGATCATTCTCTGACACTGAGCATCTGCTCGGGAGCTCATTGGGCCCAACATGTCTCCCCAGAGCATCCGCAGCAGGAGCGCAGCAGGCGGCCTCTGGACCAGCCCAAGGGAAGCCCAGTGCATCTCCTTGTATTAGCAGGTGCTGCCTGAGCTCCCATTAGCCTGACGACTTAGAGAAGGAGAGAAAAAATCCAAAGTGATGATGCCATGAACCGTAACTGCTGGCTGAGTCTCCTGAGACTTGTAACTTCACAACTTCTATTCAGAACATGAACGCAGAGTTAATTAGCCATTGTTGTGACTGATTCTGAAGCCCATGATTTTTCTTTTTAGGCAACTGATGTGTTATCTAGGCTAATTTGCAGAAGTTTAATAACCAGAAGTTTCACACCAGCATGAAAAGTAAATCACATGTGATGAAAACCTATTAAAAACATGCAAATAATCAGTCTGCAAACTGCCACTCCCAATCACTGGAAGTCACCAAAAGAGAACCACCAAACAAAGGAATCCATTGAGAGCTTCAGCTAAAATTCCACCTTTAAAAAATAAAAAGGGCAATTTGCACATCTTGATTAGAATCAGAATTCTTGGAAACTCAGCCTAGGTAGAGATACCATGAGGGGCAAACTGCTTAAATCTCATCAGGCTGTGGGGAGTGGGGAGAGTGAAGGCCGTCATGAGGTCAGCTCTGTCTCCCAAGGGAGCAAGGATGCAGATGCTGCAGGCTCCAGTCGGGGCTTCTCCCAAAGGAAGCCTCTACCAGGCACATGCCTAATCCTTTCAGAGGAGCTGTGAGAGGCAGTTAATGCCCCTACACCTGTCAACTGCAGAGAACAACACAGACTTTGCAAGGGCACTAATACCCAGGAGAGAGTTCCTGACACACAGTGTAAGAGAGTCATTACTACACTCTTTGCAGTTCACACTGAGCAAAGGTTGGTAAAGAGGCCAGTGTATAATAACCTGGCATGGATTCCAGTCCCACAGGACAAAAGATGAGGCTGCCCTGCCAGGATCCACCTGAGGCTCACAGAAGGACCAGGATGCAATGTCAGAGCTCACCTGCCCATGATGTTGGCACCCAGCACCTCCAAGATCCTGACGAATGTCAGGTGCCGTGTGTTCCAAAGAGAGGGAGCCACACATTTGCACTGTGGTTGTGAAGAATGTAGTAGGGAGGTGAGGAAATCTCAGCAATCTTCTGACAATCCATGGCCTGGAGTAACTAGGAAGTAGGACTGCCCTAAAAGGAAAGGGAATCTGGCATTAAATTAGTTCTTATCACTGACTTAATGGACATGAGTTTGAGTAAATTCCAGCAGATGGTGAAGGACAGGGAAGCCTGGCATGCTGCAGTCCATGGGATCGCAAAGAGCTGGACACGACTGAGCAACTGGACAACAAGAATGTACCAGAAGTGAAAGGCTCTTTGAGTATGATCCCTCGTTAAACTCTCACCCCAGTCCTGAGACGGAGCTTGATCATCTGCCTCTGACCACAGAGAAACTAAGGTTTTGTGAGGCTAAGCCACACTTCTATCACTCAGCTAAGAGTGGACAGGGCAGAACCCAAATCATAATGCTTCTGACCCCAGAGTCTAAGCCCCTCTACCACCCATCTGGAAAACCCTGATGAAGGTGTCCCATTACTCCTAAAGTACAACCTTGGTCATTTCATTCATGTCCAACACATGACAGTCAAGCTACCAAGCAAAAAATAAAGAAAGAACAGTCATCATCCTGCAATATCTATGGAGGAATACAATCTACATTCAAGGACTTAGCTTATCAGCTCAAGATTAGATAAGATCAGGAAACTATATTTCACAAGTTAGGCACCAGGACTTTAATTCAACTGCTAGGAACTCTTGCTCTTCTCAACTATCTTTTCCTGAATTATTACTCAAGAAGAAGAGACAGGCTGTGTGTTAGAGGCAAACTGCACAATTTTTAAAAAATTTTTATTTCTCCAGCTCCTTTCTCCAAATGATTTTTTTTTTGAGTCATTTAGTTTAGAAACTGGTATTAATTTTCACTTTTTTCCCTCCTCTTTCTCCTTAAGTCATTACTATCACCAGATTGCAGGTGGCTCTTACTCACCACTTCTTTGCAGGTGTATTTTGTTACCTCTTTTAGGCCCTCATCATTCCCCCCCCCCTTTTTTTTTAGATTTCTTTTTAATGTAGTCCCTTTTAAAAAAACTTTATTGAATTTGTTACAGTATTGCTTCTGCTTTATGTTTTGGTTCTTTGGTCAAAAATCATGTGGGATATTAGATTCCTGGCCAGGGATCAAAGCCACAGCCCAGGAAAGTCACCATCCCAGATAAAAGTGATTAAAATCCCTCTGATCATTTGAGATACTCTCCATGTATTGCAACACTATGCATAGAGTTATTCATTGGAAAGTTAATAGAGACCAGCTCCTTCTTAGAGCAAAGAATAGGAGCCCCAAGAGTCACCTCCCATCAGCAATCATAATATGTAAAGACAGAGGAAAATGTTTCCACTGGGTTATCTGGGAAGCTCCTTGAGAGAGTGGCAATCTCCTTCAAAACGTCCCATGCACGCGCTGCCACACTTAGTGCCCCAAGATTGCAACAGTCCATTGCCAATCCGCGCCTCTGCCAAAGACTCCTGGACACTCACAGGCAAGTCTGGGTCAGTCCCTTGTGGGGTCACTACTCCTTTCTCCTGGGTCCTGGTGTGCAGAAGGTTTTATTTGTGCCCTCCAAGAGTCTGTTTCCCCAGCCCTGTGCAAGTTCTATAATCAAATCCCACTGGCCTCCAAGCTCAAACTCCCTGGGGGTTCTCAGTCCCTTTGCCAGATTCCCAGGTTGGGAAATCTGTTGTGGGCCTAGAATTTTCTTAACAATGTGAGAATTTATTTGGTATAATTTTTCTGCAGCTTGTAGGTCGTCTGCTCATTGGCTCTATGGTGGGATTAATGGCAACCTCCTCCAAGGGGCTTATCCCACAAGTTATGTGACCCAGATCTGCTGCACGCAGAGTCCCTGTCCCCGTGGCAGGCCACTGCTGACCCGTACCTCCATAGGAGACAACACTCAAACACTCAAGGGCAGGTCTGGCTCAGTCTCTGTGGGGTCTCTGGGTCCTGGTACAGCCAAGGTTTTGTTTGAGCCCTCTGAGCATCTCTGGCAGGTATGGGGTTGGATTCTAAACATGATTTTGTCCTTCCTACAATCTTGCAGGGGCTTCTCCTTTGCCCATGGACATGGGGTATCTTTTTTTGGCTGAATCCAACTTTCTCCTGTTGATGGTTGTTCAGCAGCAAGTTGTAACTTTGGAGTTCTTGCAGGAGAAGATGAGTGCACATCCTTCTATTCCACCATCTTGCCTTCACCATAGTTTGGTCTCAGGTCAAACAACAGAGAGGGGACAAAGCCCCTCCCATCAACAGAAAATTGGGTTAAAGATTTACTGAGCATGGCTCCAACCATCACAACAAGACCCAGTTCTCCCACAGTCAGTCTCTTCCATCAGGAAGGTTCCATAAGCCTCTTATCCTTATCCAACAGAGGGCAGACAGACTGAAAACCACAGTCGCAGAAAGCTAATCAAACTGATCACATGGACCACAGCCTTGTTCAACTCAGTGAAACTATGAGCCATGCCATGTAAGGCCACCCAAGATGGGCAGGTCATGCTGGAGAGTTCTGACAAAATGTGGTCGATTGGAGAAATGAATGGCAAACCACTTCAGTATTCTTGCAGTGAGAACTCCATCAACAGTATGAAAAGCATAAAGATGTGACACTGAAAGATGAACTCCCCAGGCCGGTAGGTGCCCACAATACTACTGGAGAAGGCTGGAGGAATAACTCCAGAAAGAATGAAGAGACAGAGCCAAAGCAAAAACAATGCCCTGTTGTAGATGTGACTGCTGATGGAAGTAAGGTCTGATGCCGCAAAGAACAATATTTCATAAGAACCTGGAATGTTAGGTCCATGAATCAAGGTAAATTAGAAGTGGTCAAACAGGTCATGGCAAGAGTGAACATCGACATTCTAGGAATTGGTGAACTAAAACGGACTGGAATAGGTGAATTTAATTCAGATGACCATTATGTCCACTACTGAGGGCAAGAATCCCTTAAAAGAAATTAAGTAGGCCACACAGTCAACAAGAGTCCGAAATGCAGTACCTGGGTGGAATCTCAGAAAGAACAGAATGATCTCTGTTTGTTTCCAAGGCAAACCATTCAATATCACAGTAATATCCAAGTCAATGCCCCAGCCTGTAATGTTGAGGAAGCTGAAGTTGAATGGTTCTATGAAGACCTACAAGACTTTCTAGAACTAACACCCAGAAAAGATGTCCTTTTCATTATAGGGGACTGGAATGCAAAAGTGGGAAGTCAAGAGATACCTGGAGTAACAGGCAAATTTGGCCTTGGAATACAAAATGAAGCAGGGCAAAGGCTAACAGAGTTTTGCCAAGAGAACACACTGGTTGTACCAAACACCCTCTTCCAACAACACAAGAGAAGATTCTACACATGGACATCACCAGATGGTCACTACTGAAATAAAACTGATTATATTCTTTGAAGCCAAAGATAGAGAATCTCTAGACAGTTAGCAAAAACAAGATCAGGAGCTTACTGTGGCTCAGATCTTGAACTGCTTGTTGCCAAATTTAGACTTAAAGAAAGCAGGGGAAAATCACTAGACCATTCAGGTATGATCTAAACCAAATCCTTTATGATTATAGAGTGGAAGTGATGAATAGATTCAAGGGATTAGATCTGATAGACAGAGTACCTGAAGAACTATGGACAGAGGTTTGTGACACTGTACAGGAGGCGGTGATCAAGACCACTCCCAAGGAAAAGAAATGCAAAAAGGCAAAATGGTTGCCTGAGGAGGCCTTAGAAATAGCTGAGAAAAGAAGAAAAGCAAAAAGCAAAGGAGAAAAGGAAAGATCTACCCATTTGAATGCAGTGTTCCAAAGAATAGCAAGGAGAAATAAGAAAGCCTTCCTCAATGATCAATGTAAAGAAATAGAGGGAAAAAATAGAATGAGAAAAACTAGAGATCTCTTCAAGAAAATTAGATATACCAAGGGAACATTTCATGCAAAGATGGGCACAATATAGAAGAGAAATTGTGAAAACCTAACAGAAGCAGAAGGCAAAGGCAATGGCAACCCACTCCAGTGTTCTTGCCTGGAGAATCCCAGGGACGGCGGAGCCTGGTGGGCTGCCGTCTATGGGGTCACAGAGTCGGACACGACTGAAGCGACTTAACAGCAACAGATGCAGAAGATAGTAAGAAGAGGTGGCAAGAATACACAGAAGAAGTATATAGAAAAGAATTCATGACCTAGATAACCACGATGGTATGCTCACTCACCTTAAGTTGAATGCAAAGTCAAATGGGCTTTAAGGTCACTATGAAAAAAGCTAATGGAGGTGATGGAATCCAGTTGTCAAGTATGGATGTGAGAGTTAAACTATAAAGAAATATGAGTGCCAAATAATTGATGCTTCTGAACTGTGCTGTTGTAGAAGACTCTTGAGAGTCCCGTGGAATGCAAGGAGATTCAACCAATCCATCCTAAAGGAGATCAGTCCTGAATAATCATTGGAAGGACTGATGTTGAAGCTGAAACTCCAATGCTTTGGCCACCTGTTGTGAAGAACTGACTCATAGGAAAAGACCCTGATGCTGGGAAAGATTGAAGGCAGGAGGAGAAAGGGATGACAGAGGATGAGATGGTTGGATGGCATCACTGACTCGATGGACATGGATCTGAGCAAGCTCCAGGAGTTGATGATGGACAGGGAAGCCTGGCGTGCGGCAGTCCATGGGGTTGCAGAGAGTCAGACACGACAGAGCAACTGAACTGAACTGAATGAGAGAGTGGAGAATTTGAGTTGTAATATGAATCCTGAAAGAAGACATACTGTGGATATTTGGTAGAAGAGCACCTCATTGGAATGAAGTGACCTGAAGCTGGCCAGTGGTGTCCAACTCTTTGTGATCCCATAGACTGTAGCTCCTCCATCCATGGGATCTTTCCAGGCCAGAATACTGGAGTGGGTTGCCATTTCCTTCTCCAGGGTATCTTCCTGACCTAGGGATCGAACCCAGGTCTCCTGCATTATAGGTAGACACTTTATCATCTGAGCTACCAGGGAAGTTCCACTGGAAGGAATATAAGTTCAAAAGCCTTAAGGCAGGAAAACCTTGGCAGGATTTAAGACAGAAAAGGAACAAACACTTCTGGCAGGTAATGACAAGCAGGAGGATGACATTCAAATTTTCATGAAGGTTGTGATATTGTGAACCTTTTCAGAGCTTGCAAGGAAGTTGGTTTTGGTTCAACATGTAATATAAAATTATAGTGGCCTGTCATTCTTCATTTACATTTTAAGAAGGTAATCCTTCTTCTTGGGTTGACAATGCATTGGAGGAAGGCAAGCAGAAAAGAGCAGAAAGATTCTAGGATGCTGTAAAGGAGAGCCAGGGGTCACATGATATTGGTCTGGACCACACAATTAGCACTTGAAATGTCAGAAGAAGTGGATGGATGACTGAACATTTTTCATGCAGAGCTGCTAGATATGAGATGTGCAGGAAAGAGAAGAAATAAGGATGACTGAAGTGTCGGCCAGGGCAACTGAATTTTTGGTATTAGCAGCTAACGGAAGAAGGTGTCTGTGTGTGCAGGGCCGAGGGTAGGGCTGAAGTCAAGCAAAAGTGGGGAGTTCTTGTTGCTTTCACTTTCCCTCCCTCCTCATTCCCTCAATTTATCCAGGACAAGTTCCGGTTGACACTGTCTCCAATACGTATACACCCTGAGTCCTTCCATGTCGCCCCACGTTTGCGGCCACTTTTCATGTGATCATCATCTTTGCCTGAGCATCCATTTTTTTCCCTCCTACATTCCATATTCCTTTTTCCATGCACCAGTCATGAGCTTTTAAAAATGCAAATCTGATCCTATCATTTTGCTGTTTACAAATCTCCTAATGAATACTTATCAGTTCACAGTAAATGTCAGACTCTGGCTCACTGAGGATCTGCAGGCCTGGTTCCACTGTTTCTTCACCCTCCAGCCACACCTCTCCCCACTTCACCCACTGCAATCTGGCACAAAAGTCTTCTTTTTGGTCCTCAGCCACCCCAAAAAGCCCATGTGGCTTGGGAATAACCATTATCTCTCCTTGATCTCTATGTAACTGAGTCCTTTCTGTCACTCAAATTGCAGTTTAAATGTCAGTCTTCAGAGAAATTTTGTCTGTCCCCTCTAGATCACATAACTCTATTGGCACTCTTACTGTTACTATAATTACAGGCATTGTTCTTGTTAATTTGTTTGTTGTATATAGGATGCCTCTCCCAAAGGTAAGTAAGGTCCATGGAAAGTGGCTCTGTCCACTTTGATCAAGTCAGACAGTGCCCAACACCTAGAAATTCAAATATTATTTGAACAGATTAATTCCCTACTACATCACACTTGGCATAAAGCAGATATTCAGCAAAGGTTTTGAAGGTTTTGATTTTTTTAAATAAATGAATGCTGGAAGAAAGAGCCCAAAAGATACTCAAGAGTCATCCAAGTGTCTCATTTCTCTTCACTGAATCACTTGAGTAGGCAGTAATGAGTAATTTTCATAATCTTTGAATCAAATACCGCTGTGACCACTGGCAGCTAGGTACTCTGAGATGCCTAATACTTTCCTTCTGCTTTGGATGTAGAAGCATTATCTCAGGATTTGCAACGTGATTTGTCATGTATTGTTAAAAATTGTCACTAAGTCCATCACCCTCCATGAATCACGGCCGTTTTTCCTGTTGGGCTCTGCATGGAGATTACTGCGCCTGCTTCATCAAAAGAAAATTAGACTTCTCTCCTCTTCATCTGTGGGGATTTCCTTCTCAAAGGAGGGGGTCTGATTGGAAAAACAGGAGCATATTTGCAGATAAGCAGCAATATCAGTTTTATTGTAGAATTAAGAAGTAATTTAAGTAGATATTCCTTTACTTGGCCATGGAAAGTGAAGAATTAGTTCAGTCGGAATAATGAACCATTTATCAAATTGATTCTGCTGCACTCACACCCCAGTTGGTACATACAATCAGCATATTGCCAGAGTCTGGGGGGTGATGGAGGAGAAAGGAAAAGGTGGGTACTGAAAATATTGACACCCAACTGGGATCCCAGCCCAAGAGAACAATCAGGTGGTCAGCAGTCTCAGGATAAACATGGTTTACTATGCTGGAGCACTGATTTATCTCAAAATTTTAGGGAAAATGTTAAACACTTAAACTTACAAGTTAAGATCATCATTTTTAATTGAAATAACACGTTCTTAGGAATGCTAAAAAAGCAGAATGCATGTTCACAAGAATATATGAGATATGAAATGAAACTGTAAAGGGAGGCCGATTAGCCTTAAGGGCTGTTTAGGTTGTATAATCAGGGCCTTGGGGGAGTCCATACTGCCATTCAGCTCCCACTGTTATAGAAATATCATTAGAAAGATTCTAGAAGCCCAATGATGAATAAGATCACCTTTCTACTATCTTTGCCCCAACCCCCAACAGATGACCCATCAACCTCCCAAATGTGCTTTCCTCCCTTTGTTAGCAAACCCCAACTGACTCCTCCATGACCTGCTGCTTGTGGGCATTCCCTCAAGGAGATTTTGCCAGAAGGAACCCACTTAAGGTGCCCGCCTCACATTTCACAAGTCTGTGAGACTCGTCCACTCCACTAGCCTTCACTATCTGCTCCACCACCAGGAGGCAAACTCCACTATTCTAGTGTCCAAGCTCCATCTCTGCATCCCTGATCCCTGGTACCATCAGGGCTCATTACATACCTGAAGAATTCATAGACTTACTTTTCTTAATGGATAATTGTGCTGGACTTGATGGCAGAGAGTGGACAAGAGAGTCATATGAAGCATAAGAAGAAACATAAAAGGGTAGAAGTGAGGGTGTGTAGCAATGTGAGATGATTCTGGAGAGGTAAGTAAAATAAGACCCACAGAGCCCAGTAGGTCAAGGCAAGGGATTTGGACTCAGAAAGGATGCAATAAGGAGCCTTGAGTCTTCACAGAGGGCACTCACAAATTGGCATGTTATTACGCTTTCCATATGATGGTTGAAGGACATTTTGAAAACTAGTTTTAAATCTTAAGTTCATTCGGTCTAAGACAATCTCTTTAATAAGTGGTGCTGGGAAAACTGGTCAACCACTTGTAAAAGAATGAAACTAGATCACTTTCTAACACCGCACACAAAGATAAACTCAAAATGGATTAAAGATCTAAGTGTAAGACCAGAAACTATAAAACTCCTAGAGGAGAACATAGGCAAAACACTCTCCGACATATACCACACCAGGATCCTCTATGATCCACCTCCCAGAATTCTGGAAATAAAAGCAAAAATAAACAAATGGGACCTAATTAAAATTAAAAGCTTCTGCACAACAAAGGAATATATAAGCAAAGTGAAAAGACAGCCTTCCGAATGGGAGAAAATAATAGCAAATGAAGCAACTGACAAACAACTAATCTCAAAAATATACAAGCAACTCCTGCAGCTCAATTCCAGAAAAATAAACGACCCAATCAAAAAATGGGCCAAAGAACTAAATAGACATTTCTCCAAAGAAGATATACGGATGGCTAACAAACACATGAAAAGAGGCTCAACATCACTCATTATTAGAGAAATGCAAATCAAAACCACAATGAGGTACCACTTCACACCAGTCAGAATGTCTGTGATCCAAAAATCTGCAAGCAATAAATGCTGGAGAGGGTCTGGAGAGAAGGAAACCCTCCTACACTGTTGGTGGGAATGCAAACTAGTACAGCCACTATGGAGAACAATATGGAGATTCCTTAAAAAATTGCAAATAGAACTGCCTTATGACCCAGCAATCCCACTACTGGGCATACACACTGAGGAAACCAGAATTGAAAGAGACACATGTACCCCAATGTTCTTCGCAGCACTGTTTATAATAGCCAGGACATGGAAACAACCTAGATGTCCATCAGCAGATGAATGGATAAGAAAGCTGTGGTACATATACACAATGGAGTATTACTCAGCCGTTAAAAAGAATACATTTGAATCAGTTCTGATGAGATGGATGAAACTGGAGCCGATTATACAGAGTGAAGTAAGCCAGAAAGAAAAACACCAATACAGTATACTAACACATATATATGGAATTTAGAAAGATGGCAATGATGACCCTGTATGCAGGACAGCAAAAAAGACACAGATATGTATAGCGGACTTTGGACTCAGAGGGAGAGGGAGAGGGTGAGATGATTTGGGAGAATGGCATTGAAACATGTGTAATATCATGTAAGAATCAAATCACCAGTCTATGTCCGATGCAGGATACCGCATGCTTGGGGCTGGTACACGGGGATGAACCAGAGAGATGTTGTGGGGAGGGGGGTGGAGGGGGGTTCATGTTTGGGAACGCATGTACACCCGTGGTGGATTCATGTCAATGTATGGCAAAACCAATACAGAATTGTAAAGTAAAATAAAAAATAAATTAACTAAAAAAATAAATAAATAAAACACATGTGTAGACTCTAATTGCAAACTGTTTGTATTATATAATTAAATGGATATATAATGCTAGAATAGGAAATGGTTTAATTACTTAAAATATCTCCTACCATTTAATTAAATTGTCTTTAAATTTAAATAAAACTTTGGCATCATTAAATAATTTGACATAAAAGATATTCAATAACTTTGCTTATATACCCTTCTAATCTTAACATGTAATTCTTAATGCTTAACTTTTTCACAGTTCCTTTAATTTAGATGTTTGAAGAAAATAAATTCAACTTTGCATACTTCAAATATGGTTAATTTTACTTTTAGTCTTTTAGATTATGAATATCAATACAATAAAAAGTGAATTTGTGTCACACAAAATTGGTGTGAAAATCTTGACTATAAAAACATAGTAATTTTGTGTTCATGTTATCACTTATCCAAACATTGTCCAAACAATCTACTAATGGAACACTTAGATGTAGGCAATGGTAATTGATTTCCACTGTTTTACTGTTTTGTTGACTTTCAGTTATGCAAAAATTGTACCTTTTTTTCCCAGTGTTGTCATTTTAACAATATACCTGGAAATTTAGGATGATAGGACAAAACATGAGCAGATCGCTACCTTGGTTTATGTCTTACCTGTGACGTGGTGTATGCCCCGTGGGCTCTGCAGTAGCAGTGGCAGAGCCGTGCTGACCTTCACGACGCAGCACACTCAGTGCCCTTACCAAAGCTGGTGCGTCCTTTTCCCTCGCCTTTCCACTTCAACCTTTATCCAAAACCCTGACCGTGATTTCTCAGCCGAGTCTCATCTGCCACCTTTCCCTGCGAGCTAAGCAACCCAAGTCAGGTTCTGGGTGGGTGGAGAGGAATTCAGAATCATATAGATGGAGATACTGCAAAGTGCTTTTTAATTGATGTGCCCACCAGAGCTTCACCATGGATACTGTGTATCCCACCGGGCTCTTTTCTCTTCCTCCTGTGATGATTATTTCCACCAGGTGCTCCTCTCCAAAGTGAATGCCGGTGAGACAGAAGAGTTCATTGACAAGAAAAAGTATTTGAATTCTACCTCCACTCTTTATCTGACCTGGGTACATAAATACCAGAGCTTCTAAGATCTTGAGATCCCTCACTTGTGAAATAGAGGTAATAACATCTATTCTGCAGGGTTGCCATGAGGATTAGAAGTAATAAATAGGAAGTGCCAGTCATGCTTGAATGACTGATAGTAGGATTACCAGATTTCCCTTCTTGACTAACTCTCAGAAAAGACTTTTTTACTTCTCGCTAACAAAAAAAAAAAAAAAAAAAAAGCAGGAGCCACGGAGCAAGACCTTCCTCATTTTCCTGTGTGGCCATTTAGTAATCACTCACTTTCTTCTCCTTCCTCTTCTGTCACAGACTGTCCATAACCCTCCTCATATAAATTTCATGCCCTTACTTTCAATGACTACATTTCCTCACCCAGTCCCAACTTTATTGTATCTTTGCCTTCCACTGCCCATTTGTTGATACTTATTGGCTTTTAAACTAGTTTATACAACACAAAACCTAACGATTTTCCCCAAAGGAACATATTGTGGTTCAGGTCTTCTGTTCCAAACCACGTCTCTTTCCTTACATCACATTCTTTATGTGGTTTTAGTGGTGGTGAATTTCACTAAGGTATGCCCATGGAAGTGAACATGTCAAACAGGTTCTACCTTGATTCTTCTCAAGTTTCTGGTTTCATCAATCCAGGCCATTTTGTACGGACTTTGCCAACAAAGGTCCATCTAGTCAAAGTCATGATTTTTCCAGGGTAGTCATGTATGGATGTGAGAGTTGGACCATAAAGAAAGCTGAGCACCAAAGAATTGATGCTTTTGAACTGTGATGTTGGAGAAGACTCTTAAGAGTCCCTTGGACTTCAAGCAGATCAAATCAGTCCATCCTAAAGGAAATCAATCCTGAATATTCATTGGAAGGACTGATGCTGAAGCTGAAGCTCCAGTATTTTGGCCACCTGATGTGAAGAACGGACTCATTGGAAAAGACCCTGGTGCTGGGAAAGATTGAAGGCAGGAGAAGAAGGGGATGACAGAGGAGGAGATGGTTGGATGCCATCACTGACTCATGAGCTTGAGTAAAGTTGGTGATGGACAGGGAGGCCTGGTGTGCTACAGTTCATGAGGTTGCAAAGAGTTGGACATGACTGAGCAACTGAACTGAACTGAACTGTCTCAGGTTGGGATTCCTGACCCATGCAGGTAATGCAAACTCAAACTTCACACCCCGATGTGACAGTTCAAGAACTCAATATATAATTTTCCATATTTCAACAACTATTAACTAGGCATCAACGATGTATGAGACACTGCTCCCAGTGATGGTTATAGTAATGAACCAAAGAAGCAAATACCCTGTCTTCATGATGCTTAAATTTTCAGAGGGTATCAACTCTCTTACTCTGGGGGCACAGGAAGAAAGTAACCTCTTTTGACAGTTCTGGGTCATTTTCCTTACATACTTAGACTAGCAGCATAGAAAGAACCCTGGTTCTGTGCCAAAGTCAGCTCTATTTCCCCTTCTTGGGTCATGTCAAGGTGAAGAAACCCCCATCCCATGGAAACTCTGTCTCTAGAGGATATATGTTTAGATCTACATGCCCCCTCCCTCTTTAAGTACCTATATTACCTTAACCTGC
This sequence comes from Oryx dammah, assembly GCF_014754425.2. Taxonomy (NCBI): domain Eukaryota; kingdom Metazoa; phylum Chordata; class Mammalia; order Artiodactyla; family Bovidae; genus Oryx; species Oryx dammah. Next base: position 7,433,414 of record NW_024070204.1, read on the forward strand.
TAGGAATTCAGCTTGAGTTCTCCAGCACTCCTGGACCCCAGTGTTTCTCTCACTTTTAAGCTAAGCAATTTATTGAAGTCATTTTTATTGTTTACTACATCTTAGGGTATTCACAGAGCCTGCAAATAAAGGTTGTTATACACACACACACATACACACACACATATATATATATATATATACACTTAAGATGCCCTAGATGATGTTTTTTCAGATTTTATGGACACATTTCTTAGGGAACAGCATTTGATTCCACTCTGTCTACCAAGCTACTGATGGTACATTCAGAATTCCAGCAGTCTTCGAGTACCATCTCCAGCTTTTCACTTCTCTATTTCATGTATTCTTATTACAGAGCAATAGAGAAGAAATGAGTCACAGCCCAGTCCTGATGGGGACATACTGCTGTACATTATCTAAAGAACCAATACTCTCTTTTTCTCTTTTAGGATCTGTGTTATCTGAGCCCAGGCTTCCACAGTGGCTCAGAGGGTAAAGAATCAGCCTGCAATGCAGGAAACCTGGGTTCAATCCCTGGGTTGCAAAGATCCCCTAGAGGAGGAAATGGGCAACCCACTTATGTATTCTTGCCTGGAGAAATCCATGGGCAGAAGGTCCTGGTAGGCTACAGTTCATGGTGTCACAAGGAGCTGGACATGACTGAGAGACTAACACTTTCCTCTCTGCTTGCTAACCAAACTCAGAACCTCATTCTCTGAGCCTATTCATTGTATCTTCTCTGTTTTATTCCAGGGTTTTGCGTCCACCTCTTAAGCACTGGTGGGGTATAAGACTTGGTCCTCAAGCCTCTTTGTTTCCAACTCTTCACTAGATGAACAACATTTATTCTATGCTCCTAGCATCTCTTCCTCCACCCTTGTTTTCAGTGGCCTTCCTCACACAGGAACTCTTTTCTTCCTCCTCCATGGCTGCTGGTGAAACTGTTAACCTAAGTGCTCTGCTCTGCATGTCAACAGAAGAGGAAAAGAGAGCCAGTCTGGCCCATTTATAGCAACTCCAATATCTCAGGTTTCACTGCTGTGCAGTAAATCACCCCAAAGCTCAGAGTCTTGAAATCACCTTAATTATCACATGTTCTAGATTGAGGGCAGCAGGATAAGAGGGCAACAGAGGATGAGGTGATTGGATGGCATCATTGACTCAATGGACATGAGTTTGAGCAAACTCCAGGAGACAGTGAAGGACAGGGAAGACTGGCATGCTGCAGTCCATGGGGTCCCCCAAAAAATCTGTCATGACTGAGCAACTGGACAACAACAAATGTGTTCCATGAATTCATAGGGTAGGTCTTTTCTCTAACAGATGTAATCTGGTGTTGGTAGGTGTTCCCTCTGAAATTCCTTGTTGTTGCTGTTGTTCGGTTGCTAAGCCATGTCGGACTCTTTGTGCCCCCAAGAACTGTAGTACCACCAGACCTCTGTCCATCACTATCTCCCTGAGTTTGCTCAAACTCATGTCCTTTGAGTCAATGATGCCATCCAACCATCTCATCCTCTGTCATCCCCTTCTCCTCTTTAGAAATAAAATTCCTTAGGTCTGTCCAATTCTCAGTCCCCTTTTCCTGTAGTTAATTTACATCCCTCATAAATTCTCATGGCAGCAGACTCCTTCCATTCACCGCATCCCATCCAAATGCTGTTCACACTGTTGTCATGGTGATATTCCTGAAGCACACACTCGATCATGTCCCTTGCAGTACAGAATCCTGCAAAGTCTCCCCTTAGACTTCGGAGTAAAGTCCACTATTATGATATTGCAAGAAGGAATCTGTAATCTGCTCAACCCTTTTATCTTTTCCAGCCTCACCCTTTATCACAGTCCCCTTTGGTTCTCCTGGGCTTCACCCATATAGAAAGTGCTTCAATTCGCTAAATGCATTACACTTTCTTTAGAAAGAGTTTTGAGACTTCTGACTGGCTTCTCTTTTTTCATTTGTTTGTTTCATCTGACCGCCCTTCACCCCCCACTGAAATCACTATAATGCTTACTTCTGGAGGATTTTGGTAAGGTCAAGGCAGCAAGTGAGACAAAAATTATAAGATGAGTATTAATACAATACAAAAATGCACTTACCCCTTGACTCAAAAATTATATTTCTAGTTATCTATTAGAAAAAGTACTCAAAGTTGCTCCAAGATTATTTCATTGCAATAACTTTTGCTCTGATGCAAAGCAAAAATTAAAAACAGGGAAAACAGAGGATAAGATGACAGGATGGTATTACCAACTCGACAGACATGAGTTTGAGCAAGCTCTGGGAGTTGGCAATGGACAGAGAAGCCTGGCGTGCTGCAATCCATGGGGTCACAAAGAGTTGGACATGACTGAGCAACTGAACTGACTGATATGCCTCCCAACAAGAAACTGATAAAAACATTTTGTACATTTATGCAATGAAATATGATACTAGGCCCCCGCTAGTTCCATATGTAATATCACTGAGAAAAATCATATTATTAAAGAATATGAAGAAGCAGGAAAACTAATCACCTGAGAACATTGCACATAAGAGACTGTTAATTTTTCAGTTGATTGGAATTTATTATTTATTATCAGAGAAATTTATATGTCACTTCTGGAACCTAAAGGTAGAAATGGGTTTAGATGTGCCAACAAGCAAATCTTAACTTCTATGTTAGAATTAGAAAACATTCATCTTATAATAAAATTGTCCATTTTCTTCCTTTACTGTTTCTGGTTTAATTCTCTGTCTGCACTTTGCCGCTAAAATGCACGAAAGATTTATAAAATACGATCAGCTGTGTTAGAGGAGTCGTTTTCATGCTAAACTTTTGTTCTTAATCACAAGGAAATAGCTATTGGTCTAAAATTTCTCTGGCTATCTTCAAGCTAGCAATAAATGTTATTTGGAAAACTTACGGAAAAAAACCTTAACTCCTTTCAGTTATTAATATTTAAACCAATGTGGGTTTTTAGGCTCCAAAAGAAAAATAATAACCTTTAAAGCCTTCTGTCTCTATTGATTAAAATCTGAAAATGTTTTCATTGAATTTTTCTCACATTCGCATGATTGCACTTTGAATTTTTAAAAATGTTTTCTCTATTTGTACGTATATCCAGGTGAGTAAACGTGAGTAGCAGCAATGAAATCATTATTTCCTTTGTGACTTCTCTGTGTGATGAATTTCCATGTGGATTCATGCAGATAATTAAGTCTCTTCATGGAGCCAGTGTGTGCACTTAGTGGCTCAGTCTTGTCTGACTCTTTGCAACCCCACCAGGCCCCTCTGTCCATGGGGATTCTCCAGCAAAGAATACTGGAGTGGGTTGCCATGCCCTCCTCCAGGGGATCGTTCCAACCCCAGAATCAACCCAGGGTCTCCCATATCGCAAGCAGGTTTTCACCAGACCATTGTTTAATTCTTTCCTTACATGAGCACATTTCTTTTTGTCTGTTTTTAACAACAGCAGCAAATCAATATGGCATTTCTTATATATTTACATTATCCTCTCTCTCTCATCTATTCTTTGACTTCAAAAGTCTTTTTTTTTTTCTCTCTTAAAAAGACGAACCTTGGCATGGGAGTATTTTATAGGATGTGTGTATGTCTGTGTGTGTGTGTGTGCGCGCGCGCGCGTGCGCGCGCACGCTCCGTCCCATCCAACTCTCCGTGACCCCAGGGACTGTAGCCTGCCAGGCTCCTCCGTCCATGGAAATTTCTCGGCAAGAATACTGGAGTGGGTTGCTGTTTCCTCCTCCAGGAGATCTTCCTGACACAGGTTTTGAACCTGCATCGCCTGTGTCTCCTGCATTGGCAGGCGAATTATTTACCAATAAGCCACCTGAGAAGAATTTTTTTTTATATATAGAATCCTATTTATCAAAACATTTCCTTTCACTTTCCTAGTTTTAGCGTGTTTGATCCCATGCCCTGAGATACTCGATTGCACCATTTCCTAGGCCATTTGAAGAATCTGCCATGTAAACTGAGTAAACTGCGGTTTCTAGACTTTCTCTACACCATTTTAGAGTACATACGCTCTCCTTAAAATCACAGCACCATCTGGAAGCCTCAGGTGACCCAGGTGAGTCTTCAGCATCTCCTTCCAGATCCTAAACCCCACAGCTATTGCGGCCTCTGCCGTGTTTTGTTGTTGTTTTTGTTCAGTCAATCAATCGTGTCAAATTCTCGGTGACCCCACGGACTGCAGGACGCCAGGCTGCACTTTCCTTCACTGTCTCCTGGTTTTTGCTCAAACTCATGTCCATTGAGTCGGTGATGTGATCCAACCATCTAGTCCTCTGTCAACCCCTTTTTCTCCTGCCCTCAATCTTTCCCAGCATCAGGGTCTTTTCCAATGAGTCAGTTCTTCACATCAGGTGGTCAAAGTATTGGAGCTTCAGCATCAGTCTTTCCAATGAATATTCAGGACTGATCTCCTTTAGGTTTGACTGGTTGGATCTCCTTGCAGTCCAAAGGACTCTCAAGAGTCTTCTCCAGAACCAATTCAAAAGCACCAATTTTTCAGTGCTCAGCCTTCTTTATGGTCCAACACTCACATCTTTACATGACTGCTGGAAAAACCATAGCTTGACAAGAAGGACCTTTGTTGGCAAAGTAATATCTCTGCTTTTTAATATGCTGTCTAGGTTGGTCATAGCTTTTCTTCCAAGGAGCAATTGTCATTTAATTTCATGGCTGCAGTGACCATCTGCTGTGATTTTGGAGCCCAAGATAATAAAATCTGTCATGGTTTCTTTGCTTCTCCATCTATTTGCCAGGAAGTGATGGGACTGGATGCCATGATCTTCATTTTTTGAATGTTGAGGGTTTTTTTTTTAATCATTGTTTTTAGAAAAATGATAAAGATTTATTATAGGAATTGAAACAAATAAGAAAAATATAAAGATTAAAAACTTTTAAAGTCACTTCAAACTTCATCCATAAGTAATCTTCATAAATATTAAGTGACTATTATGATGTCCAGGAATTTTCCAAGTTTAATAGCACAAACCACAAATCCAAATTGCTTAGAGAATCCCAAGCAAAGAAAAGTATCCCTAGGCATATCATAGTCAAATTCTTGAGAATCTGAATAGCAGAGCATGAGAGCAGCATGGGGAATGAATGTTGAGTTTTAAGCCAGGTTTTTCACTCCCTTATGCTTTGTATCTTAAAAAAAAAAAAAGAAACTAGTTTTATTGGTGATTTCTGGAAGGAAAAGATTTAGTTCCTACAGCTTGAATTCCATCTTCGAATTTATCCTAGAAGCTGTGTACAATCTTTAAATACAAGTGCAATATAATTATCCTTTGTAAGTGGTTCTGGGAAGATGAGATGGGCTAAAGAAATCTAACTATGAAAGCCAGGATTTATTTCTTATTATCTTGGGTAGAAAACATCCTGAACTCTTCAGAACTACAGGTAATGGACAGAACAGTATTTTAAATAATAACAGAGTAAACATATCCCAAAGCAGCAGTACTAAGGCCTCTAATCTCCCATAGTATTGAAATGTTAAAGGACCATTTAATATTTTACATACTAAGATGCAGAGTTAACACTTTACTTGTAAAATATATGAATAATTTAAGAGATTTATCTAATGCTTCTGTGTGAGGCAGATAATCATTGATAACTTCCCAACTCTAAGGTGTTTGTTCTAAGCCATGAACTAGGGGAACATTTGAAGCAAGTTTTATAATCCATTTTTTATTATCCAATTAAACTTATCTTAAAAGTACAATTAGAAATTCATGAGAAAGGAATCAGAACTCATTAAAGAGTAATGCTAATATCAAATTTCTAATTTATGGACTTTCAAACTTTTAGCCTTCTGCCCTTTGTATTGATTAAAATTCTTATTTTTTTCTAATCTACATGAACGAACTATTGAACTCTAATTTGCCTTTGCTGAGTGCATTTGAAAATCCCACACGTTCTTCATGTAAAGATGAAAGCCATACTAAATGACACTCACGTTCGAGGTTTTGTATGAAATATACCTGTACATAACTATGATTATCTCTATATCTATGTCTATAATGAATGACTTCCTTGGACTTATACTGCTAACAATATGGCAAATTGAATACCTCACAATTAGATTTTGAATGAATTGAAAAAAATACACTACTTTTTCCTTCCAGCTTTATTAAGATATAAATGGTATACAATACTGTATAAGTTTAAAGTATACAACACAATGATTTGACTTACATGCATGTTGAAATGATGATTACGATAGGATAGTTTAGTGAACATTTACCATCTCATATAGATATAAAATTAAAAGAGAAAGAAACAAATGTTTTCCTTGCTATGAGGACATTTAGGATTGACTCAACAAATTTCATATATAACCTGTAGCAGTGTAAATTACATTAATCATATGTATCTAATAATTGAAAGTTCATGCCTTATGACCACATTCATCCACCTAGGAAGACTTAAAACTGGTGTGACTTTAGCTGGTGGCTGAAATCATCTGGGGATATCTTGACTTACATGGTTGGTGGGTAATACTAGCTATCAACTTGTACTCAAATTGGGCTGACAGAACAATTCCATACGACTTCTCCACATGGGGTTTTATCTGTGCACCCCCTGATATGAGAGGACATATTTGGGTTCCTCAAGTTGTGGTTGCTGGGCTCTGAGAGCTAGTGTTCTGAAGGAGTGTGCCTTTGTTATGACCTCACCTTGGAAATCAGCCAGCATCACATCTACTATTCTCTGTTGGATGAGACAGTCACAAAGATCCAGCCAACTTCAAAAGGATGGAGTGTACATGCATCCCACTACCAGATGAGCTGAATGTCAAGGTCACATCATAGGAGAACATTTTGCACCACCTTTAGAAAACACTCTGGGTCACAAGAGGTGAAAATCCATGGAGGAGATTGGAAAAGTCTCACATGTGAATAATCAGGATACCAGGAAGAAAGAAAACAAGATCAGAGAAGCAATTTTCAAACAGAAAATGGCTGAGAATTTTTCACAAGGATACACTACATGAATCTACCAGGAATCACAGCCTTTACCAATAATCCGTGACATAATTAATGGGGATTGCTTAAAAATGATTTTTTAACATAAAATGTATTTTTTTTCATACTATGGTAAAAAATACAAACAAAAGGAAAAATGGAGAACATTCTTAGGACAAAAAGAGAATAGAAGAATCATTTAATGAAATAATATAAGGAATGGCTACTCAGACACAAAAATAAAAGAAAACTATGTCCGCAGAGTGCTAAGGAAAACAATCTCATCCTAAAACTGGCTGTGGAGCAACATTCACTTCATTAATGAAGGTCATTTTATTTCAAGTCATCAAAAACTGAAAATTTTCACCATCAGTCAATCTTCGCTGAAGAACTTTAAAGGACATATATTTTTGGTAATTTTTCAGATTTGTTGAGGTATGATTAACACATAGGAATTGTATATATTTAAGACCTACAGCACTTCCCTGGTAGCTCAGTTGGTAAAGAATCCACCTGTAATTCAGGAGAACCTGGTTCAATCCCTGGGTCAGGAAGATCCACTGGAGAAGGAAGGGAAAGGCTACCCACTCCAGTATTCTTGGGCTTCCCTTGTGGCTCAGCTGGTAAAGAATCCATCTGCAGTGCGGGAGACCTGGGTTCAGTTCCTGGGTTGGGAAGATCCCCTGGAGAAAGGAACAGCTACCCACTCCAATATTCTGGCCTGGAGAATTCCGTGGACTGTATAGTCAGACATGACTGAGCAACTTTCACTTTCACTAGGACATACAACCTGATCTTTGGTATATGTATACAGTGAGAAATGATCAACACAATCAAGCTAACGAACATATCCATCACCTCAGTTATATTTTTTTCCTTATCAATTTATTTTCACCATTTCTCTATTCATAATTTGCTTTTGTTTGGGCCTTGTTCTATTATAACTTTTTAAAATTAGGACAATTTTTAGAGCAGTATAAAATTCAAGGTAAAACTAGGGGAAAGTACAGAGATTCCCCAAATATACCCATCCTCACATACTCATAACCACCCCTTCCCATTATCAACATCCTCTCTAGAATAAAACATTTGTTACAACTAACAAATGATTAGTTTGTTAACAACTAACAAATGATTAACAACATGGTTTCTAATGAAACTATGTTGACACATCATAATTACCCAGTGCTCATATTTTACTCTCTTGTTTTGCATTCTGTAGGTTTCAGCAAATTTATAATATGTATCCATCATTATAATATTATATAAAATATTTTCTCTGACCTAAAAAGTCCTCTGTGCTCTTCTTCTGTGCTCTTCTTATCTGTACCTTATCTCCAACCCTTAAACTCTGCAACCATTGATCTCATTACTGTCTCCATAGTTTTGACCTTTCCAGAATTTCATTTCATGAAATCATATACTGTGCAGTATTTTCAGACTTTTTTAAAATGGTGATGGTTTAGTTGCTCAGTCATGTCCAACTCTTGCAGCTTCATGGACTATAGCCCGCCAGGCTCCTCTGTCCATGGGATTTCCCAGGCAAGAATAGTGGAGTGGGTTGCCATTTCCTTCTCCAGAGGGTCTTCCCAACCCAGGGATTGAGCTCGGGTCTCCCGCATGGCAGGTGGATTCAAAGCTCTCTGTGTAGCTAATCTCAGGAAACTAACATGAGACAGGACCTGGAAGAGGTTATTGAGGGATCATGATCTCTGCTTTGAAGTGTGGGAAGGGCCGTTCTGGATGGTGTCTTACAATATAGGGGAAAGGTATTTGCAATCATTCTTTATGCCCTTTGTGTAAATATGTAAAACAGACCCAGGACTGATCTGTTGAAGCTCTACTTTCTTTTTCAAGGTTAATTCAGCTCTCACTGTATTGGCAACAAAACAGAATCAACTCGGTTTTCACCTTTCCCCTGTTGGAGTTTTTACCTTGTTACCATAGCAACTCAGTCTGCAGATATGATGATAATTAAAAACTAAACAGAAGAGTATCTTTACCTACTGAAATTGGGAAATAAAGCCTCAAAACTATGAAGAAAAGTAAATACCAAGCTGTTAGCCAAAAGAAATTTTAAAAGTTGTACAACTCACTGTGATCGGGAAATGTATTAATAATTAAATTGTTTATGCCTTTAACAGTTAATTATGCAGAAAAAATATTTGGTGACTACAATATGTACTAATAATTTTTTTTCACTTGACTCAAAATTATCATGTGGATTTGGGAGTATGGTTATGCATTATGTTTACAAGTAAGATGACACTATGCCATTTATTAATCTTTTGAAACAAATGGAAGTATATACTGTAAAAAAGGACAAGCCAGTGTTCACTTTCCTTACTCTTAATCTCCAACCATTGGTAGCAACTGTAGTTCCTTCTTTGTAAAGAACCACTTTTAACACTGTGCATGTGTGTGTGTGTGTACAGGACTTCTCAACCTGGAACTGTTGACATTTGGGGCTAGATCATTCTTTGTTTTGAGGTGCTACCCTGTAGGATGTTTAGCATCTTGGCCTCTATACAGTAGATGCTACCAGTATAACCCACATCACCTCCTCCCCCAAGCTGTGTCAGATAAAACCCTCTCCAGGTGTTGACAACAGAGACTACTGTCCTAGGTCAATGTTCTCTGGCCTTCTTTTATTTATACTCCACTCACACTTCAGTCTTCATGGGTCTCCTACAAAAAGATTCAGATTTCAGCTTACAGCTGAGATAATAACAGGCCAGGGAAAAGTCCCCAGTACCATGCTGGTGGGGGCACAGGGCCTTGAATCATAGGATGTTTTCAAGAATTTCAAAACTGTCACTTCAGGACTGGCTCAAAGTATCCCCACGATATCTCTATATACACTACAGGAGGTGGAAGTTGTCACTACCCAGATTGAGGTTGCTGCAATCTGCCTGCAGTGGAGAATAACTAAAAATCTTGCTGTGGAAGATCAAAAAAAAATGTTTTTTTTGTTTTTTTTTTTCCAAATTAAGCCAGTCTTTCATACATTGCTGATGAGAATGTAAATTGGTGCAACTTCTATGGAAGGTAATTTGAAAGTACATGTCAGAATTGCGAGTGCATACAGCCTTTGATTTATCAATTCTATATCTAACTTATTCTGTCAATCTTCTTGCACACATGTAAAATGATATATTTACAAAGAGTCTCAGTGAAACATTGCTTGTAATACAAAGTGTGGGAGGCTACCTGAATATTCTCAGTAAAGAGATTATATCCATAAAATGTAACTGTAACAAATCACACTTCATTTTATATCCTTTTATATTTTGTGAATCCTAAGTTATGTTACTCATACACAAATGAAATATAACGAGCCTCTAGTTTCTCAGAATAAACTGAGAAGAATGCCTTGTTATGCAGCAAAAACCCATTAATACTGATATCATTTAATTTAAAATATATTTCACCTCAACATACTTAAGATAAAATGAAAAATTATTTTTTGAAACCTCATTCTTAGCTGATTCTCTGTGGTGCATGCCTTGGTTCTCCTATTTCCCAGGGTGTTAATACTAATGGAAGAAATATCCCAGAACCACAGTGTTGGAACTTTAAGACATCAGTGGGCTTATCATCTAGGATTAATCCAACTGAAAACGTTTTTTCAAAAAATAATTTTTTCATCTCACATATGTTGAGGTGAACTATATTTTGGAATTTATGTGATATGAATATATAATACACATGACTACTAAAATATAAAAATTTGGACATGGTAAATGGAAACTTACTGTTTCTAGATATCAATATTTTATAAGTAGTACAATATTAATTCTAATTAGACTGTGAAGAATCAAAGATATACACTGTAATCCCCAAAACAATTATACAAAAGTACAATGCAAAGATGATAGCATTAATTTTGTCTTTTTTTTTTTTTTTGAGGAGGAAAAGAGGTCATTCTTCTAAATATTCAGTACTATTTCAATGAGACTTTAATTTGCAATGCCTTCTTTCTTTTATTATTCTTCCATATTGTGTTCTATATTAAAACTTTTACCCCAAGGTCATCAAGATTTTCTTCTAGAAATTTTATAGTTTTAGGCTTTACATCAGGGGCTTCCCTGATGGCTCAGAGGTAAGGCATCCTGCCTGCAATGTGGGAGACCTGGGTTCGATCCCTGGGTTGGGAAGATCTCCTGGAGAAGGAAATGGCGGCCCACTCCAGTATTCTTGCCTGGAGAATCCCATGGACGGAGGAGCTTGGTGGTCTACAGTCTACGGGCCGCAAAGAGTCAGACATGGCTGAGCGACTTCACTTTCACTTTCAGGCTTTACATTGGGGTACCTGATCCACAGTTATGGGTATCCACTGCTTTTCCCCCCATACATCTTTGCAATATACTTGGTAGTAACTGTTTCGTGGATTACAGCATGTATCTTTGATTCTTCATAGTCTAATTAGAATTAATAGTGCACCATTTATAAAATATAAATATCTAGAAATAGTAAAAATGTTCTATTTACCATGCCCAAATTTTTATACTTTAGTATCATGCGTATTATATATTCATATCACATAAATTCCAGATACAATGCTATAATATTTGATTTTTTTCCTTTCACTTTTATCTCAGCTGAACTCAGACTCCAAATTCTGTCTTCCCTACAGTTGTCGGAAGCTCACATATGTCAAGTCAGTTAACACTTTCTGGGTTACTTGGAGCCTGTTCTGTAGAAGCATACTTAAGGGGACAGCCAATAATCTGGACAGATTAGACAGAATTTGTTCCCTTCTTTTGGCTTTATTTTGCATAGAATTTTCTCCATCACATTCCAGCTGCTGTGGTCTCTCCTTATTTCACTCCGATTCTGAATCCAGTAAAACTGTTGATATTTACCCGAAATTTAGCCACTCCATGTGGGAACAATGAGGGTCTGCCAGCAGGCCCTGAGCCACAAACTGGGAAGGCTGGGCACTGTCATCGCCTCCTTTCACGCCCACTTTCCTCCTACTTGCTTTGGGTGTTTCTTTAGTTCCTGTGGACTTGTTTTGTTTGTTTGTTTGTTTTTCAGTTGTTTAATATTATCTGAAGAGGAGTAAGTCCAATATGAGCTACCCTGCTATTATCTGAAGAAGAAATCCTTATGGCGGTTTACTTTTTAGAAAAAAAAAAAAAAAAGATTTTACTGTTAAGTGCATTAAAAATAATTTGCATGTACACCCGTGGTGGATTCATGTCAATGTATGGCAAAACCAATACAGAATTGTAAAGTAAAATAAAAAATAAAAAAATAAAAAAATTTTAAAATAAAATAAAATAAAATAAAAATATAATGTAATCTAAAAAAAAAAAAAAAGAATTTGCTTCAAGAAAGATCATAAGGGAAGGGCAGATTGATTAATTACCTAATAACAAAGTAGCATCAGAGTGCAGTGATAACCTTGTGAGCAGAATTGCCTTTCTGTTTATCTAAAATTGCTTCTGAAAAAAACATAATGGTCATTCCAAGTATGTTCTTTTTTGGAAAATGGATTTACACTCTTTAAGAGCACATAGAGTGAGGCACTACTGCTGGAAAAAAAAAAAAAAAAAAAGATGGCAATTGTACCAGGAATGAAGGTAAGTATAAATTGAAGAAAAGACAGTTTTAAAAAAGAAACAATTTTATTTATTTCAACTTGAAATAAATTTATTTCCATTGAATTTCTCATTTTGCATAAGCAGTCACATAGAAAATTAATTTAATACATGATTAAAGGTTTGAAACATTCCTAATTGTTTTATTCTTCACTGATTCCTAAAGTGCTTTATGACAATAAAATTCATGGTTATAAATACTATTACTATGCAGAATACAAAAAGAAGTGTATTTTTTTGCACTATCCAGAAATAACACACACTATTTTCAGTCCTCTTCAGGAAGTTTTTGGAAATAAGTCTCTACATTATCATAGTGTTTCTGCATTGATATAATAACCATTCATCTATCCTGTGACACATTTAGTCAATGGAATTTGAATGTAACAACTCTCTGATCTGTCCACATTCTAAAGGAAATCAGTCCTGAATATTTATTGGAAGGACAGATGCTGAAGGTAAACCACCTGATGTGAAGAACTGGCTCATTGAAAAAGTACCCTGATGCTGAGAAAGATTGAAAGCAGAAGGAGAAGGGGACGACAGAGGATGAGATGGTTGGAGGGTATCACTGAGTTGATGGACATGAGTTTGAGCAAGCTCCGGGAGTTGGTGATAGACAGGGAAGCCTGGGGTCGCAAAGAGTCAGACACGACTGAGCAACTGAACTAAATTAATACTTGGAAATATCATGTGTGTGTGACTTTATACTATATATAAAGTAAATGGTTTGTATTTTTTACAAAGATGACAAATTCTTTTGACTTTCAAATTATAAAAAAATGTAAATACATTTTGTCTCAGGGAAACAATGTGTGGCATATTGTAGCTAATAACTATTTACATAAAATAATTTTTCTTTAAAAGAATTCATGACATGCAATATTCACTGTGTTGTTTCTGAGGCCTTGCAAAATCTTGACTCAGATAAATCTGTGCTTCTCAACCTGCCAGTTTCTCCCAGGTTTCCAGTATACTAAGAACTTCTGAAAATGGGGCTCAGGCATCAATATTTTCTAAAAAATTTTCCCTAATCATAATGTGAATACAATATTGATAATTACTGACAAACTTCATCAAGTAGAGGTATCTATTATGCCTTGGTTATTGTTTTTCTGATAAATATGTATGTATAATAAATATATATTTATATATGTGTATCAGAAACTTAATTCCAGATAATCCTGGACAAATTTGATATTTGATTTTTTTTGACAGAACATGTTTAAAATAACAATAAAAGTTTTAATATTTAATATAGAATAACTGGGCTTCCCAGGAGGTGCAGTGATAAAGAATCTGCCTGCCAATACAGGAGATGCAAGACGTATGGGTTCAATCCCTGGGTGGGGAAGATCCCCTGGAGAAGGAAATGCCAATATTCTTACCAGGGAAATTCCACAGACAGAGGAGCCTGTTGGACTATAGTCCCTGAGGTCACAAAGAGTCAGATGTGATTGAATACAATCCTTATTCCTTCCAACAGAGTAAAACTAGGATGCCTGGAGACATCATACAAGAGAATAAATATAATCTCATTGTATTCCTCCAATAACTATGAAATAAGTGACATAATCATTGCCGTTTTACATGTAAGGAAAGTAAAGTATCAAATAGCAGAGAAACTTGCCCAAGGTTGTAGGACAAGGGTGAGCCAAGGATGAACCCAGACAGCCTGGCTTTTTAAACCCATCCTTTACTCTTAACACCTAGACTTTTCTACTGACACAGTAGTGATTTCCAGTGAAAATTAACTTTCCTGGAACATCCACTTCAAAGACATCTTCCCTTTTAGTCTCATAACTCCTGAATTGTTTTCTATCACTGGGCTTCTCTTGTGGCTAAGATGGTAAAGAATCTGCCTGCAATGTGGGAGACATGGGTTCTATCCCCCTGGGTCAGGGAAGATCCCCAGGAACTTCTGAATTGTTTTCTATCAATCACTACCTCTCAAGAAAACCAGAGAAAAGATTTTTAATTTTTTCCCAAGAGCAGTACTGCTGAATTCACAGTCCCTATTATTTCTATTCACGGTCCCTATTATTCCCATGGACAGAGGAGCCTGGTGGGCTAACAATCTATAGGGTCGCAAGAGTCAGACACAACTGAGTGACCAAACCATCACCACCAAGGCAGTGCTCAGTGTGGACTTAAGTATTCCTCACTATGAAGGCAGGACCCTTTGAGCATAATTGAATCCCTGTGAATTAGGAGATTGTGAAATCTGGTCATGGCAGCACATGCTATTCTGATTCTTTTGGTTGTTTCCTCCCCCAGATTTGAGGACTTCCTTACACATACACACTCCTGAGTATTCTGTGAAACGGACTCTGTGAATATCTCCAGATCAAGACCCTTTGAAGACCTCCAGATTTCCTCCTCTCCACGGTTCTCTTTCCTCTCTGATTCTCAGTCCCATAAATTCTAGCCAGCTGGGTCTTCTGCGGTTATTGGAGGAAGCAGTCAATTGATGTCAACTATATCCAGTTGACTGATGGTGCCAGTGAACTCAAATATGTCCTTCCAGGTTTTATGCCTGCTAGGTCACGTGTGCCTGTTTCTGATAGAGGGTGTTTCCGACTATAACCGTTGTTGTTCAGTTGCTCAGTCATGTCTGACTCTTTGCAACCCCATGGACTGCAGCACACCAGGCTTCCCTGTCCTTTGCTAATCTCCCAGAACTTGCTCAAACTCATGTCCACTGAGTTGGTGATGCCATTCAATCATCTCATCCTCTGTTGTCCCCTTCTTCCCCTGCTTTCACTCTTTCCCAGAATCAGAGTCTTTTCCAATCAGTCAGCTCTTCACATTAGGTGGCCAAAGTAAGGGAGCTTCAGCATCAGTCCTTCCAGTGAATATTCGGGGCTGATCTCCTTTAGGATGGACTGGTTTGATCTCCTTGCTGTCCAAGGGACTCTCAAGCATCTTCTCCAACACCACAGTTCAAAAGCACCAATTCTTCAGCATAGATTCATTTATTTCTCCTGTATTTCTATCAGATTTTCCTCTTATATTTTGATGCTCGGTTTTAGATGCATACGCGTTAAAGATTGCTATATCCTCTTGGAGAACTGACCCTTTATTGTTTTGCAATGTCCTTCTGTATGGTAGCTGAGTTAAAGCTGGTAGCTCTCTGTTAAAGAATCTGCCTCCCAATGCAGGAGATGCAGGTTCAGTCCCTGGGTTGGGAAGGCCCCCTGGAGAAGGAAATGGCAACCCACTCCAGTAGCCTGGCCTGGAGAATTCCATGGACTGTATAATCTACAATGTAGCAAAGAGTCGGACACGACTGAATGACTTTCACTTCACTTCCAGTATTCTTCCCTGGGAAATCCCATGGACAGAGGAATCTGGCGGAGTACAGTCCATGAGGTTGCAAAAATGTCGGATACAACTTAACAACTAAACAACAAATAATAACAACAAAACAACGGCCCTTCTTTGTCCTTGATACTTTTCTTTTTTCGAAATTTGTTCTGCCTGAAATTAACATTGTCCCCTGTGCTTTCTTTTGAATAGTACTAGCATCTTTCTCCTTCTTTTTACTTTTAGTCTATATGATTTTATATTTTTAAATAGATGTCGTGTAAACAGCCAAGTTAGATATTATGATCCACTCTGATCATCTGTTTTAATTGGTACAGTATAACATTGATATTTAAAATGATTATTAATGTAGTTGGATTAAAGCTATTGAAATGTTATTGACTTAGAACATTGTATAGTTTTTTGATATGCAACATAATGATTTGATATATGTATATACTGTGAAATGATTACCTCAATAAATTTAGTTAACATCCACCACCGCACATAGTTACTAATTATTTTCCTTGTCATGAGAACTTTTAAGATCTACCCTCTTAGCAAATTTCATATAAACAATAAAGAATTGTTGACTATAGTCACCATGCTGTATATTAGGTCCCAGAACTTATTCATTATATCAGTGAAAGTTTGTGCATTTTGACCACCTTCACACAAAGATTAATGTTTTCTATTTATTGCACTGTTTGTTTTTTCCTACTTTTGTCTCCCATGCTTTATATGTTTTTTTTTTGTTTTAATTGAGCTTTACATATGATTCTATTTTCTCTCCTTTATTAGCATATCAGTCATATTTTTCTTTATATTTTTATAGTGGTTGCTGTAGAGTGGGCAATACATATTTGCAACTGATTCAGTTCCACTTTCAAATGACACCATAACACTTTATACATGATGAAAGTACTTTATAACAGCAATATATTCCTTATTCCTCCCTCCATCCTTTGTATCATATATTTTACTTACACATAAAACATATTTGCATGCATAACCCCATGCATTTTGCTATTATTATTTCTAACAAAATATTACCTTTTAGTTGAATTAAAGATAAGAAAAATAAAAGGTTTTACTTTACCTTCAGTTCAGTTCAGTTCGGTTCATCGTGTCCGACTCTTTGTGACCCCATGAATTACAGTGCGCCAGGCCTCCCTGTCCATCACCATCTCCCAGAGTTCACTCAAACTTACGTCAATTGAGTCAGTGATGCCATCCAGCCATCTCATCCTCTGTCGTCCCCTTCTCCTCCTGCCCCCAACCCCTCCCAGCATTAGAGGCTTTTCCAACAAGTCAACTCTTCACATGAGGTGGCCAAAGTACTGGAGTTTCAGCCTTAGCATCATTCCTTCCAAAGAATACCCAGGACTGATCTCCTTTAGAATAGACTGGTTGGATCTCCTTGCAGTCCAAGGGACTCTCAAGAGTCTTCTCCAACACCACAGTTCAAAAACATCAATTCTTCGGCACTCAGCCTTCTTCACAGTCCAACTCTCACGTCCATACATGACCACTGGAAAAACCACAGCCTTGACTAGACTTTACCTTACTTTATATTTCCCATACTCTTCCTTGTGTAGATCCTGCTTTCTGACCTGTATCACTTTTCTTCTCCTGGAAGAAACTATAATATTTCTTGCAAGAGAAGTCAACTGGCAACAAATTTTCCCAATTTGTGTTTGTCTGAGAGAATCTTTATTTCACTTTCACTTCTGCAAGATACTTTTGCTGGGCATCTCTGCTCTGCTAAGTCACATCAATCGTGTCTGACTCTTTGAGACCCTACGGACCGTAGCCCACCAGGCTTCTCTATCCTTGGGATTCTCCAGGCAAGAATACTGGGTTACCATGCCCTCCTCCAGGGAAACTTACCAACCCAGGGATCAAACCCACATCTATTAACTTCTCCTGCACTGGCAGGCAGGTACTTTACCATTAGCGCCACCTGAGTTTCTGGGCATAGAGTTCTAAATTGGCGGGGGTTTTTTTTTTTTTTTTTTCTTACAACACTTTAAGTATTTCTCTCCACTCTCTTCTTGCTTGTTTTGATTCTGAAGAGCTGACATGCATGATTCTTATCTTTCCTCCTCTATAAATAAGATATTTGTCCTCTGACTTCTTTCAAGATTGTATCTTTGATTTTCTGAACTTTGAATAACATATGCCTAGATGTATGTTTTCTGACATTTATCCTGCTTAGTGGTATCTGAGCTTCCTGGATCTGTGGCTTACAATCTGACATTAATGGAGGAAAATTCTCAGTGTTTATTGCTTCCAATATTTCTTCTGTCTTTCTCTCTCTGGGATTCCTGTATACCTATTCCTTACTTTTTGTGTTGTCCCACCATTCCTAGATATTCTGTTCCATAATTTTTTTTTGCCTTTTTTTTCTCTTCTGTTTTCCATTTTGGAATTTTCCAGTGACATATTCTCAAGCTCAGAGATTCTTTCCTCAACCGTGTACAGCATATTAATGAGTCTATCAGAAGCATTCTTCACTTCTGTTACATTGTTTTTGTTCTCTAGCATTTTTTCTTTGATTGTTTTTCTTAAAATTTTCATCTCTCTGCTCACATTACTCATATGTCCTTGCATATGGACATACTTTTCCCACTAGAACCCTTATTATATAGAGCATAGTTGTTTTAAAATCTTAATCTCCAGTTCCAACATCCCTGCCATAAGTGGGTGTGGATCTGATGCTTCCTGTGACTCTTTATATTGTTTATTATCTTTTTGTTCACCTTATCATTTTTCTTGAAAGGTAGGTATCATATACTGGGTAAAAGGAACTGCAGTGAATAGGCCTACAGTAATGCAGTGGTAAAGTGTGGGGAAGGGAAGTGCTCTGCGGTTCTGTGATTAGTTCTCAGTCTTTCAATGAGCCTGTACCCCTGGACCGTGAACTTTCCCCAGGGCTTCTCAGTTACTGCACCCCTCTTAGGTGGGGCAGGATGGCTAAAGGAGTCTGGATGTGGATATTTCCATTTCTTCATGTTCAAGACTGGAGGGATCTAGAGGGTTGAGCATTTCCCTTCCCCTAGTGTGACTTGGGCTCAGCTGGTAAAGAATATGCCTGCAATGCAGGAGACCCCAGTTCATTCCTGGGTTGGGAAGATCTGCTGGAGAAGGGATATTTACCCACTCCATTATTCTTGGCCTTCCCTGGTGACTCAGCTGATAAAGAATCTGCCTACAATGCCGGAGACCCGGGCTCAACCCCTGGGCTGGGAAGATCCCCTGGAGAAGGGAATGGCTACTCACTTGGATATTCTGTCCTGGAGAACTCCATGGACTGTGTAGTCCATGGGGTCACAAAGAGTCAGACACAACTAAGTGGATTTCACAGGGTTATTAGTCTCTAATAAATCCCAAGTAAGGTAAGCTCTGATAAAAATAAATTTCTCTTGAGGGCGGACTTTGTTAAGAAGGCAGAATGCTCTGATGTATTTCAGGATGCTTACTCTTCTTGTCTCCCTGCTGGAAGGCAAGGGGATTTTTCTCAGATCTCCACTGTCAGAATCTGTTGAGAGTTCTAGAAAGTAAAGCAGAGGCAAGGGGCCCTCTCGATGACCATGTCCCCATGAAGTTTTTAACTCACCTATTTGTCCAAGCTTAGTCTCTACCAATTGTCAATTACTGTTCATGTTTTCCTACCCTAGCTTTGGTGTCCTGAGAAGTTTCTGCTCAGGAGTTTCGACATCAGTTAGTTGTGGTTCTCTGCACCTGCCATTCTATCTCTCCAACTCTGGAGGCAACAGCTTGCCCTGTGGTCACACTTCCCTAAAGGATTTAAGAAGAGTGGCTGATTTTTCAGATTGTTCTGGTTTTCACTTGTTGTCAGGAAGTAGTGGTGATTCCTGAACTCTTTACCATGGCAGATCAGAAAACAGGATTCTGATTTGCTTTCACTTTTATGCTACTTCAGAGACCACCTGATACAAGCAAAGAGTAAAATTTTAAACATTAACTCAGTTTTAAATATTGTCATTAAAGGGCCGTGAGATGGATGCACAGACTTCTTGGTTGTTTTTATATATTTATTTTTCTGTTATGACATAGATGGTCAGCCTTGTTATTGAACACTGTATTATGATTTTAGCCAACATCATCTATTTCACAGAGATTTTATACTTTTTGGAGTCTTTGCTCACCTACTATGACTTCTTAGCAGAAGAGGAGGAGAGCATAAAATCTGAATCCTTGGTGAAACTTTGATTTTCTTTAAGAGATGATTTTTCCCCCAAATCAGCCATCAAATTAATAGTCAAAGATTTTAATAGACAACACAACGTTAACTTTAAGAAGAGGTTTAGGAAAGGAATACATTTCTGATACTAAAGAAACATTCTGTCTTCATGAAGTGTGCTGCTATAGAACTTGGTGATCATGAAAAAGGGAGACCTTCACACACTAGGCCACTGCTCACTGTGGAGTTAAACCAGGTCAAAGCACACCTCCGAAAAGGCAGTTCTCAGCTGTACCATTGCTTTGAAAGATCCTGTCACATTTAACAACAGCCTTATGTGAAGTAATTTTTTTTTAAGTTTTAAAACTTTTAATGCAATATGTAAAGAAATCAGATTAGCAATTTATTTAGCATCTTTTTAAAGTTTCTGTCATATGTGAGTACATCATTGACTAACTTGTAAACCTCTTTGCACTTAAATAGACGAGATGCAAATATATGCCCTCAGCCTCCAACCAGGTCTCATTGCACTCTTTCCCTTGTTTACTTCTCTCTCTCTCTCTCTCTCTTACAAACACACACATAAATATGCAAACAAAAATCCTAAATTCAGTTATCAAAATTCATCTTTTCTTGTATCTTCTAGTAATTGCTCTGAAGTTGTTAAAGAAAGCTTATGTGGTGATCACTGAGTCATTTGGAGAAAAATTCAAGTTATTTTCTGATTATATCATATCAAATTAATTATCTAGTTTAATTATACTGTGTTACTGTGTAACCAGCTAAACATGATAAATTATTTCTATTCAAGCTCCTCAATTTGATCCTTCATATAGTGAATAAATATGAAATGATGCTTTAAAGTATCTATGTTTGCATCATCCAAAAAAATAAAGATTTTTTAAAATATGAAAACACTGAGAAATCTAAAAGTGAATTGACTTAAAACTTTGTCTAAAATTAACATAGAAGCAGGCTAAACGTCCATCAACAAGAGGAATGGCTAAAGATGTTGTACATTTATACAACGGAATATTACTTAGCCATGAAAATGAATGACACAATGCCATTTGCCACAACACGGATAGACCTAGAGACTGTCATGCTGAGTGAAGTAAGTCAGACAGAGAAGGAGAAATATCATGTGACATCCCTTATGTGGGGAATTTGAAAAGAAATTATAGAAATGAACTTGCAAAACAGAAAGAAACAGAGAACGGATTTACAGTTGGCGAGGGGAGGGCATAGTTAGAAAGTTTGGGAATGACATGTACGCACTGCTATATTTAAGATGGGTAACTAACAAGGCCCTACTGTATAGCACATGGAACTCTGCTCACTGTTCTGGGACAGCCTGGATGTTACGGGGGCTTGGGGGAGAATGGACGCATGTGTGTATACGGCTGAGTCCCTCCCCTGAAACTATCATGAAGTGAAGTCAAGTGAAGTGAAGTCGCTCAGTCGTGTCTGACTCTTTGCAACACCATGGACTGTAGCCTACTACGCTCCTCCATCCATGGGATTTTCCAGGCAAGAGTATACTGGAGTGGGGTGCCATTGCCTTCTCCAGAGGATCTTCCTGACCCCGGGACTTAACCCAGATCTCCCTCACTGTAGGCAGACGCTTTACCATCTGAGCCACCAGGGAAGTGACTATCATAGTATTGTTAATCGGCTGTACCCCAATACAAAATTAAAAGTTCAAAGTAAATAAATAAAATTAAGAGTAAAAAGTAGTTATTAGATCACTTCTCAATCAAAATATAAAAATTTCAGGGTGAAAATTTCTTTTATCATTAAAACTACAAAATTTTATACTCCAAACATCATTTCACTAAAACATATGAAACATAAAATTATCATCCTGCTTTTGCTGCTCTTTCATGAAATGACTACAAAATATATAAATACAGTTTAATATTCAAAAGGAAAATTGAAGAGTTTCTTTACATATATCAACACTTTTATTAAGATCACTGTCTGCATTTAATTTTATTTTCATTTTGATTGAAGATATAATGTCTTACTAAAAATAGGAGTTAAAAATATACTATGAATTAACAATTGGTAAACTAAAATCGCTTTGTAGTTAAAAAGGTTCTGTAGAAAATCGTGTACTATTGTACCAAATGTTTCTTTGGATCCCCAATACATACTTTTTCAGGATTTATCATTTATGCATGTTTGAGTGCTTAGTTGCTAAGTCATGTCCCACTCTTTGAGACCCAGTGGACTGTAGCCTGCCAGGCTCCTCTGCCCATGGGATTTCCCAGGTGAGAATACCGGAGTGGGTTGCCCTGTTCTACTCCAGGGGATCTTCCCCAGCCGGGGACAGAACCTGCGTCTCCTCCGTCTCCTGTTTTGCAGCTGGGTTCTTTACCAATCCAGAAAATTCATCCTCAGTTATTTTCCCCCACTGATTAATTACAGAACTAATTGTTCACACAATTGGAATGTTTCCTATGTATATATGTTTTCTCCTGAGGATAGTTTGAAGTTATTTACACTTCAGTGATTAATTTAAATAGTTTGTATCACAAAAATATCAGCTTCAAACAAGACACAGAGAGTAGCAACTTCACTTGCTGACTGACATGCGTTTGACTGATCCATGCAGGATGTGCTTCCAGAAAGGCTTTAGGGAAGTTCACACAAACACACACAACGTACCAAGATAAAACACGATTAAAACTCAGTTGGATCTGGTGAGCCGCCTGTTCTTTCACTCCTGTGTCCCTATCCTACCTTCCTACAAAGGCCACACAGTGTTACTCAAACACCTTAATTCTTTGCAAGAAAAAAACAGACCTATCAGAGAGAGTCAATTTTATTGAGACACATGGCACTGAATGTTCTAGAATGTCACCTGTGGGAATTCGGACCATTCATGGATCTGCAATTTGGACAGTTTTGCTTGTCACAGATGTATTTCATGTGACCACCTGACCATTCTTAATTATACCTCTTTGCAGACTCCTTCTTTGCTTTTTAAAAAGGGGAGATGTTGACTTCCTAATCACAAGTTCACACAGAAGAAATAAGAGCTGGAATTTATGACACTAGCTTTGCAGGAGCTTAGAAAATGCTGACGAAAATGCTGAAACACTCTGTGCTGTGGGACTAGCACACGCCGACCATCCAAGATAAATAGCTTTAAGCACCTGGAGCAATGAGGGAGAAAGCACGGCCTCTAGCCAGGCCACCATCACATTCACCTTCTCAGGGACCCAGCTCAACTAAGGCCTAATCGAAAGGTCATTTATGCCTACATATGACCTCTTGATTTGACCTATTTGGTAACATTAAAATTTCAACTGATAAAATTATATTCATTGAGTTTTACCAAAGTCTCCATTAGTTTAGCAAATTTCCTTGCCAGTGCAGGAGACATAAGAGATGCAGGTTCAGTCCCTGAGTTGGGAAGATCCCCTAGAGGAGGGCATAGCCATCATAATAATAGTGGGCATAGAGTTAGAACCAGTAAATGGATTTTCCCCATGGTAATTACAGCTCCTGACATTTACCTGAAAGGGAAAAATTTAGAGGAAAACATAAGCAGTCAAAAACATTGGCTTAGAGTGCTTGCTTCAGAAGCATGTACACTGAAGCTGAAATGATACAAAGAATTAGCATTTCCTTTGAGTGAAGATGACATGCAAATTAAAGAAGTGTTCCACATTTTTTTAAAAAAACAAACAAACATTGGCTTAGATACACAAGGAGTACAGAAAGATGCCTAGACATACAATATGATCCAAATCCCTATTTCTCAGAAACAAGGAAGAAATTATTTGTTTTGTACAGAATGGCCTCCATGAGCTAGTAGCAGGCCCTGGCTTAAATCAGAAATGGAAGCAAGTGCTGAATGAATGCCTTTTCTATACCACAGAGACCTCTCTCTGTAGACTCTTCTTTCAGATCCCCTGGAGAAGGAAATGGCAACCCGCTCCAGTACTCTTGCCTGGAGAACTCCATGGACAGAGCATCTTGGTGGACTATGCAGTCCATGGGGTTGCAAGGAGTCAGACACGACAGAGCAACTAACTTCAAATATTTACATAATGACGATTGAGAGATGTATTAGAACTGCCCTTTAGAAGCCAAAGATTTCCTTTTTCCCCCAAGGAAATAAAATTCTATTTCTTGGGTACCTGGAAGCAGCAGTCTGGAGGAAAGGAGTGAATATGTGTAAGGCCTTCCAGAGACTGGATTACTGAGATAAGCTTGGGGTGGAATGAAAATGTATCTCTTACCCCAGAAGTACAAATGACAAATCTTTTACATTTCACCATTTCCAAGGTATGGTCATTTTTGCTTCCCTGACTGTTGCTAAGGTGCTATTTGGTTCCTGTGAAAGTGAAAGTGATAGTCACTCAGTTGTGACCCCATGGACTGTAGCCCACCAGGCTCCTCTGTCTGTGGAACTCTCCAGGCAAGAATACTGGAGTGGGTAGACATTTCCTTCTCCAAGGGATCTTCCCAACCCAAGGATCGAACCGAGGTCTCCTATGTTGCACATGGATTCTTTACCATCTGAGTAACCAGGGAACTCCATCTGGCCCCTATGCACCTTTCTCCGCAGCTCAATTTGGCTCGTTCCTTTCTGTTTGGTTGGCTTAGTTTATCCCTATTGTTTCCCAACACCAAGTCCAGGTCTCACTTTCTCCAAGACACCTTGCTGACACTCCCTGGAGCAGGCTGGGGCTTCTATATGAGAGCCTGCTCAACCACTGTTGTAGTGGCTGCTAGTGATTACCACACTGCGCCTCCATTGCTCTGTACCACTGAGCAGTGAACTCCTAGAGCACAGGGTCTAAGTTTTCCACCTCTGTCTCCCTGGCAGAGAACCTGAAGCATGGTGGATGTTCAAAGAAGACTTTAATCGATGAAACTCCAGCCCTTTCTCTTTTCTGACACCATCAGAGTCTGTGCTGGGTTCTACACAAGCCCTTTATTATCCCCTCATGAAGGAGTCTTAGAATGCAAGCGACAGAGGCTAGGTTCCAAAGATAACACTCCATCTACTTTGATGCAAAATAAACAGTGGGACATCATTAAGCCACTCCAAGACGCTTACTCCTTGGAAGAAAAGTTATGACCAACCTAGATAGTATATTCAAAACCAGAGACATTACTTTGCCGACTAAGGTCCGTCTAGTCAAGGCTATGGTTTTTCCTGTGGTCATGTATGGATGTGAGAGTTGGACTGTGAAGAAGGCTGAGCACCGAAGAATTGATGCTTTTGAACTGTGGTGTTGGAGAAGACTCTTGAGAGTCCTTTGGACTGCAAGGAGATCCAACCAGTCCATTCTAAAGGAGATCAGTCTTAGGTGTTCATTGGAAGGACTGATGCTAAAGCGGAACCTCCAATACTTTGGCCACTTCATGCGAAGAGTTGACTCATTGGAAAAGACTCTGATGCTGGGAGGGATTGGGGGCAGGAGGAGAAGGGGACAACAGAAGATGAGATGGCTGGATGGCATCACTGACTCAATGGATGTGAGTCTGATTGAACTCCGGGAGATGGTGATGGACAGGGAGGCCTGGCATGCTGCGATTCATGGGGTCGCAAAGAGTTGGACACGACTGAGCGACTGAACTGAACTGAACTGAACTAGTAATAAATGGCTTGTGAAACACCTCATGTGAGATTACAATTTATAGATGTCTTATCAATCTGAAGTTGCCAATATAGATGCCTTACCAATCTGATTAACCAGCACCCATGGATCAGGAAAAAGAAAGTTCTGTGGAATAGACATGTCCCCAAAACACACGGAGACACAAATATAACCTTGGTCATGGGTGTGTGTACTCACTCAGTCGTGCCTGACTCTTTGCGATCCCGTGGACTGCAGCCCACCAGTTTCCTCCATCCATGGAAATTCTCAGGCGAGAATACTGGAGCAGGTTACCATTTCTTCCTCCAGGGGATCTTCCTGACCTAGATATCTTGTGTCTCCAGCATTAGCAGGTGGATTATTTACCACTGTGTCCCATGGGAAGTCCTGGCTCATGTGAATTATGAAATTATGAGAGCTCCATCTGTATCATTGACAGCAGATGCTTCCCCAGATTACCTATGTTAAACCCAAAGATATGAGGTGAGAGAAGCAACTCTCAAGAAACCAAAGTTAAATGGTACTTTACAATAACACAAGAGTATCTCCCTATAGCAAATTTATAAAGACTCCCCTCCAAGGTGTGCTAACACAGACGGGTAAGGTATAGTAAATTTAGGAACTACCTACTGCTTCTGTTAAATCCACATAGACTTATTTGTTAGCCAAGCCCACCCTATTTTCCTGCTTGGGATTTAAAAAAAAAAAAAAACCTAGCTGTTTCAGTCAGTTCAGTTGCTCAGTCATGTCCAACTGTTTGCAACCCCATGGATTGCCACATGCCAGGCCTCCGTGTCCATCACCAACTCCCAGAGTTTACTCAAACTCATGTCCATCAAGTCATTGATGCCATCCAACCGTCTCATCCTGTATCATCCCCTTCTCCTCCTGTCTTCAATCTTTCCCAGCATCAGGGTCTTTTCCAATGAATCAGTCCTTCACATCAGGTGGCTTTAGCATCAGTCCTTCCAATGAATATTCAGGCCTGATCTCCTTTAGGATGAACTGGTTTGATCTCCTTGCTGTCCAAGAGACTCTCAAGAGTCTTCTCCAACACCACAGTTCAAAAGCATCAATTCTTTGGCACTCAGCTTTCTTTGTAGTTCAACTCTCACATCCATACATGACTACTGGAAAAACCACAGCTTTGACTAGATGGACCTTTGTTGGTAAAGATTTCATGGCTGTAGTCACCATCTGCAGTAATTTTAATACTATAAACCCAGATTACAGTCCTGATTCACAGAGCTACAGTAGGTGTTGAGTTAAACTGGTTGAGGAAATAACATCAAGAGAAATTTGACAAGATGAGTTCTGAGCTGAAATAAGGGTTTATGCCTTTATTCCATGGTTATTAAGGTGAAAAGTATACAAAATGGATTAGAGGATCAAATGTGCTTGTGTTGTTGGACTGGACTCTTTCCATGTTTCATTTTGGCATTAAATGCTATGATTCTAAGATAAGAGTCTCAAAACAGCCTTTTTCCTCAGGTGCCACTGAGGACACCTATGAACACCCACGTGGAGGGAGCCACCCTGTGTGCCCTGTCTCCTGGCAGTTGGGTGCATACAGAGCACAAGCCAGGAGTCATCACCCCCTCTAAGAAGGGGCAGAGATGCCAGTGCAGGGTCTCAGAATCAAACAGAAGATGAAGAGATCAAAAATCAGAAGCAACGAGAGATGAGGGTTTTAAATCAAAGTGCTGTGCACTGTTCAGAATCTGTAAACATCCACGTTCTCCATGCAGGTCAATGTTGATGCCACATCCTTAGTAATTCAGTCTTGTAAAACTCCTGTTTGATGCTCAGTTTTGTTGTGGGACATTTGCATTAAACTGTGTGAGGCTGTGGATTCTGCATCGGGAGCTGAGTGGAGCACATAATAGTCAGGGTCCCACCGTGCCCCCATATCGCACTTGGGCGCGAGCAGATCTCTGCATTGAGTTTGGTCCAGCGATGATGAGAAAGAGTGAGGACCTCAACCCAGAGAGTCCACCAAAGTGAAATATCTGCCAGGATTCTCAGGGGTGTTTGAAACAGAAGCTAGCATGAGAGAAATGGACCTTGACAAGGGGTGAAGGATGATTAAAAGCATCAGATATGACAGTCAGGGCACAGGTTTGCCTGAAGGTTGGCAATGCTACTGTCTCATTGAAGTCCCTGAACAACAACTGTCAACCTTTTAAGGTGTAAGGAGTTACTTTGGCATGAAGGCAACTACTTTAGGCAACAAAATGCAGTAATTTTTCTGAGATATCAAAGCCTCTCTTTCACTACTTTCTGGATGAGATGAATCATAAGAACATTTCGTTTCTACACTGATGTCCCCCATGGACCCCATCCAAGTCCAATACCAGCTTTCCATGAATATGAGTTACTGGTGCATGGACAAGAATGATGAGAATTCGGTGGACCTGCACATCCAATGTCTCAGTCTTTGTTGAAAAAACCATCAACATCACATAAAAGGCATCCAGTTAAACACATGTGGGGTGTAGCATAAGGCAAAGTTCTACATGTAGCAAAAATGACCAGCCCTCTTGGGAAAATAGAGCCCATCAGTAAAATGGGTTTTATTTCTACTCTGAAATTACTGGCTAAAATCAGAAAGCAGACATGAAAGAGAAAATGGGAGAGATGAGAGAATTCCATTATATTTGCATTTTTAATTCATGTACAATTATTTTTGTAGGTTGTCGGATCTTTTTTCTATTAGAATATGGAATTGGTCCAATGTTTTTATTTAATAATAGATATGTTATGGGACCATGCAGAGATATCACGCATGTATTAAGGACTTTGTACTTTTTATCCTACAAGCACTGAGAAAAACCACTGGAAGTTTTTATTAAGGGCAAGGCATGATTAAATTTACTTCAGAATCTAAAAGAACATTCCCTTTAGAGTACACAAAACGGATTAGAGGATCAAGTGTGCTTGTGTTGTTGGATTGGACTATTTCCATGTTTCTTTTTGGCATTAAATGCTATGATTCTAAGATGAGAGTCTCAAAACAGCCTTTTTCCCTTGTATATGAGTTGCATGAACTTGACCAAAAGTAGCATTCTGTAGAAACTCTTCAAGAAATGGTATTACACTCTCCAAAGTGGCAAAGAACAGCTCTGACTTTATAAGACAACACAACTTGCAAGAGGCCAACAATAAATTCAAACAGAGTATTCAACAAATTCTGCACCAAACAGAGTATCTGTGTTCTGTTTTTAATGCCTTTCAGAATGTCAAGATTTCAAAGAAGTCTATGTGACAGCTGCAAAGATCATATTGTGCTATAGGTCACTTTAGAAATTTTATTATAGATAGATAGATAGATAAATCAGTTGCCAAAACTATTAATTTTAATATAGACTATTTACTAAAAAGCCATTTACTACATTTTAGTATAGGCCATTTACTAAAAGGATGGGAGTTGTATGGATGAACTCAGTCGGTTCTTTCACTGAACCAAACTCAAGGCAATTCTGTGAATCCTCAGATGTATATTTTCCCTGGTCAATCAATTATGAAGTTCTGGATATCTATTGCAGAGTAACAACTAACTGGATTAAAACAATTGGTTGTTATCTCTCACAGTTCTGGAAACTGATGAGTCATCTGAGCACCTGCATCTTAGTGTCCACATCCATTGAGGGAGGTCAGGGCTGAGTCTGGAGATGTCGGAAGTCTTCTTTACTACATGCCTGGCATTGGTCTTGGATGCAAAATGGGTGGTAAAGTTGGGGGTAGACCAAGCATCTCTTTCCATTTGTTAAACAATGTTGGAATCCTTGCATGTACAGTAGTTTCAAGGGTTCGAGCATCATGCATGGCACCTGAATTACACCAGAGCAGGTGATGTGAGGAAACACACAGAAGTTTCACAGTGTCACTTAGGTTTCCTGTAACTTAGTCTCAGGAAGCAGCACCACTAACACTGCATTCTCCTGGTCTTGGTCACACAGGGTCAGCTTGAACTAATGCGAGAGAAGGCTACCCAAGGGGGACAAACACCAGCAGGCATGGTTCATCAAGGCCATCTGGTAAACTAGTTTGTTGTCCAGTCACCAAGTTGTGTTTGACTCATTGCAATCCGTGAACTGCAGCACGCCAGGCTTCCCTGTCCTTCACTCTCTCTCAGAGTTTACTCAAACTCACGCCCATTGAGTTGGTGATGCCATCCAACCATCTCATCCTCTGTTGCCCCCTTCTCCCCCTGTCTTCAATCTTCCGCAGCATCAGGGTCTTTCCCAGTGAGTTGGCTCTTCGCATCAGATGGCAGAATTTTTGGTGCTTCAGTTTCAGCATCAGTCCTTCCAATGAATATTCAGGGTTGACTTCCTATAGGATTGACTGTTTGATTGCCGTTCATCTACTGGAGGCTAGTGGAGCAAAGAAGATGTGATGATTAAGAGAGTACAGTTTTTCAGCCCAGTTCTTTTGAATGAAAGGGATGCATGCTACACAGTAGATCAGTGCTGTAATATCTTATTAAGCAGATTCCACCTAGGAAGCCAGTTTAACTAAAGAGGAAACTCATTTATTACCATTTAATGTTTCTTAATATTTGGGGAGGAAACAGGGAGTAAGATAGGTACTGAGCATTGCTATTTCTTGCTCTCACAAAAGGATTAAATAATGGAAATATCTCTCGGAATCCATAGGTTAAGTTTACTTGATAAAAGTGTCAGGAATGGCTATTTACTGCCAGGAAATGAGGGACCAGCCCAGTGATTAGAATCCCTCAGACTCTTGAATAATCCCAGCAGTCAAGGAAGCTGGTAACTGATTTATCTGTAAACCAGAAATGTCCGTTGCCTCTATCATCGACCAGGAGGGTGTCGTGTCAAGATGCTGTAATGTGTGCTGCCTGGTACAAATTATCTGCAATGAATGGATCTGTTTCTCCTCATTTTCTTCATCCTTTAGAGGTTAATGGACACGAGAATCACTCCAGAAACCCCAAAACCCCAGGGCTTTTGTGTTACACTCTGTAGCTATCTAAATTCTCATGATTACAAAAGTTGAATCTCAATTTTTAAAAAAATTCCAAAAATACTTTAAAAGTACCATCTTGTTTAATTTTTTGTTCAGCTGCTCAGTCGCCCGACTCTGTGCAACACCATGGACTGCAACACACCAGGTTTCCCTGTCCTTCACCCTCTCCCAGAGTTGCTCAAACTCTTGTCCGTTGAGTTGGTGATGCCATCCAACCATCTCATCCTCTGTCATTCCCTTCTCCTCTTGCCTTCAATCTTTCCCAGCATCAGGGTCTTTTCCAATGAGTCACCTCTTTGCATCAGGTGGCCAAATTATTGGAGTTTCAGCTTCAGCATCAGTCCTTCCAATGACTATTCGGGGTTGATTTCCTTTGGGAATCACTGGTTTGATCTCCTTGCTGTCCAAAGGACTCTCGAGAGTCTTCTCCAGCACCACAGTTCAAAAGCATCAATTCTTCAGTGTTCAGCCTTTCTTATGATTCAACTGACCATCCATACATAGCCACTGGAAAAACAATAGCTTTGACTAGATGGACTTCTGTCAGCAAAGTGACATCTCTGCTTTTTAATATGCTGTCTAGGTTTGTCATAGCTTTTTTTCCAAGGAGCAAGCATCTTTTAATTTTATGGCTGCTGTCACTGTCCACAGTGATTTTGGAGCCCAAGAATGACCTCGAGACAAATCAAGTTTGTCTTCAGCAGGACAGAAGTGAGGAGGCTGCTGACTAATACAGAGCAATCCCACACTAGAGTTTAAGCCAGGAAAGAAAAATGCCCATGTGATTGGAATCTGTGGAAGGAGAATCTCCGTGAGCACCAGGAGCGATTCCAAACTCTGGAGAAGAGCTCGCAAAGCCTGGAGCCCCCAGACAAGGAGGACTTAAATGCTCAGGGATTGGGGGTGGTCTCAGCCATGGAGAGACCCACCCAGCCCCAACCTCACCGGTGAAGTCTGTGTCTGCAGAGGAGAGCAACTTTGCCACCCATTGGACCACTGGAGACCCAGGGAGACATAGCAACAAGCACCAGGACAAGACGGATGTTGCGCACACACAGAAGGTACAATCACGTGAGGATGGCTGGTCTATGGATGGGTTTTCAGGGGACGGGACTCAACGTGGATTTGCAGACACAAAGCCGTCAGGCTACTACATGTGCCCTGTAAATAAGCTTTTCTTCTTTTCCAACTTCTAGAAGTCTGGAGTGAGTGATGTTTGTAAACTGACTGGAGCAGTTTAACAGACAGGTGTGGATATTTGAGGCGAGCAGCTCATCTCCACCTGGGGGACAGGAGAGCGGCCAGAGGCAGGGCAGGGTGGCAACGGGGCTCATCGCTCATTACTCGCAGAGTCCTCTTGTGTTGGTTGAGGGGGCTCTGCGTCACCTCCAGGGGAGGGTGTGTGGGGTCCTAATGCCTTCGGGGTCCAGTCACCCTCATGCCTCACCCAGGGGCCCCAAACGTGGTAGTAAAATGGTAGTGAGAATGCACATTCGGGCACAACCCCACCTCTTGGGACTCAGAAGCCTCAGGAATAAATGTAAGCCTGGCTCTGAGCTGACTGAGTCAACACAAGAACCGTTCACAGCAGCCCTGCGAGGCTCTTAGGGAACACATTCGGCACTGATCCTGGTTGGTTCACAGTCCAGGCGCTTTTTCTCTTTATTTCACTTTTAGTAAGTCTCCCCAGATTCCCAGGATTAACAGAAGAATGCAGTGGCAGGAAAGCCCTGCCCTGGGGGCTTTAGGAATTGTTTCTATAACCTTGTAGTTTTACAGCCATCTTGCCAACTCTGTCCGTTTGGAGTTCATCCTCCTTAAGACAAAGCACAGGCTTTGGACCAGCACACCTCTGACCTTCCGTGGCATTTAGATGAGACCACGAATGACCATAAAGCATAAGCAGATTAGTGTTGACTCCATTCCTTCATCATTCACTGATTCCACATGTGTCCGTGCCTGAAAGTCATGATAACAGAGGTGATGCCGTGTAGCCCGGGTCCTCAAGCAGCCCCACAGTCAGGAAGGGACAGAAGCACAATATCTTTGATTACATTCATTGATATATTAAAGGCAATTAATGCTTAAGGTTTATTAGAAAAAAGGAAGACCTCTGACTGACACTCACAATCAGACATCATTTGGGTCCACGGCTGTCAGAGAGCCCACACCCACAAGGCACCTGTGATTCAGGAGGAGAGTCCCCAGGCGTCCCTCACAGCAGCTTGTGGGAGGTCAGTGAAATAAGAGCTCCTCAGATGAGCAGGACAGATTAAAGTCCTACCACCTGCTTTGGCACGCTTCTGAGGGGTCTTTAAACCCTGAGACAATGATAGGACTCAACTCAGAAAGGAAGGTGTCTAAATGATACCCCCAAACCTGAGACTGTAATAAAAATGTGACAGACACTCCACACAAGAGGTGATTTTCCCCCAGCCACAGTCATGACCGATAATACGTTTCATTATCTCAGAACTGCGTGAGCTACACAGATGAGAACAAGTGAGATTCTGGGGGTTGAATCTTCTCAAAATTTCCCAGCTGGTGATGGTGTTCTTAAATTTCTTTTAGTTGGAAATGCTTTCCTATTTGTTGAAACAAAGGATGCCAACCCCACATGGCCTTCAATCAGTTGCTGATTTTACATGGGATACACTGGAGCAGGGTGCGTTATCATAACGCCCCCCGACAACTCCAACAGAAAAGCTTCTCATGATGGACTGTGGCCAGCTCCCTCAAGGCAGCCACTTGAACATTTGTATCCACCTCTTAGCCCTCCTGGCTTTTGCCCTGTGTTGCGTTTGCTTGACTTCTAGAGTTAAAGTTGCCCTCTGCTGTTTTTTTCTTTATTGTCCATTAGTTCTGCTGTGTGAGCTCAGGGTGACTGTCACTTGAATCCCTGGGCAAAGGTCTAGAGAGAGACCCCACTTCACAGAGAAGGGCAACACTAAGCAGTTATCAGACCATGGGGGAGAGGACTCGGATGTCAAGGACAACCAGAGGTGCTCCTCTCAGGTCAGAGCTGAGAACCACAGACCAGTAAACTGGGAGGAGCAGGGGGCTGGCTCTGCAGTCCCCGCCACACAGGGACCCATGAGGGGAAAGGCAAGGCTTAGGGCAGGCTGGGGACCTGCCCTGACCGCCCCGAGGGGGCAGTGCGGGGTCCTGATGGCAGGGCGCCTCATTCCTGAAGACCTCGGCCTCCCAAGCCCTGAGCCTGGCTATTCTCTCAGTCGGCTGAAATGACAGTGTTTCTCCAAGAATGGGACTCTTTTCAGACTTGGAAGAAAGGCTGTGCTCCCAACAGCACAGCATGTTTCTTTCCAGGGCAGGATCCGTGAAGCTTAAAGCTGAAGGCTGACTAAATCACACCAGCGTGTCATGCCCGGGTGTCCCAGCAAACGCCTGTCTCAGCTCTGATGTGGAGCCGTGCAGAGGGGGCACGTGGTCTGCAGCCCTTACTGCTCCTGAACCAGAGGAGGGGGCATGCAGGGACCACGGGGGTGAGGAAGAGAAGGGGGACTCGGCCTCCTTCCATGTCCAACCATGTCTGACAGGGTGGGTCCCACACTGGCTGGGCTGAGACCCGAGGCTAGTGAATCTGCGGAGCACGTGTGTGTATGGAATGGAGGGTGTGTGGGGGGGAGTAGCTGTGAGAGAAAAAGAGAGAGAGGTGGGGTGGAAAATGCCTGTGATAATACTTGTGTTTGTACTCTATGCTTAAAAATGTGATTGTGAGCACATGGGTATTGTTGAGTGCATGATGAACGTAAGAGCGTGCATGAGTGTAAAGGTGTTTGTGAGTGTGGGTGTTTTGTGTTTGTGGATGTGAGTGGACTGTGTGAAAATATGAGGTTGTAGTTGTGGCTACACAAATGAGTATGAGTGTGTATGAGAGTATGCGAATGTATTTGTGCATCTGTGAGTGACTGAATGAGAGAAGGTGTGTGTGAAAGGGCTGTGTGCTGGTGTGTTCTGTAGGATTGGGGAAATGTGGTGAGAAGGGACACGGAGAGCGTCTTAAGCACTTTCCAGGGAAAGCATGAACCCTGCTTTTTCCCCAAACTCGTGCACACATGTCTTGCTGAACCACAGGTCCAGGGAGCCTGGAAAAGTGATGTGGAAACCCTGGAAGATGAAAACCGGGACCCCTCTAGACACAGTGCCCCCGTGCACATTCTTGTCCCGGCCCATCAGCCCCTTCGCCTTGGGCAGCTCTCAGTCTAGGCGTAGGCTGGCAGCATCGATGGAGAGAAAGCCCACCATTCCCTTGGGCAGGCCTGTTCTCCTGCTCCCATCTGTTCTCAGCCTGTCTTCCCTTCATGCTTTCAAAACATATGACACTGATCACTTCTGGGCAGTAATTTTCAAAAAGAAATGATCTTGAAAAGGCCCATTCATTTTAGATTCTTCTTCCATACGCCTGTTGAAGCAACTTATGTGACAAAATGAGCAGAAGTTGGAAGAATTTATGGATTTGTGTTTCTGCATTGCCCTGAAGGAACGTCTATAACTGGGCACTGAGAGCTTATTGGAAAGTCCTAACTGGGGGACGCGGCTGCACTAGCTTCCCTTGCAGATGGAACGTCCCTCTCCTGCAGGGGAAAGTCTTCCTCTGACAGGTGTTGAAGGGCTGTGGGGAGCAAAGGGAAACCCCCATCACAGCCTCCTCTTCTGTCAAATCTCTCTGAGAAAACAAGTGTCATCAGCTCTCAACTCCCAAAACAACTTTTTTCAATCCAGGACATCTCCAGAAGAGGGAAACGCATTCCCTGAGAAAGAAGGCAAAGACGCAAGAGCAAAGAAAATGACAGACTGGTGGAACGTCCCATGGATGAGACCCTGGGGCCAGGAATCAAGACCCAAGGCTTCGTCTTCAGCTTCTGCAACTTGATGTGTGATTCCGATTCTGAAATATTAAAATCGAGATAGATATATTTAATAATTATTTTGAGAAAACTTGCCTTATTTTACGGTTATCAAAATCCCATTAGAAAAGTCTGTATCTACTACAGAATTTGAGGCACAAACTAAGAGCTGTCAGTGTTACCTCCTCCATACGAGGGAGTTTCTATGTTGGTGATGCTGAACATTGGCTCCAGGCGAACAGGAGTGGAGACATTTCAACCTTCCCCTGACCTTGATCTTGGGTCCATTCTTCAGCTGCATATGGTGCCCACTGCAGCCATGGTGTCAGGAGATGACCTACATAAAGAAAAAGCAGAGGTGATCAGAGTCTCAGTGTTCCCAGAGAATGTGACCCCACTCTGTTATCACTTGGTACTGGCTGCTTTTTCTTTTCTGAAAATGCAAATAATGTCCTCCCTTTATCTATACAGATGGGTATAAGTGTCATACATATTGATATAGTTGATCCTACTAGAAAAATAGGGGCTTCCCTGGTGGCTCAATGGTAAAAGAATCCGTCTGTAAATGCAGGAAATTAGGGTTCAGTCTGTAGGTGGAGAAGATCCCCTGGAGGAGGAAATGGCATCCCACTCCAGTATTATTGCCTGGAGAATTCCATAGACACAGGAGCCCCCGAGGGCTACAACCCATGGGGTCGCAAAAGAGTTGGACACAACTTAGTGACTAAACCACAGGAAGAATATCCCTCCTGATTTGTTTCTTTATGGGTTTTCATTTTTATGACCTCCATGGTTTTAAGGTTCAACCCAGAGCCAAGGAGAAAATTCCTGCTAATGCTGAGAAAGACATTTCTGTATCATTTCTAACATTTTCATTTCCGAGAAGAACAGCACCTGCGGCCGGGACTCTTGCCTGAGTTCTCCTTACTGACATAAAGTAGAGACCCAGAAGGATTTTTAAAACCTCTTGATTGGAGAAGGGCGGGGAAGACTGCAGTTTCACACATTAACGACATTCTGGAAAATTATTTGGGTCACCTGTACTGGGCCTGTGTTAATCTGTCTACACCAGTACCCGTG
The DNA here is from genome assembly GCF_014754425.2 of Oryx dammah. Lineage (NCBI taxonomy): Eukaryota > Metazoa > Chordata > Mammalia > Artiodactyla > Bovidae > Oryx > Oryx dammah. The sequence continues at coordinate 7,470,067 of NW_024070204.1, forward strand.
GACGTGCTCTGGTGTCCTCCAGGCTCAGAGGGCAACCCAGTGTTCCCCACTGTTGCACGTGCTACACACAACTGAGAGAGAAACAAGGGTGATAAAATCAGCTTTCCACACTTAGCACGAGAGTATTTTTCATTACCAGGTCACTCTATTCAGACGATAAAAACTCCTGTACGTATTGCTGTATGGTGACCAGGCCTTGCATCTAATGAGAAAGGCATCTCCTTCAGTGAAGCTGAATATGAGTGCTTCAGCTTTAAGCTCCTTTGATCTATTACTCATTGACGAGAAGCCAGGTTGTTGGTTCTGAGGAGATAGTGAAGCTTAAAGGTCAATGTGATGTTTAGGTTAAAAGAAAAGAAAGTCAGACTTCCAAAGTGGTATGTTTGGGAGCCATGGAGTTTAGAAGTGAAGTACTTTTAGTGAATGCCAGGGACACGTTTTAAAATGTACATCTTGGCATAGTTGAAAAGATTTTTTTTTGGGGGGGAAGTGTATGGAAAATGCAAGTACTGTATTATGTTACTTTATCAATACAGGGCTTAGACACATGAAGCAAAGAAAAAAGATTGCACTCATATACATGTATCAGTTTAGACGTTAAGAGCAGAGACACACTGAAGAAAAGCAAAGCAATCTATTTTGAGTTAGATATTAAACTCCCAGAACTGGACAATAAAAAAGGCTGCATCTAAAAATAAGGATTTTCCAGTAGTCATGTATGGATGTGAGAGTTGGACTATAAAGAAAGCTGAGTGCAGAAGAATTGATGCTTTTGAACTGTGGTGTTGGAGAACACTCTTGAGAGTCCCTTGGACTGCAAGGAGATCCAACCAGTCCATCCTAAAGGAAATCAGTCTTGAATGTTCATTGGAAGGACTGATGTTGAAGCTGAAACTCCAATACTCTGGCCACCTGATGCGAAGAGTTGACTCATTTGAAAAGACCCTGATGCTGGGAAAGATTGAAGGTGAGAGGAGAAGGGGACAACAGAGGAAGAGATGGTTGGATAGCATCACCGACTCCATGAACATGAGTTTGAGTAAACTCCGGGAGTTGGTGATGGACAGGGAGGCCTGGCATGCTATAGTCCATGGGGTCACAAACAGTCAGACACGACGAGCAACTGAACTATACTGAAAAATAAGAATATTTCTCATATTGTCATAAGTGTACCAAAATCACTTTGTATTGTATTTATAACAAAATCATTTAGTTTTGTATTCACGGGTCTCCATATTATTTTGGACAACTTGATATGGGCTCTCCATGTCCTGAAATAAATAGCTGAATTTGCAGCTTGTGGGAGTATACCAGAGAAACCTTGGCCGGTGAGGCAAATTTGCTGCTCCTAGACATACCTTCTTGCAGCTGCATGTTTTAATCAGGAATGTAAGATTGCTTAGTAGAAAGTAAACCACACTGCTTGGATATTCCATTTACTTTGAAAGATATAAAGAATAAAATAAATACAGGTACTGAATTCATTTTACAGTTGCAGCCATGACAAATTACTACAAACATAGAGGCTTAAAACAGCAAATTTATTACCTGACAATTCTGTAGGATGAAAATCCAGGCAGCTTGGCAGACGTTCTTGCTCCTGCCCTCTCACGACTGAAATCAGGGTGGCCAGCAGAGCTGTGCTCCTTGCTGGAGGCTGTGGAGCATTCTCTCCTAGGCTCCTGATGGCTGTTGGCAGAATTCAGTACCAGGTGGTGGCCACATCAAGGTCCCCATTTTGCTAGATTTTGCCAGCTTTTGCCCGTAGGTCATTCTTAGCTTCTAGAGGACACCTGAATTCCTTGACTTGTGATAGCCTCCATCTTCAAAGTCAATGTCAAATCCATCTCAGGCTTCCAATCTCTCTGACATTCTGTTCTGCCTCAGCTGAAAAAAGTTCTCTGCTTCTGTGGGCTCACGTGATCTGACAGGGCCTGTCTGGATAATCCAGAAGACCCACCCCATCATAAGGTCCAGAAATTTAATTAGATCTGGTAAATGTCCCTTTTAAAAAAAAAAAGTGCATTTCTTTCATTATTAAAAGCATACACAGGAGAAGCTATTAGTTTTACAAAGGAATGTACTCATGAACAAGGCATTTCTTACAGTTTTCCGAAACTAATACAGTATTATAAAAGTCATTGAATAAATATATCCAAATTTTAAAGCTAAATTGAAATCCCTAAAACTACTGGGGAGAGTTGACTTTTTCAAAATCAAATGAAAACAGAATGTGACTATGGTTTGTATTGCTAAGTCGCTCCTGTCATGTCTGACTTTTTGTGACCCAGTGGACTGTGGCCCAGCAGGCTCCTCTGCCCATGGGATTCTCCAGACAAGAATACTGGAGTGGGCTGCCATGCGCTCTTCCAGGGGATCTTCCCAACTCAGGGAATGAGCCAGTGTCTTCTGAGGCTCTTGCATTGAGGCAGATTGTTTACTGCTGAGCCACCAGGGAAGCCTGGTCTCCATTAAATAAATTTCATTTTTAGCTTTGGTGGTGTTGTCATTGTTCAGCTGCTCAGTTGTGTCCAACTCTTTGTGACCCACATGGACTGTAGCAGGCCAGGCTTCCCTGTCCTTCACCACCTCCCGGAGCTTGCTCAAAATCCTGTTCATTGAATCAGTGATGCCATCTAACCATTTCATCCTCTGTCATCCGCTTCTCCTCCTGCCTTCAATCTTTCCCAGTATAAAGGTCTTTTCTAATGAGTCAGCACTTTGCATCAGGTGGCCAAAGTATTTTATAAGATGCACCGTTATTGTACCTTTGCAAACAGGATAACTTTCTTTAAAACCTGATCAACATTTTCAATATTTATAGCTCTGTATGACAGATAACAGTGAAATGTTATTCTCATTGTGTAATTATAGACATATTATAAAACCCAAGAGCATGAGATAAGCAAAAGAAATACAACTCTGAGCCATCTGAACAAGATATAATGGAAGAAATTCACAGGTTTCAGAGAGTGGGAACCAGCCATCTCTCTGGGGCCATTAATTTTTCTATCTTAGGTATTGTTTTCAAATAATACAGAAAATTTAACAATTATCCCCACAGAACTATCTGGGTTTTTTTGATATATTAGAATTTTGAACTATTAAAAAATAGTTTAATTCCAAATTAAACTACTTGGAATTACTTAATACTTAAATAGATTGTTCAAGTATTTTGGTAAGGATTTATGCCTCATCTTGGCTTCATACATATGTCTCCTACCGCACATGCACACATAACTTGTATTTACATTATATGTAAAATATTATATATAGCATACATATATATGAAGTATGTGTATTAAAGCTACGAAATAAAGGTCACTAGTTTTTCTTATCTGTATTGAATATTTCAACTTCTGATGATTCACTACTTTCTTCTTTCTGCTGCTTTTTGATGTTTGTTGTTCTTGTCATTTTTCATTTTAATGATTATCAATTATTTTCTAAGTTACAAGTAAAGTTTATTTTTCTTTGGCCACACTGTGCAGGATGTGGGGGTCTTAATTCCCAAACCAGAGATCTAGCTTGTGCTTCCTGCTTTGGAAGAGCTGAGTCTTAACCACTGGACAATCAGGGAAGTTCCTAGCAAAACTTTTAAAGACGATTTCAGTGGGGAATGAAACTGTTCAATAAACATGAAACAGATCTTCCTGTCTTCTACTATGCTTTCCCTCCTATAGTACAGTAAATTATTTTAGGGCTTTTACACAATGTAGTGCCTTCTCTCTCAACCTAAATGCTATGATTGTTACTAGGGACAATGTGAATTAACAGGGGAAAACTGAAATGATTATAGTTTCCATTTTATCTATCTTTAGAGGAATCCACATTATTTTTAAGTGCATAAACCTTTTGCATACATATTTACTACAATCAAATATTTAACTTTCAAATTGCAAAATGGGTTGATTTCTAAGAAACATATTCCATTGTGGTCTCACAGTGAATACATGGATGCAAAGCAAGGGCTAGATGGTAAAAAATACCTGATGCTTCAGAAATATTCCTTCCAAAACAACAACTAAAGGAGTGAAAAAGCACCCAGTCCAGCTGGATTTCAAGGGCAACCTTCAGCTTTTCTCACGTCACAGAGAAAATAATGAAAAAAAAAAAAAAAAAAAAAAAAA
>NW_024070204.1:7474296-7580295 GCF_014754425.2 Oryx dammah
CTTGAATGATTTTTTTTTTTTTTTTGCCGTTCTAATAATTTGTCACAGGAGAAAATTTTTGATCATATCTGTCCAAACTTCTAAACAAAACACTGAAATTCAGGTCACCATATTACCGGGACTCATTATGTTCTGTCTTTTTAAAAAGTAAATTCTTTTTTAAGCAACAGCTTGCAATTTCTGTTCAAAATAAAAGGCTGATTCCAGCTCACTTGCCATGGAAAATTTCTAACATAAGAAATTCAGAGCAAAATAAATTGAATTCAATTTCTTCTCATGCATTGCTTAGTGAAGGCAGAGGCTTTCTGCAAAGAGAAAATTACAACATTGAAGGTTACATAAAAAGGAAGACTGAAAATAAAATGACACAGAGGAAACATTAAATATGAGAAAACCTGCCCTGAGCAAATACTGTACATTGATGTCTTGATTTCATAGCATTTCCAATAGCATTTGTAAAAATGTTCTGCAAATTGCCCTTAATGTTTTGAAAGGAATTCAATAGATTCAGGCAAAGGTGAGGCAGAATATCCACCAGTGAAAGCTAAGGCACTTGGCTTTGGCACCTGAGCTGTCCGCGTGGCCTCGGAGGACACACTGGTGTGTAACTCCAGCCTCACTCACAGGAGTGAGAATACACAAGGACACGGTCCTGGCAGAGACTGTTCAGTCTCTCCACAACAGGGAGTGTGTGCTGGGGAGGTCAATGGTCCAATACAACCTCCATGCCCCCAGCTCACCTGCCTGGCCCCACCGGGGCTCCAGATCTCCCAGGGAGTCAATGAGCAGATGTCTCATGAAGCATCACCACCCTCCCTGATAAAGGCTAGTGGGGGACACCGGATTCTGGAGAGGGAAGAGGCTCAGTGAACCTGGGAAGAAGCCAGCCTCCCTGCTTTGCTCAGGCCAAGGGCAGCGCCTGCAGGCAGACTCGCTGGGTCAGGCAAGTGCCCCCAGAGAGGAAGGGCAGGGCAGCCTTTGTTGCCCAGATTGCCCTTCCAGGGGTCCCCAGTGGACTTGGCTCTTTGCTGGGTGCCACGGGAAGAAGCTGGGAATCACACAGATGAGCATCCCTCCGGGGATGAAGACTCAAGGTTGAGTTGATTCTCTGGGGTGAGACACCCCTGACCTTGACTCAGACCAGCCACCCTAGGTGGGTGAGCTTCCTGATTCTCACTGGATTTCATCTTTTCATATGTAAATGAAGGCTCAGTTCATTATGTAGATTCAGGAATGCGAGATCAGCTATGTGAAACACTTAGCAGATGCTTCATAAATGTGAGTTAATATAAAAATTGCCACTCTGAGCCAAATGTATATTTAGTCAATCATGGTGTTCTTGATGTTTATTCATACGTTAACATCTGACTGGTTACAGTTATACCACAGTGCCACTCCACTTAATCTTTCTGCATTCATTTTGATAGAAATCAACATATCCTGTACACGGATAATGGTGTACTTTCAATCAAATGCTTGCAAATGCAACTAAGTTGTAGCCAGATGCTACAGACTGAATGTTTGTGTCTCTCCAAAATTGCTATGCTGAAGTCTAATCCCCTGTGTGATGCTTTTGAACTATGGTGTTTGAGAAGACTCTTGAGAGTCCCTTGGACTGCAAGAAGATCCAGCCAGTCCATCCTAAAGGAAATCAGTCCTGAATATTCATTGGAAGGACTGATGCTGAAGCTGAAACTCCAAAACTTTGGCTATCTGATGTAAAGAACTGACTCATTTGAAAAGACCCTGATGCTGGGAAAGATTGAAGGCAGGAGAAGCAGATGACAGAGGATGAGATAGTTGGATGGCATCACTGACTCAATGGACATGAGTTTGAGTAAGCTCCAGGAGTTGGTGATGGACAGGGAGGCCTGGCGTGCTGCAGCCCACGGGGTCGCAAAGAGTCAAACACGACTGAGCGACTGAACTGAACTAAACTGATGGAGTAGGAGGTGGGGCCTTTTGGAAGTGATTAGGTCCTGAGTGTGGAGTCCTCTAAATGGGATTTGTGTCTTCATAAGAGACCCCAGAGAACTCCCTCACACTTTCTGCCATGTGACGACCCAGAGAGATGGCCATCTGCAAACCAGGAAGCAGCCCTCATCACACACCAAATCTGCCAGTGTCTTCATCTTTGGACTGCCCCATCTTCAAACTGTGAGAAATAAATTTCTGTTGCCCTGGCTACCCAGTACATTGCATTTTTATTATAGTATCCAAATGAACTAAGACACCAAGTTTTCTCTCCCCAAAGTCCCTCTGTTAATTTTACCTTCTTAATATGACTGAAATGTGTTTACCTTTCTACCCTTTCTTAGACAGTACCTTCGTGAATGCCCTCTCACCTGTCCTCCTGAATAGGTACCTGGTGACTGATCTGTTTCCTTCAATCTCTACCCCAGCTGACCGAGAGAGACTCATCTAAACATGCAGATCAATTCAAGGACATCCCTTTGCCCCAAGACAAAGACGAGCTCTGCTTAACACAGCCACTTCTAGAGTCTGGGCTCCAGCCCTCCTTTCTTTAGACTGAGTCAGTTCCCCAGTGCCTACCCTCTGGACCTTCACGTTCTCTCATCTGCACCCTGCCCTCCTCGGCTGGCCTGATTAAACTTTACTGGCTTCTCATCTTTGTGGGTTTATCATTCCTCTTATCAGACATGACTGTCTAGGAAAGCCATCCTTGACCTCCCAAGGCTGGAGTAAGCACATATGTGTGCCTGCATGCTAAGTCATGTCCAGTTCTTTGTGGTCCCATGGACTGTAGCCCGCCAGGCCCCTCTGTCCATGGGATTCTCCGGCAAGACTACTGGAGTGGGTTGCCGTTCCCTTCCTCCAGGGCATCTTCACAATCCAGGGAATGAAGCCGCGTCTCTCATGTCTCCTATGCTGGCAGGCACATTCTTTACCACTAGCACCACCTGGGAAGTCTGTAAATACATACAGTCAAGCCATTACCTCATATTTCACATCATGTTATAAATTAATTTTTAACTGCCTCTGCCATCAGACTGGACCCTGTGCCAGAACACAGAGCCAATTATTTCCTGAGTATTCTCAGTACCAGGCCCAAAGGATAAGCACATACTGTGTCTTGAATAAGCATTGCTGCAATTGATTAAGAATGAATGAACAGGATAAAAGTTTACTTCATGACTCTGTTCTCTCAGTTACCGTTCACTCTGCCTAGTGCCACACTGACTTTTTCATCTAGAATAACCAGGATAAGATTCAAAGTCAAGGTCACTATTGTGACATAACTCTGCAATCAGTAGAGTTGTCAGCATAAAGATTAAAACTGTAGAACCCGAGACTTCCCTGGTGGTCCAGTGGTTAAGACTCTGCCCTCCCTATGAAGGGAGCATGCGTTCGATCCCTGGGCCAGGGAACTAAGACCCCACATGCCACATGGCATAGCCAGAAAACATAAATAATAAAGTAAATTTAAAAATGAATAGATAAAACTGTGAAACCCACTTGGCACATCCCTTTGAGAATCTTTCTTCTTGGGAGCTCCTTCCTCTTTGATTTTTCTTCTTTTGCATGCTGTACTTCCTCCTTGCTCATGTCATAGTCAACCCTATTCCTTTGGGCTGGCCAACTTGAACAGTCTTTGGGTTTTTATATGTTCAGTGATCAGCTAAAGCAGGCTACATCTGCACAAGACCAACATCTGAAATTTTAGAATGGACAGGAAAGAATCCAAAAGTGTGGGGGCAGGGGGTTGGGGGGGAGGGTGGAGAATGTGAGTCTTTGACCAGCTACATAAGACTTGAGGAAGTAAGCATCTCATTATCCTCCCTACTGACGAGCACATCTGTGGAGGAGGAAATGGAGGGGCATGAATAGATGTGTGAAAGATGCTACAGGCAAGTGTTTTTGTTATTCATATTGTTATCCTGTACTGTTCAGAACCAAGTTTGTGCAACTAATACTTGATAGAGTTAACTTTAGTCAAGTTGGTAAGGAATCCAAGGCCCCTTAAGAAGGAGGTATACATTCTTTGCCTATAAATAACTTCTATCTTGCTCAAGAATATGTTTTTCTTTAGGCTCTGTGTTAATGACTATAGAGCAACAATGTATCTTCCCTGAGGACATGTTTTTCCTTAGGTCCTGTGCTAATGATTATATAACAACAAAGTATCCTGCTTGAGGACATGTTTCTTCTTAACAGGAACCCTTTCCTTCTGGCTAATCTTGTACCTATGTTATCTCAAGATGTATGATGTGGGAGAGCTTCTGGGAGAACTTTTACAACCTTGAGAGAGTCTTCTGATCCATTGCTAGTAACTAATCAAAAGGCATAAAATGTTCTGCTCAAGTTAATGAAAGAGAATACCTCTTTCACCTTCTTCTGATGTCTGTGTCAGAAGTCTTCCCTGTTTCTTTTCAATAAACTCTCCTCACTGGAAGCCTCAAGTGGTCCCTATTATCTGCCAGGATGGGTGAGAGATTTCCTCTCCCCATGAAAGCCATGAGCTCAGGTACAGCCTACACTCCATGGCTTCATCACATCGGGAAAAGTTTCACACCCAGTCTAGACTGGTCCACCAGGTACAAGTCTTCCATGCTATGATCCTAGATCAAGGAATAAAGTGATAAATTATATATTTGCTTGATTTTCCCTGCTCGTCTTCAGATCCTTGCAGAAGTAGGAGTCAACTACTTGAGGTTTTAAAGACCTTGCATCCCACCTATTTCTCCATGGGATCCTCATAGACAATGACAATGGCAATGCCTCTTGATGAGAGTCAATTCTTCGCCTAGCTGCTGCTGCTGCTGCTGCTAAGTCACTTCAGTCGTGTCCGACTCTGTGTGACCCCATAGATGGCAGCCCACCAGGCTCCCCCGTCCCTGGGATTGTCCAGGCAAGAACACTGGAGTGGGTTGCCATTTCCTTCTCCAATGCATGAAAGTGAAAAGTGAAAGGGAAGTCGCTCAGTCATGTCTGACTCTCCGAGACCTTATGGGCCGCAGGCTACCAGGCTCCTCTGTCCATGGGACTTTCCAGGCAAGAGTACTGGGGTGGGGTGCCATCACCTCCTCCGCTTCTCCTAGCACTCATGACTTTTACTTTGCACAATGAAGCATGACTTCTATCATGTTTTCTCCCCTCTGGCTGCACTTTTCCTTTAGCATACATTAGTGTCCATTGCATACAGTAGTGGCATACAGTAGTGTCTCCAAAAATCACTGCAGATGGTAACCGCAACGATGAAATTAAAAGATATTTTCTCCTTGGAAGAAAAGCTATGACAAACCTAGACAGCATATAAAAAGCAGAGACATTTCACTGCCAAGGTCCATTCCAAGGTCTGTCTAGTCAAAGCTATGGTTTTTCCAGTAGTCGTGTAGGGATGTGAGAGTTGGACCATAAAGAAGGCTGAGTGCCAAAGAATTGATGCTGTTGAACTGTGGTGTTGGTGAAGATTCTCGAGAGTCCCTTGGACTGCATGGAGATCCAACCAGTCAATCCTAAAGGAAATCAGTCTTGAATATTCACTAGAAGGACTGATGCTGAAATTGAAGCTCCGATACCTGATGCGAAGAGCTGACTCATTAGAAAATACCCTGATGCTGGGAAAGATAGAAGGTAGGAGGAGAAGGGGACAACAGAGGATGAGATGGTTGGACGGCATCACTGAGTCAATGGACATGAGCTTGAGCAAGCTCCAGGAGATGGTGAAGGACAGGAAAGCCTGGCGTGCTGCAGTCCATGCGGTCATAAAGAGTTGGACAGGACTGAGTGACTGAGCAATAACAAGTGTCCATTAGTCATTATCTCTGAAAGAAATATTTCTTAAACTTCTCATCATGTCTTCCTCTCATGCAGCTAACCTATCTCTATCATTCCCTTTTCTTCCAAAACCCAAGAAAGAACTATCTAGGGACTTCCCTTGTGACTCATTGCTTAAGACTTCATGCTGCCAAAGGAGGGGCTGAGGGTTCAATGTTTGGTCAGGGAGCTAAGACCCCCATCCCATGTGGCATGACAAAAAGATTAAAAAATTAATAAAAGAAAAAACCTAAATAAAGAACCATCTAGCACCACTGTGCTTACTTCCTTAATTCTCATTCATTGGCCAAGTCCCAAACTCTGCTATTTCCTTAAAATCAATTTATTTGTTATTTTCTGGAAATTGCATTTGCCAAGGTCAACAGTGACCTATAACTTCCATATCCATTTTTTTTTCTATGCAAGGAACATTTTTTAAATCGGCTGCTAAAATATCTTCTGGGGGCTTTTCGGTCTTCCACAAGTATTGCCTTCTCCCTGAGATCTTTACAGACAGCACTTCTTCACAGCTCATGTCTCAAGCACTTACATCTTCTGTTCCTCCTTCACTCTCTCCCCTTTCCCAGTGTTACTCAGAAGTCCAGTATGAGGCCAAATTTCTTCTCCATCTCTGCATCATTTATAGATCACACTATCCATCCTCATGTCTTTCGCTACCACTGACAACTTTTAAACATCTTTCAGCATTTCGACTTTTTTTCTGATGCTTAAATCCATATCTCCAAGCTACATACAGAACAGTTTCATGAAATGTCCTAAGGCAGTTGAAATTTAAAATTCTAAAACCAAATCTCATTATCTATCCCTAAACACACTTTACTTCTCCTCTACCCTTTGTGGGACCAAGAAGGTTTTGTTAATAACATTTTATTAATTGTTTAAAATAACTTCTGTTTTCCATGGGGAAGGGCCTATAACAGAGGAGTTCTTATTGATCTACAGAATGCTATGAGGTGGTTGTAAAGCTGAGTTTATCGATGGAAGCTGGGGTGAGTTAAATGCTTGACATAAACAAGAACTGTGAATGCCCAGTTACTTTCCAGGAGAAAGAGTGAGGAATTAGCACAGGAGTAGGGAAGAAGAGAAAAGAGCGGGTAAAATAATAAGCCAGGATTTCATCTGGTAAAGAAGAGTTAGGGAGAGATGTCAATGTCAAGATAACTGAAAGGAGACACAGTCAATGTATGTTTCAATTCATGTAGGATGCAAGATGAGCCCTCCCAGTTTCTCAGGAGAGTTCTAGCCAAATTTAGCAATTGCCTTAGGCAGAGAGAAAAAAGCAGAAGGGATTATTTCTTGGGTCTGGAAGGATTCAGTTCAGTTCAGTTCAGGCAGTCAGTCGTGTCCAACTCTGTAACCCATGGACTGCAGCACGCCAGGCCTCCCTGTCCATCACCAGTTCCCAGAGTTCACCCAAACTCATGTCCATTGAGTCGGTGATGCCATCCAACCTTCTCATCCTCTGTCATCCTCTTCTCCTCCTGTCCTCAAACTTTCCCAGCATAAGGGTATTTTCAAATGAGTTAGCTCTTTGCATCATGTGGCCAAAATATTGGAGTTTCAGCTTTAGCCTCAGTCCTTCCAGTGAACACACCGGACTGATCTCCTTTAAGGTGGACAAGTTGGATCTCCTTGCAGTCCAAGGGGCTCTCAAGAGTGTTCTCCAACACCATAGTTCAAAAACATCAATCTTTCAGTGCTCAGCTTTCTTTACAATCCAACTCTCACATCTATACATGACTACTGGAAGGATCAGTTCAGTCGCTCAGTTATGTCCGACTCTTTGCGACCCCATGAGTCACAGCACACCAGGCCTCCCTGTCCATGACCAACTCCCGGAGGTCACTCAAACTCATATCCATCGAGTCAGTGATGCTCATCCTCTGTTGTCCCCATCTCCTCCTGCCCCCAATCCCTCCCAGCAACAAAATATTTTCCAATGAGTCAACTCTTCACATGAGATGGCCAAAGTACTAGAGTTTCAGCTTTAGCATCATTCCTTCCAAAGAAATCCCAGGGTTGATCTCCTTCAGAATGGACTGGTTGGATCTCCTTGCAGTCCAAGGGACTCTCAAGAGTCTTCTCCAACACCACAGTTCAAAAGCATCAATTATTCGGTGCTCAGCCTTCTTCACAGTCCAATTCTCACATCCATACATGACCACTGGAAAAACCATAGCCTTGACTAGACGGACCTTAGTCGGCAAAGTAATGTCTCTGCTTTTGAATATGCTATCTAGGTTGGTCATAACTTTTCTTCCAAGGAGTAAGTGTCTTTTAATTTCATGGCTGTGATCACTATCTGCAGTGATTTTGGAGCCCAAATAAATAAAGTCTGACACTGTTTCCACTGTTTTCCCATCTATTTCCCATGAAGTGAGGGGACCGGATGCCATGATCTTCATTTTCTGAATGTTGAGCTTTAAGCCAACTTTTTCACTCTCCTCTTTCACTTTCCTCAAGAGGCTTTTAAGTTCCTCTCCACTTTCTGCCATAAGGGTGGTGTCATCTGCATATCTGAGGTTATTGATATTTTCCCCAGCAATCTTGATTCCAGCTTGTGCTTCATCCAGTCCAGCGTTTCTCATGATGTACTCTGCATATAAGTTAAATAAGCACGGTGACAATATACAGCCTTGACATACTCCTTTTCCTATTTGGAACCAGTCTGTTGTTCCATGTCCAGTTCTAACTGCTGTTTCCTGGCCTGCATACAGATTTCTCAAGTGGCAGGTCAAGTGGTCTGGTATTCCCATCTCTTTCAGAATTTTCCACAGTTTATTGCGATCCACACAGTCAAAGTCTTTGGCATAGTCAATAAAGCAGAAATAGATGTTTTTCTGGAATTCTCTTGCTTTTTCCATGATCCAGCGGATGTTGGCAATTTGATCTCTGTTTCCTCTGTCTTTTCTAAAACCAGCTTGAACATCAGGAAGTTCATGGTTCACATATTGCTGAAGCCTGGCTTGGAGAATTTTGAGCATTACTTTACTAGCGTGTGAGATGAGTGCAATTGTGTAGTAGTTTGAGCATTCTTTGGCATTGCCTTTCTTTGGGATTGGAATGAAAACTGACCTTTTCCAGTCCTGGGCCACTGCTGAGTTTTCCAAATTTGCTGGCATATTGAGTGCAGCACTTTCACAGTATCATCTTTCAGGATTTGAAATAGCTCAACTGAAATTCCATCACCTCCACTAGCTTTGTTTGCAGTGATGCATCTAAGGCCCACTTGACTTCACATTCCAGGATGTCTGGCTCTAGATGAGTGATCACACTGTCGTGATTATCCGGGTCATGAAGATCTTTTTTGTACAGTTCTTCTGTGTATTCTTGCCACCTCTTCTTAATATCTTCTGCTTCTGTTAGGTCCAGACCATTTCTGTCCTTTATCGAGCCCATCTTTGCATGAAATGTTCCCTTGCTATCTCTAATTTTCTTGAAGCGATCTCTAGTCTTTCCCATTCTGTTGTTTTCCTCTATTTCTTTGCATTGATCACTGAAGAAGGCTTTCTTATCTCTTCTTGCTATTCTTTGGAACTCTGCATTCAGATGCTTATATCTTTCCTTTTTTCCTTTGCTTTTCGCCTCTCTTCTTCTCACAGCTATTTGTAAGGCTTCCCCAGACAGCCGTGTTGCTTTTTTGTATTTCTTTTCCATGGGGATGGTCTTGATCCCTGTCTCCTGTACAGTGTCACGAACCTCATTCCATAGTTCATCAGGCACTCTTATCTATCAGATCTAGGCCCTTAAATCTATTTCTCACTTCCACTGTATAATCATAAGGGATTTGATTTAGGTCATACCTGAATGGTCTAGCGGTTTTCCCTGCTTTCTTCAATTTCAGTCTGAATTTGGTAATAAGGAGTTCATGATCTGAGCCACAGTCAGCTCCTGGTCTTGTTTTTGTTGACTGTATAGAGCTTCTCCATCTTTGGCTGCAGAGAATATAATCAGTCTGATTGTGGTGTTGACCATCTGGTGATGTCCATGTGTAGAGTCTTCTCTTGTGTTGTTGGAAGAGGGTGTTTGCTATGACCAGTGCATTTTCTTGGCAAAACTCTATTAGTCTTTGCCCTGCTTCATTCCGCATTCCAAGGCCAAATTTGCCTGTTACTCCAGATGTTTCTTGACTTCCTACTTTTGCATTCCATTCCCCTATAATGAAAAGGACATCTTTTTTGGGTGTTAGTTCTAAAAGGTCTTGTAGGTCTTCATAGAACTGTTCAACTTCAGCTTCTTCCACGTTACTGGTTGGGGCATAGACTTCGATAACTGTGATATTGAATGGTTTGCCTTGGAAACGAACAGAGATCATTCTGTCATTTTTGAGATTGCATCCAAGTACTGCATTTTGGACTCTTTTGTTGACCATGATGGCTACTCCATTTCTTCTGAGGGATTCCTGCCCATAGTAGTAGATATAATGGTCATCTGAGTTAAATTCACCCGTTCCAGTCCATTTTAGTTCGCTGATTCCTAGAATGTCAACGTTCACTCTTGCCATCTCCTGTTTGACCACTTCCAATTTGCCTTGATTCATGGACCTGACATTCCAGGTTCCTATGCAATATTGCTCTTTACAGCATCGGACCTTACTTCTATCACCAGTCACATCCACAGCTGGGTATTGTTTTTGCTTTGGCTCCATCCCTTCATTCTTTCTGGAGTTATTTCTCCACTGATCTCCAGTAGCATATTGTGCACCTACCGACCTGGGGAGTACCTCTTTCAGTATCCTATCGTTTTGCCTTTTCATACTGTTCATGGGGTTCTCAAGGCAAGAATACTGAAGTGGTTTGCCATTCCCTTCTCCAGTGGACTGGAAGGATAACAGGACATTAAGTAAGGACCATCTTAAAACAGACAAGAGATAATCAAGTCACAGAGGTAATATGTTGACAACAAAGACAAGGAAATGTAGACCTTGATGGAAATTTGGAGAGATCTGAGAGATGTGTTCAGATGTCCCCGGTTTCTGAAAGACAGTTGGAATCAATCTTTTCTGATTATTAGGTCAGGAAACTCACCAGAGTGGATTTCTTCAAATGAGTTCATAACCTGATCACAATCAACTGTCTGGGAATGGACTCAGAGATAGTCACCATTACCACCACCATCTCCAACAGGCCCTACTTCTGGACCTATTGGTCTTTGTTGTATTCTTCCTCCTTCTCCTCCCTACTTCCTAGTTTATCTGTGTATGTACACTCAGTTGTTCAGTTGTGTCTGACTCTTTTGCAACCTCAGGGACTGTAGCCTGCCAGGCTCCTCTGTCCATGGGATTTGCCAGGCAAGAACACTGGAGCTGATTGCCATTTCCTCCTCCAGGGAATCTTCCCAACCCAGGAATCAAACCTCATCTCTTGCATTGGTGGGCAGATTCTTCACTACTGGGGAAGCCCAAGCAGACTATGTCTCTCGTTCTCCCATGACAGCTTTGTTCTGGTGGGATCCTGCCAATACGAGGCTCTAGGGGAAAAGGGAGGGAGAAGGGAAGGGAGAAATCTATCATGGTTGGAGACTTTGTCAGCAGCTGAGTGTTCTCTGTGGATCCAGACAGAATTCTGCACTAGCCCTGCCACTGGGTGACCCCAACCCTGGGCTCTGGACACTGCCTCCTGCCTTTCAGCTTCCAATCTGCAGAGGAATAAAGTCCTGTCCTGTGTGGCCCATCCCTGGGTGACCTCACAGACTCATTCAGATTCTCAGTTTCTCCATCACATGTATAAACATCATTGTTTAAATCTCCTTTTTTTGTAAATTAATTTATTTTAATTGGAGGCTAATTACAATATTATAGTGGTTTTAAATAGACAAAATGATTCCCTTTGTCCTGTTTTAACCCTCACTGATAAATTACTCATGGACAAAGGTCAGTATATGTCAGTAATGGGACATATACACTCATGCTTCAATTTGGGTATCATATTTCAACCATTATCATTTCTTGAATTTAGTGTTAAACAAATATCTAAAGTATTAAATACATAATATTCTAAACAAGGGTATATCAAGGGCAAAACAGCCCTGGAATGCAAAATGCTTTCCTGGCATTTTGAACAAACCTGAGAAAGAAATGAATGTCATACATTCATTTCTCTGCACCTATTTGCTGAACAAACATTTACCAGCACCTTCCATGTATCAGAAATTCTCCTTTGTTTCTGCAGGAGAGGGATTAGAAGTGCGTGGAAAGGGGTAAATGACAGCAAAATCAGCAACATCAACAACGAAAACAAAAAGAGGTTTCTGCCTCTGGGGAGTTCAGGTTCAATCGCAGGAAAAGAGTGTAAACAAATAATTACTGTCTCCAACAAGGTTATGCTTCTATGGTGCCAGCTGAGGAAGGAAGGACCCCACAGTCATTTCTCATTAAAAAGACAAAAATGTGACTTTTAAATAAATATTTATTATCTCCTGTGTGTTTACTCTTAGGGCAATTCACTTTTATGCCTCTTCTGTTTGACTTTCTTAGATGTTCTGTCCATCAAGCCTTGCCTTCTTACAGCTGGAGGAGAATGAAGTCCATGTTTTTGTGTTAATTTGATTTATCATGCAGGAAACAAATGTGTGCTCTGTTGAAAGGACCAGAGAAGCCATATAACAAGACCTATTTTAAAACTGACTACATTATGTATTGCTTTTTTTTCCAATTCACTATTTCCCAGAGCAGAAATACATTTAAATTTGTTATTTCGTAGACTTATCTGTGTACCACCAAACACAATATTTCATTTGATTTGAAAGCCAAATGCAATCTAAGCTGCTCCCCATATCTTTTATGAAATATTGCAGCAAAGACCAAACCTCGAAGAATCACAGATTGTGAGTGATGTCGTGTGGATCACCTCTGCATCTGGGTGTCACTGGGGAGCCAGACAAATCTCCATTATTTGTATGAGCATAATTCTAAAAGGGCACAAAAACGTTTTGGGGAATCAATCATGTGAGAGATTGAATATACAAATGGACAGTGTTAGACCGTGTATGAAAATAGAACCCTGACCCACAATTTGCAGTGACCAGCCCAGGAAATCAAACCATTATCCACATAAATGGCCCAGGAAGCCAGCTTGCTTTCTATGTCAGACTTGTAGGAAGTCAGATTACTATCTTTCATGGCTAATCCTGGAACCTCATCAATAATCCCTATAATGATTCGTCAGAAAGAACCAGGACTTGGTTAACAACTGACAGCCTCCCTAATTTTTATCCCCACTTTTAATCTAGGACTAACCAGAGTAACCGCTAACTAATGTACTCCTAACCAATCACATTGGAGGCCTCAATTCTAGTTAGCTCACCTCTACCCTCCCTCGGAGAAGGCAATGGCACCCCACTCCAGTAATCTTGCCTGGAAAATCCCACGGATGGAGGAGCCTGGTGGGCTGTAGTCCATGAGGTCGCTAGGAGTTGGACACGACTGAGCGACTTCACTTTCACTTTTCACTTTCATGCATTGGAGAAAGAAATGGCAACCCACTCCAGTGTTCTTGCCTGGACAATCCCAGGGACGGGGGAGCCTGGTAGGCTGCTGTCTATGGGGTCGCACAGAGTCGGAGAGTACGGAAGCAACTTAGCAGCAGCAGCAGCAGCAGCCTCCCTACACCACAACTTCCAATCAGAGCACACCAAACACTGTCTCTTGGTTTTCCAAAATAGAATTCCCCACTCATCTGCCTGCCTTCGAGTCTCTGCCGAAATGCAAGTGATGGTAACTGACTCCCTTACTCTGGCAAGCTCTGTATAAGTAGCTTTTGATTTTCTCATTTGATTGATCTTTATTTTTGCATAAGATTTCTCTTTGCACGTGAATTTAGTTGACAATATATAAAGTTCATTACTGCATTGAACAATGCACTCAGGGTTTTAAAACAAGATTAATTGTCAGAGTTTCAGTAAGATATTTCTGAGAAAGACTATGAAACTGTTCTTCATAGCATCTTGGCTATAAACCTGAATGTATCTAGTAAACTCGGTATAAGTACTGAGAAATTCCCTATTGGGATCTACATCCTTTGTTCTAAGCAGAAATGTAGGTTCTTGTGGAGACATGAGCTAAAGAGGTGAAATTAGAATGTACCTGGAGCACAACTCTGCCATATGAAAGAGGATTTGTAGCAACTACAGTACCCAGAAGAGGATCAACAGGACACCAGAATGGGTCTGGAAGCCTCAAGAGAGTGGGCCAGTTACCACGGGAGACAGTCCACTCATAGCAGAGATTAGAGAAGAATTTCAGGGGGCAACATCACAGGTATAAAGGAATCTGTGGTTAGAAGGAAAAGGCTGTTTTGTGATGCTTTAGAATACAGTATATGGACTAACATGTTGAACACGGATGGAGCAACATATTTCAAAAGTATGATTTGGGATGGGCATTAGACTGGATGATTTCTTGTATGTCTCTAAGATTGCATGATTCTGTACAAATTATTATTATAGTAACATACTAGCATAATAAAGTAGCCAGATATTTGCACTGCAAATCTCCTGACTATTGTGCTTCCACTGAACCAATCCAGGACAATGTTTTGAAATCAGGGAGGAAGTTTGTCTCAAAAGTATCAAGAGCTTGTTTTATAAGAAGAAATGATTTATGTCGAGAGTGTTTTGCTTATGTTCTCCTCTAGGAGTTTTATAGTTTCTGGTCTTACGTTTAGATCTTTAATCCATTTTGTGTTTATTTTTGTGAATGGTGTTAGAAAGTGTTCTAGTTTCATTCTTTAACAAGTGGTTGACCAGTTTTCCCAGCACCTCTTGTTAAAGAGATTGTCTTTAATCCATTGTATATTCTTGCCTCCTTTGTTGAAGATAAGGTGTCCATAGGTGTGTGGATTTATCTCTGGGCTTTCTATTTTGTTCCATTGATCTATATTTCTGTCTTGGTGCCAGTACCATACTGTCTTGATGACTGTGGCTTTGTAGTAGAGCCTGAAGTCAGGCAGGTTGATTCCTCCAGTTCCATTCTTCTTCCTCAAGATTGCTTTGGCTATTTGAGGTTTTTTGTATTTCCATACAAATTGTGAAATTATGTGTTCTAGCTCTGTGAAAAATACCACTGGTAGCTTGATAGGGATTGCATTGAATCTGTAGATTGCTTTGGGGTAGTATACTCATTTTCACTATATTGATTCTGCCAATCCATGATCATGGTATATTTCTTCATCTATTAGTGTCCTCTTTGATTTCTTTCATCAGTGTTTTATAGTTTTCTATATATAGGTCTTTAGTTTCTTTAGGTAGATATATTCTCAAGTATTTTATTCTTTTCATTGCAATGGTGAATGGAATTTTTTTCCTTAATTTCTTTTTCTGCTTTCTCATAATTAGTGTATAGGAATGCAAGGGATTTCTGTGTGTTGATTTTATATCCCACAACTTTACTATATTCATTGACTAGTTCTAGTAATTTTCTGGTGGAGTCTTTAGGGTTTTCTATGTAGAGGATCATGTCATCTGCAAACAGTGAGAGTTTTACTTCTTCTTTTCCAATTTGGATACCTTTTATTTCTTTTTCTGCTCTGATTGCTGTGGCCAAAACTTCCAGAACTATGTTGAATAGTAGCGGTGAAAGTGGGTATGCTTGTCTTGTTCCTGATTTTAAATTAAAAAAATAAATAAATAAAAACGTAAAAGAAGAAATGATAAATGAATCCAATGTTTTATCCTGGATGAACTCCTGGGACAGAAAAAGGAGAATAGGGTACAGCTAATATAATCCAAATAAAGTATAATAAAATATACAGTTCAGTTGGCACTAGTGATCAAAACTGGATCACTAGTTGTGACAAATACACCACAAAACATAAGATGCTAATGGGGGAGGGTGGGAGGAGAGATGGTGAACTGAGAGGACCCTGAGCTCCAGACTCCCACAGACACGAGGAGATACATCCTCACACGGAGCAACTCTCGCTGAACACAACCTGTAGTCTGGAAGATGGGCTCTGCTACTGAGAGAGCCCACACATGCTGAAGTGATTTTACTAAAAATGCTAATGTGCTTTCTTTAAGGGGAAAAGAAAACACGTAAGAAGGAAGAATTCGTTGGAAAGGGAAAATTCCACTAGTGAAGGACACGTAAAAGATGTGAACCAACCACCTACAAAGCCAGCGTGATTAAAAGACAAGAATTATGAAGTTAAGTATAATTACAATAAATAAACCCTTAAGGCTGAGACATAAGATATAAAATGCGACATCAAAAACACAAAACGTAGAGGCAGGGAGTAAAAATATGTACTTTAGAAAGCATTTGAATTTAAATGATTATAAGTTTAAAATAAGTAGACATAGTTACAGGTCAACATATACAAACCCCATGGTAACCACAAATGAAAAATATACAATACATAACACAAAAACTTTCCAGAACTGAACTCAAGCATAACACTAAAGAAAATCAACAAATCACAAAACAAGACATTAAGAGAAGAAGAAAAGAGCCAAGAATAACTAAGAAACAAAGCAAAACTCCCTCCCAATAAAGGCAGCAAAATGCAATAAATGCATGCTATCGATAATTCCTTTTAATGTCAACAGGCTAAATAATCTAAACCAAGAAACACTGAGTGATTGATTGGATTAAAAACCCTAAACACATCTACAGGCACCCCTGTTTTATGGCTGTATTATTTATGGTAGCCAAGATTAGGAAGCAGCTTAAGTGTCCATCAACAGATGAATTTACAAGCAAGATGTGAGATACACTCACACACGTGCACACACACACACATACACACACACACACATGCAATTGCACATTACTCAGCCATAAAGAAAAGAATGAAATTTTGCCTTTTGCAAAAATATGGATGAACTGGAGGGTATATGCTAAGGGAAAGTAGTCATTTAGGGGCAGACAAACAATCCATGCTGTCATTTACATCTAGAATCCAAAAAATAAAACAAATAATGTGTGTGTATTGGGGAGGGGGGTGGGAGGGGGGTTCATGTTTGGGAACGCATGTACACCTGTGGTGGATTCATGTCAATCTATGCCAAAACCAATACAGAATTGTAAAGTAAAAATTAAAAATAAATAAATAAATTAAAAAAAAATAAAAAAATAAAAAAAATAAAAATAAAAATAAAAATATAAATAAATAGGTAACAAAACAGAAGCATACTCGCAGATATAGGGAATCAATGAGTGGTTACCAGCCTAGAGAGGGATGGGGAAGGGCAAACTAGGCTTAGTGGATTAAAAGCTACAAACCAGTATGTATAAAATAAGCTACAAGGATAGAAGGATACGTTTTATAGCACAGGGAATATAGCCAACATTATGTAACAACTTCAATGGAGTGTATTCTATAGAACATCCAGACACTATGTCATACTGAAAACTAATATAATGTTCTAAATCAACTGTACTTCAATAAAACTATACTTCAAAAAACTATAGAGGAAAGAGTATAAAGTATACAGAACTCTCGAAACTACTTTTATAATTGTTTTTGAAATCTAAAACTATTATAAAGTTAAGCGTCAATACAAAAAAAATTGATGCTTCTTAAAAATGCAAATGACTGAGTACATAGTTTTTAATTTTCTCTTTCATTAGGGTTATTCAGGTAAGAACACTGCCAAAATTATAACATTTCAATCAGACATACTAGATTAAATTGTAACCGAAATCTGTGAGATGGGAAATTCAAATAAAGTGAGGAGAGTTCATGCTACACAAACGATTCAGAGTAGTCAATATATTCAGGAAAGTTTGAGAATGAGTCACTGCCATAGTTTCACCTGAGACTAGTCTTATTTAATCATTTTTCCAATGTCCAAGCTTACTGTTAAGGCATGGAAGTAGAAATCTTCATTACAAATGATATAAAATATTTTTAAATGAGCTGGTTCTTTTATGCAATTCCCCCTACGGATTTGGATTTCCAGTGTGGGGAATTTTAACTTTTAGTCACTACATTAAAGAAACTGTTATAACAAAAGACTTTTGATAATGGTACATTCGTTTAATAGATTGCCACTAACAATAGTCAATTATCATGAGTGATGACAAAGCAAAACATAACATCTGCAGGTTTCACTAGATTAAACCTTGTGATTCACTGAACAGGACACTCTAAACAATTAGAGATCCATCATAAATTAAGACTAATTGAAAGCTAAACATGAAAGATAAAGGGGAAAAAAACTAACAAAATATTTGTGAGCAATTCAAGCAATCAACTCTAAATTTCCTTATGAATCCAACATAGAGCTATTTTAATGCATGAAAGCTATACTATAGGAAAAAATTTAAAGAAAGATGAGTTACTTTTGCATTTTGAAGTATGTATATGTGCTGGAGCTTTAAAAAGGATTTATTGAGGTATAATTGACATACAGTAAGCCATATATAGAAACCATAAAATATGTGCAGAAAACATACCTATAACCACATTCAAGATGGTGAACATATTCATCAACTCTACAGGAATCCTTGTGCCCTTCTGAAATTTCTTCCTCCTTTCAGTGTCTGCCTCCCATCCCCAGAAATACACCAATCTACTTTCTGAATTTTCTATAATTACATATAAGTAGATGATAGACCATTACACACAGAGAGAATATACTTCTTTCAATCAGGGTAGTTTATCATTTATTAATGTTGTATGTATCACTACAGCAACATCCTCTTTAATTTTTGAGTAATATTCCCAACATTTTATGGTATAGATGCATTTAATATGAAACTTTGTTTATTCATTCACCTGTTCATCAGTTCAGTTCAGTCTCTCAGTCACATCCGACTCTTTGCTACCCCAAGGACTGCAGCACCCCAGGCCTCCCTGTCCATCACCGATTCCTAGAGTTTACCAAAACTCATGTCCATTGAGTTATTGATGCCATCCAACTATCTCATCCTCTGTCATCCCCTTCTCCTCCTGCCCTCAATCTTTCCCAGCATCAGGGTTTTTTCAAATGAGTCAGCTTTTCACATCTGGTGGCCAAAGTATTGGAGTTTCAGCTTCAACATCAGTCCTTCCAATGAACACTCAGGACTGATCTCCTTTAGGATGGACTGATTAGATCTCCTTGCAGTCCAAGGGACTCTCAAGAGTCTTCTCCAACACCCCATTTCCAAAGCATCAATTCTTCAGCACTCAGCTTTTTTTATAGTCCAACTCTCGCATCCCTACATGACTACTAGAAAAACCATAGCCTTGACTAGACAAATCTTTGTTGGCAAAGTAATGTCTCTGTTTTTTTAATATGCTGTCTAGGCTGGTCATAACTTTCCTGCCAAGGAGTAAGTATCTTTTAATTTCATGGCTGCAGTCACCATCTGCTGTGATTTTAGACCCCCCCCCAAAAAAAATAAAGTTTGCCACTGTTTCAATCCCCATCTATTTGCCATGAAGTTATGGAACTGGATGCCATAATCTAAGTTTTCTGAATGTTGAGCTTTAAGCCAACTTTTTCACTCTCCTCTTTCACATTCATCAAGAGGCTCTTTAGTTCTTTTTAGTTTTCTGCCATAAGGGTGGTGTCATCTGTATATCTGAGTTGTCGATATTTCTCCCAGCAATACGGATTCCAGCTTGAGCTTCTTCCAGCCCAGCATTTCTACTCTGCATAAAAGTTAAATAAGCAGGGTGACAATATACAGCCTTGACGTACTCCTTTTCCTATTTGGAACCAGTCTGTTGTTCCATGTCCAGTTCTAACTGTTGCTTCCTGACCTGCATACAGGTTTCTCAAGAGGGAGGTCAGGTGGTCTGATATTCCCATCTCTTTCAGAATTTTCCACAATTTATTGTGATCCACAGAGTCAAAGGCTTTGGCATAGTCAATAAAGCAGAAATAGATGTTTTTCTGGAGCTCTCTTGCATTTTCAATGATACAACGGATGTTGGCAATCTGATCTCTAGTTCCTCTGCCTTTTCTAAAACCAGCTTGAACATCTGGAAGTAGATGTTCATAGACATATCATTTGTTTCCAGTTTTTGGCTGACCATAGCCTGCCAGGCTCCACTTGTCTATGGGATGTCCCAGACAAGAATACTGGAATGGGTTGCCCTTTCCTTCTCCAGGGATCAAACCCTCCTCTCCTGCGTTGCAGGCAGATCTTTGCGATCAAGCCACCAGGAAGCCCCAAGATACACAATGTGCTGTGCTGTGCTTAGTCACTCAGTCATGTCCTATGCTTTGTGACCACTTGAACTGTAGCCCACGAGGCTCCTCTGTTCATGGGGATTCTCCAGGCAAGCATACTGGAGTGGGTTTCCATGCCCTCCTCCAAGGGATCTTCCCAACCCAGGGATCAAACCCAGGTCTCCCGCATTGGAGACAGATTCTTTACCATCTGAGCCATCAGAGAAGCCCAAGAATACTAGAGTGGGAAGCCTATCCCTTCTGCAGGGTATCTTTCCAACCCAGAATTGAACCAGGGTCTCCTACATTGCAAGTGGATTCTTTACCACTGAGCAACAGGGAATCCCAAGATATATGATAGGTGAATGCTAATTCTCTTTTAAATGGCTTCTCCATTCTATGTGTCCTTCAGAAGTATATGAAAGCTCCAGTTACTCTGCATCACAAACAACACTGTTCTGTGGGCTAAATTTTTAGCCATTCTAATGGGTGTATAGTATATTTTATTATGGTTTTAACTTGCCTTTCTTTGTTCACTAATGGGTTTCCCTGGTGGCTCAGCAATTAAGAATCTGCCAGCCAATACAGGAGATCAAAGAGACACGGTTCAAACCATATCTTCCCTGGGATGGGAAGATCCCCTGGAGAAGGAAATATGTGACTTGTATATATTTTCTTCCAATCTTCTTTAGTGTCTGTTTTAGTGCTTTTAATATTGGGAGAAATATCAATAATCCAGATACACAGATGACACCACCCTTCTCGCAGAAAGCAAAGAGGCAATAAAGAGTCCTTTGATGAAAGTGAAAGAGGAGAGTGAAAAAGTTGGCTTAAAACTCAACATTCAAAAAATGAAGATCATGGCATCCAGTCCCATCATTTCATGGCAAATAGATGGGGAAACGATGGAAACAATGACAGATTCTATTTTCTTGGGCTCCAAAATCATTGCATACGGTGACTGCAACCATGAAATTAAAAGATGCTTGCTCCTTGGAAGAAAAGCTATGACCAACCTAGACAGCATACTAAAAAGCAGAAACATTACTTTGCTGACAAAGGTCCATCTGGTGAAAGCTATGGCTTTTCCAATAGTCATGTATGGATGCAAGAGTTGGACCATAAAGAAATCTGAGCACCAAAGAATTGGTGCTTTTGAACTGTGGTGTTGGAAAAAACTCTTGAGAGTCTCTTGGACAGCAGGAGATGAGATCAGTCAATCCTAAAGGAAATCAATCTTGAATATTCATTGGAAGGACTGATGCTCAAGCTGAAGCTCCAATACTTTGGCCACCTGATGTGAAGAACTGACTCATTAGAAAAGACCCTGATATTGGGAAAGATTGAAGGCAGGAGGAGAAGGGTATGAAAGAGAATGAGATGGTTGGATGGCATCACCGACTCAATGGACATGAGTTTGAGCAAGCTCCAGGAGTTGTTGATGAACAGGGAAGCCTGGTGTGCTGCAGTCCATGGGGTCTCAAAGAGTTGGACATGACTCAGTGACTGAACTGAATTGAATATTGCCTTCTAAAAAGCAGATGTTTCTAAATTGGATGAAGTAGCAGGTATTCATTTGTATTTTACATGCTTGGCTCAGATGGTCAGTTGTGTCCAGCTCTTTGTGACACCATGGACTGTAGCCCACCAACCCTCTCTGTCCATAGGATTCTCCAGGCAAGAATCCTGGAGTAAGATCCCATTTCCTCCTCTAGGGGATCTTCTCAATCCAGTGATCAAATCTGAGTGTTTTGCATCTCCTGCATTGAACAAGCAGAATCTTTATCACTAGCGCTACCTGAGAAGCCCATGTGAAAGGGAAACTGAAAGTTGTTCAGTTGTGTCCGACTCTTTCCTGTATGGTCCGTGGAATTCTCCAGGCCAGAATACTGGAGTGAGTAGCCTTTCCCTTCTCCGGGAGATCTTCCCAACCCAGAGATCAAACTCAAGTCTCCCACATTGCAGGTGGATTCTTTACCAGCTGAGCCACAAGGGAAACCCAAGAACACTGGAGTGGGTAGCCTATCCCTTCTCCAGCAGGTCTTCCCGACCCAGGAATCAAACCAGAGTCTCCTGCATTGCAGGCAGATTCTTTACCAACTGAGGGAAGCCCATATATGTATGTAATTTTATTACATATAAATTATTTCTTCCATGTGTTTTTGCTTGTTCAAATTTGCCCAGCAAATTTTCATTCTCCAGAAATCCAGAAGAGCCAAATATTTAAAAGACTCACCCTTCCCTATCAAAGAAGTGAAGTGTATCTTCCCATGACTTATGTGTGGGCTGCATATAGCAGCTGCTTTCTAAAAGCATAACCCTAAAAGGGGTAAAAAGAGTAACTTCATGGTAAAGAAGCCTGACAAAAGTACTTCAGTCAATTGATCAAAGCTAACACCCTTAGTGATTAGTCATGTTGACAGTACGTACCTTTGACATGATGTGAGGAAAACCGCACTTTATTTCTATGGTCTTCGTCTCAAAACTAAAAACCCCAGGGTAGGAAACATATCAGACTCAACCTAACAGAGGGGAATCCTACAGTGTAAGGGATCAATACTCCTCAGGACTGTCAAGGTCAACAAAAGCAAGGAAAGTCTGAGTAACTGTCACAGCCAAGCAGAGCCTTAAGAAGAGATGACTGGTTAACAATTGCGATGCGATCGCCTCAGTGTGTCCCAGAATCAAAAGGGAACATTAGGTAAAAATTCAGGAAATCTGAATCAAGTATAGACTTGTAATGTATCAACATTGATTTATTGTGTAACAAATGTACCACACTAGTGTGAGAAGTAAATAATAGGAGAAATGGTGTGAGGCATATAGAATCTCTGTACACACTCCAAGTGTTCCTTAAATCTAAAAAGGTTCCACTTTCAAAGATACGTATTTAAAAATTGTCTAAGGACTTGGATTTATGTAATACCTTTAAGCTCTTCTTTGGATGTAGCTATTATGAATTAAAGAGTCATTTTCTATATTTCTTGTAATATGAATTGGTCACTGACTGCCATAAAGCTGCTAATTATATACTTAGAAGCAAATGTTCCTTTTTGAGTTTGTTTGGTCCAAGTGAGTTATTATCATGAGGAATAACTGCCTATGATTTGCAAAAGTAGGTAAACATTTCACATCAAAGACTCCCATGGCTTATAAGATTTTCTTTGCTTGAGTGGTTTCGGAGGATGAAATTCAAACTGGAACACACATTACAGTGAAATCTTAGTGAATTTGAAAAAAGTCTGAAGGATTGAAAACATGTAATGAAACAGAAGACAAATATCATTCCTTTCCATAGATAATGCTATAGAAATATAACCAACTGAAATATTATATTAAATGCCCTAAGTAACATTGAATATTTTGACAGTTTCGTGTTTACCATATGAGCATAATGTGAGGTTTAATCACACAGTTGCCATAAGTCATTAATAAATGAGAGTGGTAATAAAAGTAATACATAGTGCAAGGTTGTATGTCAGACTCTCATCTCCGCCCTACTTATCTGCTATGTGATTTTTAAGTAAACCATTTAACCCAGGGTGTTCATTTTCTTCTTTCTGTAAAAAAGGGATAATAAAGCACCCACCTCCTAGGATTATGAACGAATGCTATTTCAGTCACATCATTTACCTCTAAATATATCATAGATCCTACTTTATAGTGTTGTTCCTTCAAAAGTCAGTTTTCTAGTAAATTAAATAAAGATAAAAGAACACACTTTTATAGTTAATTATCCATTTATCATTTACTGTGCCCACCATTTCTGCTTCTAGATCAAGTTTTCCAACTGGTCTCAGGAACTTCAGCCTGAAGGACTGGCCCTACTTAGCATTTCCTGCTGTGCAGATTGTCTCAGCTTCTGTTAAGACGAAGCTATCCTGATTTCCTCTCAGCTTTGGAGGATACTTTTGGCTGATAAATTTTTATTTTTTAATATTTAGTACTTTAAAAGTATAATATTTCTATAAAATCAGCAGTTATTCTTATCTTTAAATGCCTTTTTGTAATGTTTCTTCTTTTCTCCCCACTCTGGCTGTTCCAAAGTTTCTTTGGTTTTCTGTTTTGATTTTGGTTTATAGCATTTTGACTATGGTATGTGTAGTATGAGTCTTTTAATATCTATTTTTCTTGTGTCCTACTGAGATCCTTGCATATGTAAACACATTTTTCCTGCAGATATTGAAAGGTTTTAGCAATTATGTCTTCAAATATTTTTTCTACTCCAATTTTACATATTTCTTTTTCCTGGGGAACAATTACATGGATACTGGATAATTCAATATTATCTACAGTTCTCTTAAGCTATTCACTGAGTTTCTTTTTTTCTCATTCTTTTTCATTCTAGTTTTCTCTGTTCAGATTGGATAAATTCAATACATTTATTTTAATATAACAGATATTTACTATTTTATATATTTAATGATAAATATTATAATAAATGTTTAATATGCAAAATAACAATACATAATATAATGAATATACATATTATGTATTACTTTGTATTATATGTCATATAATATACTGTGGTTTATGATATAAATATTGTAATATACAATATATACAATATCATTATAAATATAATTTAAATATTTATATAAAATAATATAAAATTTAGGCATTTAATTTATTTTATTTTTTTTTACAGATATAAAAATTATTTTTTTTTATTTTAAAGCCTTTATTTTAACCTTATTACAAAAGTAATACATGTCATTATAGAAAAAAAAAGAAATAAACAAATCCAAATGATTATATAAAAATACTGTCAATCCTATCAACCCAAAGACACTCTTGCATTCTTCAAACTCTTCTGTACATTTTGAAGGAACTAAATTCACTCACCTTTTTTAAAAAAACATATATGGGCTCATCTTCATGCTGTTTCACAGTATGTCTTATTAAGTAACCATGTCAAGAATATATTGTCATATAGGTAACAATAAATAAATTTGAGTAGCAATTTATTTTTTTTTAATTTTTTTTTTAAAGAAAACAGTTTGAATTTATTTAATTCAATACATTGCATAGGAATCATGGTTCTTGTGCACATTTTATTTATTTATTTTTTTTAAATTTATTTATTTATTTTTAATTTTTACTTTACAATTCTGTATTGGTTTTGGCATAGATTGACATGAATCCACCACAGGTGTACATGCATTCCCAAACATGAGCCCCCCTCCCACCCCCCTCCCCACAACATCTCTCTGGGTCATCTCCGCGCGTCAGCCCCAAGCATGTCATATCCTGCATCAGACATAGACTGGCATTTCGATTCTTACATGATATTATACATGTTTCAATGCCATTCTCCCAAATCATCACACCCTCTCCCTCTCCCTCTGAGTCCAAAAGTCCGCTATACACATCTGTGTCTTTTTTGCTGTCCTGCATACAGGGTCATCATTGCCATCTTCCTAAATTCCATATATATGTGTTAGTATACTGTATTGGTGTTTTTCTTTCTGGCTCACTTCACTCTGTATAATCGGCTCAACAAAGGAAAACATAAGCAAAGTGAAAAGACAGCCTTCCGAATGGGAGAAAATAATAGCAAATGAAGCAACTGACAAACAACTAATCTCAAAAATATACAAGCAACTCCTGCAGCTCAATTCTAGAAAAATAAATGACCCAATCAAAAAATGGGCCAAAGAACTAAATAGACATTTCTCCAAAGAAGACATACGGATGGCCAACAAACACATGAAAAGATGCTCAACATCACTCATTATTAGAGAAATGCAAATCAAAACCACAATGAGGTACCACTTCACACCAGTCAGAATGTCTGCGATCCAAAAATCTGCAAGCAATAAATGCTGGAGAGGATGTGGAGAGAAGGGAACCCTCCTACACTGTTGGTGGGAATGCAAACTAGTACAGCCACTATGGAGAACAGTGTGGAGATTCCTTAAAAAATTGCAAATAGAAATGCCTTATGACCCAGCAATCCCACTGTTGGGCATACACA
The DNA here is from genome assembly GCF_014754425.2 of Oryx dammah. Classification (NCBI taxonomy): domain Eukaryota; kingdom Metazoa; phylum Chordata; class Mammalia; order Artiodactyla; family Bovidae; genus Oryx; species Oryx dammah. The sequence continues at coordinate 7,500,176 of NW_024070204.1, forward strand.
CAGAGGAAACCAGAATTGAAAGAGACACATGTACCCCAATGTTCATTGCAGCACTGTTTATAATAGCCAGGACATGGAAACAACCTAGATGTCCATCAGTAGATGAATGGATAAGAAAGCTGTGGTACATATACACAATGGAGTATTACTCAGCCATTAAAAAGAATACATTTGAATCAGTTCTGATGAGATGGATGAAACTGGAGCCGAGGCATTTAATTTATATTTTTTATTGGAGAAGGAAATGGCAACCCACTCCAGTGTTCTTGCCTGGAGAATCCCAGGGATGGGGGAACCTGGTGGGCTGCCGTCTATGGGGACGCACAGAGTCAGACCCAACTGAAGTGACTTAGCAGTAGCAGCAGCAGCAATTTATATTTTAATTATATATGTTGCATAGTATGGTATATATAAAATAATATGTAAATATGCTTCTGTATGTTATATGTTTGATATGTTATGCATAATTCATGTATAAATATTTATATTTGGTAAATACATTCATATTTGTATAAACATAAATATTGTTAGGTGACATTATATATGCATATATTTCTGGGATACTATTTTTGCTCTAAATAAGTTACTTATTTTCTGTCTAGGAGGTTTAGCTCCTCTGTTCATCTTTCTGCAGATTAAAAATATGTAGCAGTTACCATTGCCCTTCCTCAGGAGAATTCTTCTTCGTAGATATTCTGAGCTGACACACAGCAATATTACTTGCTTTGATCAATCAAATGAGATTGAAACTGACATGACAATTGCAGACATTAGTATAAGAGTCAGTCAGTGCGCCAAACAAAAATAAAAAGTTGGCTTAAGACTCTGCACTTCCAAAGCAGGGAGTAGTGCAGGCTCTATTCCTGGTCGGGGAACTAAGATCCCGCATGCCCCCAGTGCGGCCCAAAGAAGCAGACAAATAGAAATAAATAAGGAAAATTAATATCAAATCAAGAGGGGAAAAAGCATCAGTGTGCCCTTCATCTGATATTCTTTTTTCTCTGGTTTGTTATCTAAGACTGTTCTAGAAAGTTAAGTCTCAGCAGGCTGACTTTGGCATGAAAATTACAATCATGCAAAGCAAGAATCTATAATGATCTGAGTGAAGAATAAACATCTGTTGTTCTAATCAGTGAGATGTGGGTGTCATTGTTACTGTAGCCAAGTTAATTTATCCTTCTGATACCTTAGATAATATATGTAATTATGTATTATAGTTTTAGAATAACTTGTCATTTTAAAGTATATTCCACTACTTACACTTTGGAATTTTGTTAGTCAAACAGAACAGTTCAAAATAATATACATATTGAGATTATTGAATCACCTCCTTCAATGTATGGCAAAACTGATACAGAATTGTAAAGTAAAATAAAAAATAAATAAATAAATAAAAAGAATCACCTCCTTCAAAAGGATAATGTGTTTCCATTTACGTAAATCTTTCACGCCACCAAAGAGACATTTTAGTGTCTGTTATCACATAATTTTAGAGAAGGAAATGGCAACCCTTTTCAGTATTCTTGCCTGGAAAATCTCATGGACAGAGGAGCCCAGAGCACTAGAGTTCGAGGGGTCACAAAGAGTCAGACACGACTGAGCAACTGAGCACACACATCACATAATTTACGTCAATCTTTTTCTAATGAACAGTAATTATTTTTATCTTTAATCTATTAATAGTAGTATAATTAAAAACATTCTGCATAAAACTTGACATGACTTCTAATTAATTCTCCTTCATAAATGCATAGAGTAGGATTACTAAATTCAAAATGATAATAATTTTTAAACTCTTGATTGCTGTTAAATAGTATCTTAGAATAATTGTATGAATTTACTTTACCACCAGCAATATATTTATACTGGTAATTTCATACATAAAATGTTACTATTATTAAGTTTTATCTTTTCTTCTGTAAAGCATCCATATGAATAGGTAAATGGATAAATAGGTAGATAATATCTGTGTTTTGTGAGTGTTGATGAAGATACTCCCACAAATAGAGAGTACTTAAAATGCACGTGGGTATACACACACATATATTTTTCACCTAAACAGTGAAATATACAGTTATATATTCATTCACATATTCACATATATTAATACATATGGCTGCATACACACATAATTGTTGGCTGTTGCTAGCATTAGAAATCATTAGTTGTCAGTCTTATTTAATTTGTACTCTCTAACCTCCCATTAAAGTACAATGCAAATCCCTTACATCGTGTCATTTTACCTGTAACTTCTTCAGTTGAGAATCTTTCACAGATAAGAATGCAGCACCATTATTGCTATTAGCAAAATCCTAGTACATCCTTATAGCTATATAGTAGTCACTTTGTTCAAATTCCCCCTAATGGCTCACAAATATTTGATGTTTGACACTTTTTTGTGTTTTTCTGTTCCCTTTATCATTGGAATCTTTGATTAAAAGTTATTTAAAGTAAGACTACTTTTAACATGCGTGTACATATATCCTTGTACATGTGTGATTCATTTTATCTTTGGTCTCTACATAAAAATGAAATTGTGGGATCATGAAACAAATACACCTTCTTCTTTGGGGAGAAACTAAGTAATTCTCCGAAGTGTTTATGTTTATTTGCTTGTGTGCTCAGTGACTCAGTTGTGCCCAGCTCTTTGCAACCCCATGAACTGTAGCATGCCAGGCTCCTCTGTCCATGGAATTTTCCAGGCAGGAATGCTGGAGTGGGTTGCCATTTCCTTCTCCAGGGGATCTTCTCGACCCAGGGATCGAATCGGCATCTCTTGCATCTCCTGCATTGGCAGGTAGATTTTTTACAACTGTGCCACCTGGGAAGCCCCTTATACTTATTTATATAATCACTAATAGTAAATTATAATTCTTACTTCTTATTGATCTACATTGAAGCTAGAATTTCTTTGCAAGAGACTATTATCTATTGTTGAATCTGCTTTCATTATTAGTACAATTGCATATGATTTCATGTTTAATTAAGGCTTTTGTGTTCTACCTTGATTTCCTTGCTTGCATCCTTTGATATTCTTCTTTAATAAGAAGCTTTGCCTTATTTTATTGATTTGTAATTATATCATATATTCTGAATAACAATCTTTTGTAATAAACAATATAAGTATTTTCTTCTAATCTCTGATTTGACTTTTATAAGGTTTAATGTCATGTAGAAGTCATACAGAAGTGTTACATTTTAATGCAGTCAGTCTTTTCCTTCACGTAGCCTTTTGTCTCCTGTATAAAAATTATTCTGTGTTACAAGACCACAGATATTTTATGTATTTATCTAAATATTTCAAATGTTGCTTTCACATTTACATGTTTATCTAAAATTTAGTATATTTCTCCACTTGTTCAGTTACATTTCTAAAAAAACAATTTTTTCTCATTTCCCCCCAATATATCTGCTGTTACTAGGTCTTCTATTCATATTTCTATTATTATTTCCCCAGTTATTTAAACTTATTTATCTTCCATGAAGAAAACTCAAAAAGGGTGTAATTATTATTTTATAACAATCATGTTATCTTGATTAAGTCAATCATTATTACTCCATTTTTTTCCTTCAACTTTGTCTATTCTTAAGTTTTTATCTTTCACAGGAATTTTAAAATTAGCTTTATTGTATATTGCATTATTTTATCAACCATTTGTTTTTTAAAAAGAAATACTAAAAAGATATTTTAAATTAGAATTCTTCAAGAAATACATAAGATTAACTCATCCAATTTAATTTTTAAAATCTTAGGAGTTTGATTAGAATTTATTAAATTTATACATTATTTTAGATAAAATTAATATTTTGCTTTAATTATTCCCATAGTATTCCATTATATATTTTTTTCAAATAATATTTCACAGTTTTCTCCATATGTTATGTCCATCTTCTTTATTGTTTTATTTCTAGGTGATTGCAGTAGACTTTTCTGCTATTTACTCATACTTTCATTCTCTCCTCCAGATCCTTTGAAGGATTAAACTACCCCCACCTTGAAGTTAGATGTGGACAGCTGTCTTGATTTGATCAACAAGATGTGGGCAAAAATTATGTTTATAATTTCTAGATGTCAGCTTTTAAAAATCAGTATCCCATTCCCCTTCCGATCCTATAGCAAACTCACAGCAAAGAAGGAGGCCTCCGGTAACACATGGAGGCTGCAGGACAGCGGTGTCTCCTTCGGCAGGAAGGTTGTTACAAGGGGATGTGAAGGGCAGTGAGTCTGGAGACACTGTGGACACCAAGTCAGCAAGAAAGAAGGCTTCCTCTGTTAGACTTCTGAATCTGGGTGTTCTACAGCATAATTTATTCTAATCTGATTGATATAGTACCTTCCCAGTAAATTGTCTGTGTAGACTATGTATCTACAGTTAAAAAAAAAAAAAAACCAACTGTCTTTTTTCTTCGCAACTCCCATAGCACTTACTTGTTTTCCTCATATACCTGAATTGAAAGAATCTTCTGTGCATTGTTCTGCAGAAGCTGTACATGTACTGAACACTCATTGAATAATAAGGAAAGAGAGGATGACTTTGTCTTGCTCCTTTGCTTAATAGAATAGCTATTTTTTGTTGTTGTTCAGTTGATAAGCCGTGTCTGACTCTTTGCAACTCTGACTCTGCGATAGCACGCCAGGCTTCCCTGTCCTTCACTATCTCCCAGAGTTTGCTCAAATTCATGTCCATTGAGTTGGTGATGCTATCTAACCATCTCATCTCTGCCACCCTCTTCTCCTTTTGCCTTCAATCTTTCCCAGCTATTTAGGTATCTCTAAAAAGCACTTAATTTGCTGTAGGTCTCTGATAGCTGATCTTTATCAGGTAGTAAAATGCATTTTTTATTTCTTCTTTACTTCATAACTTTTTTAAACCATTTATCATTTATTTATTATTATCAATTTTTTTTACTTTACAATAATATTGTATTGGTTTTGCCATATATCAACATGAATCCACCACGGGTGTACACATGTTCCCCACCCTGAACCCCCCTTCCACCTCCCTCCCCGTACCATCCCTCTGGGTCATCCCAGGGCACCAGCCCCAAGCATCCTGTATCCTGCATCAAACCTGGACTGGCAGTTCATGATAACTTTTTAAAATCACAAATGATGCTGAATTTCATCGAACATCCCTTATATAGCTTTATCCTAAGGTGTGCAAGCTGGTGAATCTTATTCAAGATAGTTTTGTATTCTCCATCCTTTGCATTTCCATAGACAATTGAGAACATACTTGTAATTTTCAACAAAAGAAAAAAGACAACAACATCAACAAAACCCATTGGATTCACCATAGATCTACCAGGGGAATTAATAATAATTTATAACAATATATGATGTCTGGTAACTTCATTATTTGTTGTCAGTTTTATAGAAAATACTAGAGACTCTGGGATTTATGAGTTGTTTTTGTTTGTTTTCCCAGAGACGAGTATCCCTCTTCTTGGGTGTGATGAAAAACTGATCTCAGTTCAGTGAGGAACTGGAGAGGGTCCCACCTGGCAGCCGCTTTAGTGACCCCCAGTCTTCCTCTGGTCTCCATCTTCTGGAGCCTGTAGGCTCTGTTCTTCTGTAGCCGCAGACCTTTGCTCTTGATTTCCTGGACACCAAGAGGAGGCAGTCCTGCTGCTCACCTTTCCTTGCCATCCCAACACTCAGCAAATGCCTCATGGAGAAAAGCAGCCTCCTTCAAGATGGGGTCCCCCTGAAGTCTGTCCCCGCAGCCTAAACTCTCTGCTGGTGTCTTTCTCTTACAGAGTCCTCTGCCCTGAACCAAGAACATGACCATTCTCTCCACAATTTGCCAAGTATCCCCAAGAAAATAACTTGAGAAAAAGTTTAAGTGTTGTGATTTTTCATGACCACAAAATTTTGCAGTCGATGCATCTCCCTTCATCCAGGAGGACTTGGGAAATGGAATTCTGAATCTCCTGTCCAGCCTCTAAACCCAAATGTCTTTAATTCATCCCCACCCCATTATTAATCTGGAAAAACAGCTGCTTTGCGCACCTTTACCTGCACTTTTCAGGGAAGATGTGAACATCTTAAGGCTCTAAGATAAACTGATCCTACTTGTAAGCTGCTGGCTGCACAAGCCACATGATCAGGTTCCTCAGTCCACTCTGAGTCTTCTAGCTTCCTCCTTGCCCCTTCAGTTCCTTTTCCTTTGCAGACGCAGGATGGAGTTCACACCTAGTTGAGAGTCTTGGAAACGCCAATCCCTTCTTTCAGTTCAGTCAGTTCAGTCGCTCAGTCATGTCTGACTCTTTGCAACCCCATGGACTACAACATGCCAGGCCTCCCTGCCCATCACCAACTCCCGGAGTTTACTCAAACTCATGTCCATTGAGATACCATCCAACCATCTCATCCTCTGTCATCCCCTTCTCCTCCTGCCCTCAGTCTTTCCCAGCATCAGTGTCTTTTCCAGTGTCAGTTCTTCGCATCAGGTGGCCAAAATATTGGAGTTTCAGCTTCAGTACCAGTCCTTCCAATGAATATTCAGGACTCATTTCCTTTAGAATGGACTGGTTGGATGTCCTTGCAGTCCAAAGGACTCTCACAAGTCTTCTCCAACACCACAGTTCAAAAGTATCAATTCTTCAGCGCTCAGCTTTCTTCACAGTCCAACTCTCACATCCATACATGACCACTGGAAAAGCCATACCTTTGACTAGATGCACCTTTGTTGGCAAAGTAATGTCTCTGTTTTTTAATATGCTATCTAGGTTGGTCATAACTTTTCTTCCAAGGAGCATGTGTCTTTCAATTTCATGGCTGCAGTCACCATATGCAGTGATGTTGGAGCCCCCCAAAAATAAAGTCTGTCACTATTTCCACTGTTTCCCCATCTATTTGCCATAAAGTGATGGGACCAGATGCCATGATCTTAGTTTTCTTAATGTTGAGTTTTAAGCCAACTTTTTCACTCTCTTCTTTCACTGTTAACAAGAGGCTCTTTAGTTCTTCACTTTCTGCCATAAGGGTGGTGTCATCTGCATATCAGGTTATTGATAGTTCTCCCAGCAATCTTGATTCCATCTTTACTGGATACAGAAACATCACCTGTTGCTAGCAACCCCCCAGTCTTAGCTCCCTCATTCAAACAACTCTAAAGAATAGTCATCTCCATGGGTTACTCCGAGCTCTAAGCCTCACATCACATTCCGTGCCTGCTTCCCCATGGCTTTAACTACACCACAGGGATGCTTTGGGGCAGAACAAGTAAGACAGCTCTGAATCTCCTGAGTCCAGTTCTTCCTGCATCTTCTAGCCTTTCCCTGCACCAAGGCAAGTGGAAGGACCCCTCCTGTGGTCATTTCCTGTGGATGCCGCCCCCTCCTTCCCATACAGAGCTGCCAGCCAGGCTCCTGGGGGCTAAGGAGTCTCTCGATTTTGTGTGCCCCAGAATTTGCAACAGGCAGTGATCATGGGTAGTGGAGACTATTGCATGACTATTAGCAAAATGCTCTGCTCAAGGATGGAGTCTAGACTCACTTCAGCAAATGCTGGGATGTGGAGCAGGGCAGTCTTGGGCCCCGCCGTTGTTGCTCAGTCACTCAGTCATGTATGACTGTTTGCCACCGAAACGACTGCAGCACAGCAGGCTTACCTGTCCTTCACTATCTCCCGGAGTTTGCTCTGACAGACGGTAAATCATCTGACTGCAAAGCGGGAGACATGGGTTCAGTCCCTGGGTTGGGAAGATCCCCTGGAGAAGGCAATGGCACCCCACTCCAGTACTCGTGCCTGGAGAATCCCATGGACGGAGGAGCCTGGTGGGCTATAGTCCACGGGGTCGCAAAGAGTCATACACGACTGAGCGAGTGCCTTGCCTTTGCCTTTTGCACGTCCACTGAGTCGGTGATGCCATCCAACCATCTCATCCTCTGTCACCCCCTTCTCCTCCTGCCCTCAATCTTTCCCAGAATCAGGGTCTCTTCCAAAGAGTTGGCTCTTCCTATCAGTATTAGAGCTTCAGCTTCAACATCGATCCTGTCATTGAATATTCAGAGTTGATTTCCTTTAAGATTGACTGCTTTGATCTCCTTGGGGACTCTCCAAGGGGCTCTCAAGAGCCTTCTCCACACCACAGTTGGGCCCTGAATGGAGAGAAGTCCATGAGCTCTCTTCTGCTTAGACAACTGTGCTCTCATGAGAATCAGCTTCTTGATGGGTCAGAAAAATCAAGCAGAATACTATATGTTCAAAGTCACAGAGACTGAAGGCAATTAGAAGCTAGAGTGTAAATCCATCACCTTTCAGGGTCTTGCTGCCTGAACCATTTCAAAGGAGAAGGATGCCCTCACAGCTGGAATGGCAGCACAGATATCTAAAGGATCCCACATGTAAGCTTTAGAGTAAGGGTGACTTCAATTGGAAAGAATCTGCCTGCAATCCTGGGATACCCAGGTTCGATCCCTGGGTTGGGAAGATCTCCTGGAGAAAGGAATGGCAACCTACTCCTGTATTCCTGCCTGGAGAATTCCATGGACAGAGGAGCCTCGCAGGCTACAGTCCATGGGGTTGCAAAGAGTCGGACATGACTGAAGCAACTAAAACACACACGTATAGGAAACCAATGCACTCCAGGCTGGAATATTGTAAAAACCTGTTTTAGAGGGTCAGCCAACCTTCTGTTCTTCTCTCGGTACCTTTCCCAGAAGGCAAGACAAGAGGAGGAACCTGCAGCAGTGAAGTGAAGCTTTCTTCTGACTCATTTATTCTCTGCCTGCCTATTTACAGGAAGCGCTTGCTGGCTTTAAATTGCCAAGTGCCCCTGTTTTTTTCTCAGTTGCTAAGCTGTCGTGTGTCACCAGATCATCTCATCTCCATTAGGCAAAGGCACAGTTGATGTGATGCCACAGACTTTTCCAGATGCTGTCATTAATCAAGATTTCTCCTTCAAACACCTGTTTCCTTGCAGGCAGGATTATTATTCGACCGTAACAGCCACGAGGAGACACCTTGAACCCTAGAACACAGAGCTTCTGGAAGGTGGTCCTGACTTCTTCCAGGGTTTGCAAAAAATTAAATCTTTCCCTCCTAGGTGCTGTCATAGCAGTCATTAGTCAAGAGTGAGTTTTGCATAGCTCAGTGTTCCCTGTGAGGATAAGGCTGACTGTTTATGACCCAATGTTACTCAGAATCTCCATTTTCATCTTACCTGTTAAAACATATGTTCTTAACCTGATTCTTCAAGAATCAGGTTCTGCAAGGGAGCAATTTCTCTGTCTTACAGCAACACTTCTTAAAATCTTCCTCTCGACCTAAATCTCAGGGCAGAGAGAGTAATGGGACCACTGAGATATCAGGGGGAAAGTATAGCTTTGAAAGTGAAATTGTTAGTCACTCAATCATATCAGACTCTTTATGACCCCATGGATTGTAGCCCACCAGATTCCTCCATCCATGGGATTTTCCAGGCAAGAATACTGGAATAGGTTGCCATTCTCTTCTCCAAGTGGTCTTCATTGTCAGTCAGATTCTTTATGATCTAAACAACTGAGCTCTGAAGTGTACCTTTAGAGAAACTGAGATTCAGACTTAATCCTCATGTTTCACCTATAAATACTGTGTGAATTTTTACCATGTACCACTTTTTACATTTATCTTTTTCAGAGAAGTAATATTTTGTATAACCCATCTTCAGGGAAAATTAATTTTACTTTGAAGTTTCTCATCTTTATCTTGCAGCTTCCTGTCCTGACATATGTGAGTCCCATTTTGAAAATGAATGATTTAAGGTTCTTAGTTTCTCTTATTTGGAAATATCTCTTAAGTCCCAGATCATGGGATGATTTATCAGTATGGCTGATTTATCAGTATGGCTGATTGCAGTTCAGTATGAATAAGCTTGCTAGATCTTTCTTGAGAAAGAGTTCCTGCAAGAGAAAAGGCAGTGTAATGATGAGAATGCTGGTGACCTGAGAGGGGGAATGACTGGCACTGAGTGAGGGCTTTTGCAAGCAGCTGGACAGAGGGTCATCCAGTGACCAGGAAGCAACACACATCCAGTTATTAGGTCAGGAGTTTGCACCAGGGATCAGAAGCAGGCTCCCTTATAGGTGAATACAGGCAAATTGAATAACTTCTATAGCAGTACTTTTAATCCTACAAATCAAATTCCTAATAATAGCTAGGAGTAAAAAGTAGGACATATTCCTGAATTAAAATAAGATGTGATCTAGTAAGAAATAGATATGAATGGTTGATGCAAATGCAAGATCATCTGAATACATGTCACAAGGCTGGTACAAATAGGCTGCTCTAGAAGTTCATTAAGGAGATCAGCCCTGGGATTTCTTTGGAAGGAATGATGCTAAAGCTGAAGCTCCAGTACTTTGGCCACCTCATGCGAAGAGTTGACTCATTGGAAAAGACTCTGATGCTGGGAGGGATTGGGGGCAGGAGGAGAAGGGGACAACCAAGGATGAGATGGCTGGATGGCATCACGGACTCAATGGACGTGAGTCTGAGTGAACTCCAGGAGATGATGATGGACAGGGAGGCCTGGCGTGCTGTGATTCATGGGGTCTCAAAGAGTCGGACATGACTGAGTGACTGAACTGAGAAGCTCATTTCATGGAGGGGGCCCCAGAACTTCTTTAAAGGGTGAAGACATACTACCCAGCCTCACATAATAATATGCATAGTAAATTGATAGTGCTGAGAGAAATATCAGCAACCTCAGTTATGCAGATGTGTGTGTTCATTCAGTCACGTTCAACTCTTTGAGACCCTATGCACTGTGCCCACCAGGCTCCTCTGTCCACAGGATTCTCCAGACAAGAATACTGGATTGAGTTGCCATTTCCTTCTCCAGGGCATTGTCCTGACCCAGGGATCAAACCCAGGTCTCTTGCCTTGCAGGTAGAGTCTTTACCATCTGAGCCACAGGGAAGCCCAGATACTCAGACAGTACCAGTCTAATGGCAGAAAGCAAGAGGAACTAAATAGCCTCTTGATGAAGGTGAAAGAGGAGAGGTGAAAAGGCTGGCTTAAAACTCAGCATTCAAAAAACTAAGATTATGGCATCTAGTCCTATCACTTCTTGGCAAATAGATGGAGAAAAAGTAGAAACAGTGACAGATTTTATTTTGTTGGGCTCCAAAATCACTGTGGATTTTGCATGGTGACTGCAGCCATGCAATTAAGGCTTAACACCAAAGAACTGAAGCTTTCAAACTGTGAAAGGACTGATGCTGAAGCTGAAGCTCCAATCCTTTGATCACCTGAGTAAACTCATTGGAAAAGACCCTGATGCTGGGAAAGATTGAGTGCAGGAGGAGAAGGGGACAACAGAGGATGAGAGGGTTGGATGGCATCACCAACTCAATGGACATGAGATTGAGCAAGTTCTGGGTGATAGTGAAGTACAGGGAAGCCTGGTGTGCTGCAGTCCGTGGGGTGGCAAAGAGTAGGACATGACTTAGGGACTGAAAAAAAACAGCAACAAGGCTAGACAAAGTTGTACCGGAAAAGATCCCACGGCCCATTTTAAAAAATCACAAATGCTTTAAACTGACTTTAGTTTTTAGAGCACTTTTAAGTCCAAAGCAACATCAAGAAAATGTACAGAATTTCCCCATATACTTCCTACCTTCATACATGACAGCTTTCCCATCATCAACATCCTCCCCAAGAGAGGTCAGTTTGTTATAACAGATGACTCTGCACTCACACATCATTATCACCATGATTCACATTCGGATTCACTCATGGTGCTGTACATTCTATGGATTTAAACACATGTCCATCATTATAGCATCATAGAGAAGAGTTTCACTGCCCTAAAAATCCTCTGTGCTCTGGGTATTCATCACTCGTCCTTCAGTACCTGACAACCATTGCTTATTACTATCTTCATGATTTTGCCTTTTTCGGAATGTCATATGGTTGGAATCGAACAGTATATAACCTTTTCAGATTGGTTTCTTTCATGGGGTAATATGCACTTAAGGTTCCACCGTGTCTCTTCTTGATATCTTGTTTCTTTTAAGTGCTAAATAATATTCATTTGTCTGATTGCCACAGTTTATTCATTCACCTACTTAAAGGTATATTGACTATTTCCAGTTTGGGGCAATTATGGATAAAGATGCTATGAACATCTGTGTGTGGGTGTTTTTATAGATATAAGATTTCAGCTGATTTGGGTAAATACCAAGGAAGATATTGCTGGATCATAAGGTAAAAGCACATTTAGTTTTATAAGAAACCAGCAATCTGTCTCCCAAGGTGACTGGACCATTTTGCTGTCCCACCAGCAATGAATGAGAGTTTCTGTTGCTGCACATTGTCACAGGCATTTGGTGTTGTCAGTGTTTCAGATTTTCATCATTTTAATAGAAATCATTGGGAAGATCCCCTGGAGAAGGAAATGGCACCCCACTCCAGTATTCTCACCTGGAAAATTCCATAGATGGAGGAGCCTAGGGGGCTACAGTCCATGGGGTCGAAAGAGTTGGACACGACTGAGCAACTTCACTTTTCACTTCACTTCACATCAGGTTTTATTTTGGCTTGGAATTCAGGACAGGTGGACAGGTGACTGGGAGTATTGGGTGCCAAATAGGCGGACCAAGCTCAAACTGTACTTGGTTCCAACAAAAAGACCACATCATTCAACAGACATGTGATCTGAGTGTCTTCTCTCCATTTTTTCCAAAGGTCAACTCTTTCCAGGTCTAAGTGGCAAGAGAACAGAGTTTATCCTCCAATGCTCCAATCTGGGGCTCTGGACTTGCTTTTCATGTTCACGTGCCCCCTCCCGGGTCCCAGCAGTCCCTCCCAACCCACCCCATCCCAACTCCTCCCACTTAGTGTCCCTCTGTCCATTCCCTCCCTCAGTTCCCTTACTGATCCCTTCCCACATTTTTCATTCTTCACCCCTCCCTTCCCCTCCCCTTCACTTACTTCCCAGCCCCTGCCATCTCCTCCCCACCTCTTCTCACTGGGATGGATGCTGCACAGGATGTTGCTTGTCTGCAAGGGTAGCAGGGAGAAGACTTCACCTTCCTTCACTTCTCCTTCTTTATTCCCTGTCATCTGACCCCACCCAAAGCTCTAAAGATGGATCAGGGCACCCCCAAATTCCTAACATGGTACTTTCTTTGTTTCACACGCCATGACTTTGAAGAAAGAGCACCATCTCAAACCTGTGATGATGGGTCAGTCTCCATCTGCCTTTCCAACCACAGAACTCAAACTCAGGGCATGCGTTTGTCTTATAATCTATCCCTTCTCCCCAAAGCCCCTGTTGAAGTCTGATTCAAGAATGACCAGAAACATCTTGGACACCAAGAACATCCCAGGAAGGGTTTTGCTGTTCCAACTGAAGGCCAAGAGCCCAGGGCAGCCAGCGACAACCTTGTCTACCCTTTTCAGAGATCATGGCCCCTCATCTTTTAGGTGACAAAGCTGACACGGGAACCACACCCCTGAGAGTATAGATTCTCTCTGCACTGACACGGACTTCTGATTCCAGCTCACCTGCAGCTTCCCCTGCTGCCTAAGGGTCACTGGTCTCAATCCAGCTGGCAGCATTGGACCTTGTTGCATCTGTTGCCACTGGTCCCCATCCCAGTGACACTGGTGTCCAGGTGCTAAACCCTTCCTGGCATTTAAGAGACAGCAGTTTCATGGAGTCTGATATATGGTGTTATCAGCATGGAAACAAATGCCTGCCTGCCTGCCGCTGGCTTGTCTGAACCTGGGCAGCCACTCACTCATTAGAGATAATGGCATAGTCAGACAGTAATTGAGGTCAGTGAGCCTCACTCTGTCATGCCTGGACAGAGGCTCTGCCCTGCACTTTTTCATTTTTTTCATTTGGACTTTAGCCTAGAAGAGGTCACAGCAGTAACTGATCAGTTTGAAAAAATGCCCAATATTTTGATTTTGCCTTTGAAGGTCTGTTTTGAAGGTGGTTGTTGGGAACAATTAGCACACTCAGGGAGTTTTATGAGAGCAGCCTTATCTGTTTGAGTAGTTTAAGCTTTTTGTTTATAAAAGGGTGAATAACATTACAGGAAAAATGTTTTTGAAAAGCAATGCTTTCTTTTCAGTTTGTCAACCAAGGAAGACCACTATTGTTCTGTTCTGGAGAGGAATGCACGTGAGCCAAGAACACTGACACATGCGACCCCTGAAGCCAGCGAGCGTGGGGCTCACGTGCCAGGACTATCACCCACCTCTCACTTGTGGCGCACCTGTGACAATCAAGGACAGCTGTTGTCTTTCGCTTGGGGCCCACGGGTGGACACCACAGAGAGCCAGTTTGGGAATCTACACAGTTAAAATTCCTACTGAATAAACTATTCTCACACCAGTGCCCCACCTGGAGATTATATTCTGTTTATTCTGTGGTTAGATCTGGACATTGGAATGATAAAAATGTTCAGCTAGAATTATATATCCCTGATGATCATGCCAGGTGGGGACTGGGTCTCGGGAAACATTGTTCTAAAGATTCTTTTTCTCTTCTGAGTCTTGGTCTGAAGACTGATTAAAAAAATAATAATGATAAAGCAATTCTGTTCACATATACTGTCCAGGCTTCCAATCAGCTATCAATAAGCACAAAGTTGTCTAGGCTTGATGGGATGTTAAATATAGAGTCCTAACACCCTTTCTGTTCCTGTAACTTTATGTTACAGACCCTAGAATGAGTGACTTCATCAGGAACCTTGAGGCCAGCTAAGGGCTGACACCTAAAGTCAGCCTCCACCAATCATGGTTTTTCAACTTGTGAACTGAAGGGGTTAAACTGTGTTATCAAGAAGTTCCCTCTCAACTTGCATTTCTACCAACAGCTTAACTGTGTCACAGGCACTAGAGATGTTTATAAACAGGTGTCTTTTCCACTTTCTTTTACACATGTCAAGCCTGAACTTCACTTCTCTGTTCAAAAGTGAGCTGGCATTTGAGTTGTCTTGGCCATTGAAGAGTGAATGGAAGCGAAACACATGACTGCAGAGCAAAAACTTTAACAACCAAGGCATGATCTATCATGCTCCCATTCATGATGGCCAGCATGAAACTGCTGGCACCCCACTCCAGTACTCTTGCCTGGAAAATCCCATGGATGGAGGAGCCTGGTAGGCTGCAGTCCATGAGGTCACTAAGAGTCGGACATGACTGAGTGACTTCACTTTCACTTTTCACTTTCATGCTTTGGAGAAGGAAATGGCAACCCACTCCAGTATTCTTGCCTGAAGAATCCCAGGAATGGGTGAGCCTGGTGGGCTGGCATCTATGGGGTCGCACAGAGTCGGACACGACTGAGGCAACTTAGCAGCAGCAGCAGCAGCAGCAGCAGCATTCATGATGGCAACTTGAGCTGAGAGGAAGATTTGTTAGTGTGACTATGGAATAATAATCCTGGGCCAAAACATCTTTTCCAGTCCACGTTGTAAAACCAGAGACAAACCTTAACTATTTAGACCACTGAGATGTTAGAGATATTTGTTACTCAGCACATTTATTTTTTTCTAACTGATACAATATATCTCAACTTCTGAAAGCTGCATGAGGCATTTTCAAATTCTTGCTGCCCCACTGAGAATGACTTAGTCAAATGTGTAATGATCATGTTGATCCTGATGGAGTAACCTCTCTAACTTACCAAAAAAAGAGACCATTTTTAATGTATGGTAACTAGGTGTGTACTAAGTCTCTTCAGTCATGCCTGACTGTGACTGTATGGACTGTAGCCTGCCAGGCTCTTCTATCTGTGGGATTTACCAGGTAAGAATACTGGAATGGTTGCCATGCCCTCCTCCAGGAGATTTTCCTGACCCAGGGATCAAACCCAAGTATCTTATGTCTCCTGCACTGGCAGGAGGGTTCTTTACCACTAACACTACCTGGGAAGCCCTGTAAAACATGTTTATTATTTCATTTGTCAATTTCTTGGATTTGGCCAGTGTAACTTGGAGAGGTTAGTGTGATCCAGAGATTTCTGATTCTGAAGCTGAAAAGTTAAGAATTTTGACTCTAAGTGACAGCCACCAGTAAAGCAGCAGGAACTTTTTTTGCAATTTAATACTTGATGATTTGGACATCAAATGCTACAGAATTTATGAGAGAAGCTTCAGAGGAAGTAAACTTCCCTTTTTGAGATTTAATCTGATTGTGTTTAACATTTCATACCTGAGATATTATTAGCTTACACTTGTGGCAATGAACTGGATAGATGGCATTCAGCTGAGATCATATGCACAAAATTACATGAAAAATTGAAATATCAAGGTTTGTTTAGCACAGCTGTTTGCTAATGAAGACATATTACTAATGGAGAAGTTTGTTTTCTAAAAGGAACTTCCACCTGAGGCTGTGAAAATACAAAAGAGATGAGTAAACTAAGATGGAGACAGAAGGAATTATTCCTAATTAAATATCAGTGATTTATTTGCCAAATCTCAGATATTGCAATGAATAAATCACTGGTTGTGAAGGTGGAATGCAGGCTCTCATCCTGACTGATACTGTGATGAACTAATTTGAGTTTGAAGTCTCCAATGTACTTTGCCTTTTGTTCCTGTCACTATAAAACGCATTTCCTTGTATCTTTGTTCTTCATTCATGCATTCCAACATAAGGCAGTGAAATAGAAAACAGCTCTTGAATTTTAGAATAACAACAGCAGCAGCACAAATCTGTACAGCAAAACTGTTCTTCTTGTGCTGAAGATGCTGAAGATGCTTAAGTGCTGTTACCGGCCACAGTCAAAGCAGGCCCATAACTTGTCTGCTATTTGGAAGTGCGTCTCTCTTTTTCAACACACTCAGCAGCGTGTGCCTGCTTTGTGGAAATACATGGTATAGCTGAAGAAAAAGTCATCCATGTTGGATATTCCCAAAGCTTTCAGGAATGAATTCAACATAAAATAACAGATGGCAAGCACTGAGGCTATTACGTTTGAGGCAATAGTGTGCAATACAGAGGGGCTGGTGGAGCCAACAAGGGGATACTGGCCAGACATGGAAGGCTGAAGTGCCAAGGCTAGTTCTCACCCCAAGGACAGCTGATGGTGGGGTCTCACCCCTGTGGTGGATGACCTGATGACCCTATCCACCGAGCCGCTATTCAAACGGGAATGTGTTGGAACATTCTGATGAAAGCTTACGTTAGAGGTTCCTTGCAGACCTCAAATGACAGCTTATGTGCTGTTTTGCACACAGAGATCTCCCATCCAGAGAATGTAGCAGCAGAATGTAATGATTTTTGGACACTGATGTCCACCAGTTCATCATGGGTGTTTATTGTATGCATCAGTGCTAGAACAGAGGATATAAAAATGAACAAGGCCAACACCTGGTTTTCAAGGTAGCAAATCTGGGTGGCCTTTGAGGTTTATATTCTTGTTTCTTTGGGGGCCTGGGTAAAGAGTAAAGAATCTGCCTGCAATGTAGGAGACTTGGGTTCCATCCCTGGGTTGGGAAGATCCCCTGGAGAAGGGAATGGCTACCCACTCCGTATTCTTGCCTGGAGAATTCCATGGACAGAGAAGGCTGGCAGGCTACAGTCCTTGGAGTCTCAAAGAGTCGGACACAACTGAGGGACTACCAGTCTCACTTTCACATCTTTGGGGGTTCAGCAGATAGGAAACTTACCAAGTCAGTGTTAATTTAACAGACAAGTAAGCTGATACCAGCCACTGCTCGCCCTTCCTAGAAAGGAAGTTCTCAAACAAGGGACTGTCCATTGGTGACCGTCACACAGGTGTTCCTTTCTCCCAGACGCTAAAGTCGGATCAACAGAAGACAGGGACACTCTACACTGGCGGGCTGGTCACCGGCTGGGGCAGGCAAGGTATGAAATGGTGAGAATTCAGGGGTCCATGTGCTCTTCTGCTTCTCGGCTCGTAAGTTTTCCTAGGAAAGCCCACTTTCTACCTACACCAAGAACTAGTGAGACTAAAACCATGTCCCATAGAGTTACCAGAAGCTGATAACTAGTAGAAATTCTTAAACCTGTCTTAACAACAAAAGTGGGAACAGCTTGTTAAAAATCCTTTGCTCATATACTACCTTCATTGTTTAAGCTTCTTTTTTTCTTTTTTTCTCTTTAATAACATACATTCCCAGCTTCATGCAGCCCAGTTGTTTTACTGGAATTGGAGTCAGCTCCTGCCCTGTGTCAGACGGCTAGGTCTGGTTGGGACCACTGACCCTAAAATGAGGCCTATGTAGGTGTCTGACGAATGGCTTCTTGACATCAGAGGACTCGAAAACTCTACCCTCAGGTCACGCTATGCATTTCCATTTTGAACATGCACCTGCATGTAACTGACATGCAGCTGTGCGAAACTCTGGCTACCTCCCCTTTTCCCCACCTCCAATAACCTTTCCCCAAACTGAAGATCAACATGCTTACCCCATTAACATCCCAGCCCCCTCACCTCTGGGGAGGCAGATCTGAGACTTGGCCTTCCCGTGTCCTCACTTGGTTGCACTGTAGATAAACTCTTTCTTAGCTGTGAACATCTGTGTTCTCTGTCTTGCTGCACATCAGGCAAAGAGACTTGGTTCATTAGCAGAATCTGAAAGCAACCCCTTGGCACAGTCCAGGAGGAGCACAAACAAGTCAGCCACCAACTAAGATGCTGCTAAACTGATATAAAGTTATCCTTGTGATGCACAGAAAAGAGCGCCAATTCCCTCTGAGTCTACTGGAAGGTTTCATAGAGGATGAGGACTTTAGGTTGAGCCCTAAAGACCAAATAGGATTTGGATAGAGGCAGGGAGAAGGCCTAGGGGTGCAGGCAGGAGTTCATGGTGAAGATTCCTGAATGGCGAGAAGCCCTGTAGGACTGGGATGTCTGTGCACTCAGTGAATTGCATCTGTCCAGACAGCAGTCTGCAGTGAGGTTCTGGGTCAGTCTCAGCCTATGACAGTGATGCTTTCTACTAGGAGTGACTGGACACTCACCTGGGCACGTACTACCTGCGGCTGTCCCCACAGGTATTTCCCCGTCAGAGCCAACGTCATGGCTGCACCAGCCCTTGGGCATCTTGCTATTACTGTAAGTTGCTCCTCAGCAACAAGCACCAAGAAAGCTTCAAATAGCAAACTTACTCCTCACAAGTCCTGCAGGGTACACGATACACCCGCAGTCACACAGTGAAGACCTCAGCTTCTGCTGTAGTTTTATTGGAATCAAGGGTGGGGTGACTAGGATTTTACAGGTTCACTCTTCATTGGTGGATTTTAAATCTAAGAGTAAAAATTAGAGCACAGAGAAAGTAAATAAAGCAAGCAAGCAAGTCACACAGGGCTTCCTAAAAGGGGAACGTCATAAGTGGACCATCATAGTTGACTCCCTTTTTAGTTGAACAGCAGGGAAATCAGTTGTGAATATTCGTTGGAAGGACTGATGTTGAAGCTGAAACATTGGCCAGCTGATGCAAAGAACTGACTCATTTGAAAAGATCCTGATGCTGGAAAAGATTGAAGGCAGGAGGAGAAGGGGACGGCAGAGGATGAGATGGTTGAATGGCATCGATGACTCGACGGACATGAGTTTAAGTAAAACTCTGGGAGTTGGAGATGGACAGGGAGGCCTGGCGTGTTGTAGCCCATGGGGTAGCAGAGTCGGACACGACTGAGCTACTGAACTGAACTGAGACAACGTATTTTTTCAACATGAGTGCCTTGAAGTGGATGCCTCAGCAATCTACCTCCTTTTCAAAGCATTGCTTCCTCTAATAGTAGAGTCTTAAGCTCCTAGCATAGTGCAGGCATAAATTTTATTAAATATTCATTTATTTTAAAAGCATGTTATTTATTGTTTCTCAAAATCTGGGGCTGCTATTTGATGGTAATCGACTGGTGCCACTCCTCCTCTTTTGACACGTGGATTTATGCTTTCTTTCTTCTGAAAGTTCTGGAGTTTGCATTGAATAGGGCCAAAGTTGTAAGTATCTAAGGAGAAGAGATCAGTCTCTTTTAAAGTTTTAAAGAAAATACCCGTGTTCAAATGCCAACTATATAATAATAATGTGACATTCTGTAAAGAACTGTCATTTTCTAGGAAGGCTTTCTGATATCACTTTAGCAGAATAAGTGTTGAGGACGGTGGAGGGGGGTGACTGGAAAGGTCATCCAACTGCTTCTTTATATTTTTCTCAAAAATGTGTGATGCCATTGATCAAAGGTAAAAATTTTAATTCAACTGAAAAATACCTTTGAATTATTGAGCAAAGATTTTAAAGATTTGAGGTTAGATGAAAATTATAAACTTCATAATACAACTCAATATGAAATACTTTAGCTTTTCACAATGGAACATGAATGGGTAAGAAGGGCAGTTTTAACACTGAATAAAATGCAGAGTTAATACTTTTGTCAGTCTTCTTATTCCAACTGCCTTTTTTTCTTAACATGCAGTTCACTTTAACCTTCTCAAGTAACTTTTCCTAGCAGCTTGAAGAGAACTAGGGAAGCATGACGCAATGAATACCATGAATTACTAGAGGGGAGATGACCGTCTAGAAACATATTGAGCTAAATTTTCCTCCTAAAGGCAAAACGAAGGTTTGCTTAATCAAACAAAAATAGAGACAACTTTTTTCTTTGCAAACAGACCTTGTCTATAAACTCTGTTAAAGAAATGTCTTCAGGTTGAAGAATAGTAATACTCCATGGAAACATGTATCTACGTAAGTAATGAAGAGCACTGGAAATGATAATATGTCGACAAACAAGAGATTTTTAAATATGTATTTTAAAGAGAATTTGTGTTCCTGAACTCAGATTTGGCTGCTCACCTCTTGAAAGCCAGTACTTGAGAGAAGAGTGTTGGTGGGAATGGAAATGTTGCCTTATTCAGGAGGCTGGCAACCTGGGGAGAAGGTGGACTCGTGTGTAAGAACCAACTCCCAAAGATTCTACTGAACCATGAGAGTTTTCAAAGGGGGAAATTAATTGTAGTTCATCATTTCAGGAGGCATCAGAGTCTTTGTTATCTTCCACTGTTTGCAGAATTTCTTATGATTGGTGGTGAGGTTATAGGAAATTGCTCCAGGACTCCTGTGCTCAGCCTGAAAAAGAACCTGCCTGCCAGCACAGGTTAGACATGAGAGATGCAGGTTCAATCAGTGGATTCAGAAGAACCTCTGGAGGAGGGCACGGTAACCCACTGCAGTGTTCTTGCCTGGGGAATCCCATGGAGAGAGGAGCCTGGCAGGTGCTCTGTTGTGTCTGACACTCCTTGCCATCCCCTAGACTGTAGCCCACCAGGCTCCTTTGTCCATGGGGATTCTCCAGGCAACAATACTGGAGGGGCTGCAATCCCTGCTCCAGGGGATCTTTCCAACCCAGGGATGGAACCCAAGTCTCCTGCATTGCAAGAAGATTCCTTACCATCTGAGATATGGGGGGACCACCAGGGAAGCCCTTAGTTGCAGACAAAAAAACAAAACAAAAACCTCTGAGGTATTGTTATGTATATTCCTTGAGGAGGAACCAGGAATCTGCATTATTGGTTTACCATTGCTTCTGCTTTGTTTCTGCATTTCCTAACTTTTCTCATCAGCAACTGTTTGAATCTGCCCTTTGATATTCAGGGAAGTTTTAGGAGGCGAAGCTTTTTTCCTAGAAACAAGAAATGAGAACATTAAAAGGATTTGTACCTTGAAGGCTCCCATAGGGTCCTTTTTAGTTTCAATAGTCAATTCTGAAAGATTTTAAGGAACCAATTCTGAGATAAAATTTTTTATTTCAGATGAACTTTATAGTCTTAAAAATTATTGAGGACCACAGAGAATATTGTAATATCTACCAATACTTTGTCATGTAAGAAACTAAAATAAGAACATATCTTCATTAATAAATATTTTAAATATTTGCTTATTAACTTGCTTTAAAGTATTAATACTTTAAACATGCAACTATTAATATATAAACATGCAAATACATGTTTATATATAACGAAAGCACTTTGTTATAAACCTGAAACTAACACAGCATTGGTAATCAAATATGTTCCACTATAAAATAATTTTTTTTAAATTAAAAAAATAAAGATTGAAGGCAGGAAAAAGGGATGACAGAGGAAGAGATGGTTGGATGGCATCTCCAACTCAATGGACACGAGTTTGAGCAAGCTCCAGGAGATGGTGAAGGACAGGGAAGCCTGATGTGCTGCAATCCATGGGGTCACAAAGAATCAGACAGGAGTGAGTGACTGAACAACAATGAATAAGAAAAAATAACTACATCTTCCAAAAGAGAAAATAATGAACAGGATGACATTATTTTTTATTTTTCAAATCTCTTTTATACTTAAATAAAGACAGCTAAAGTATAATATCTGATTTTTCATTCATTTTGTTGTAACATAACACATAATACACCAATTGGAAAATTCTTTTTTATGACAGAGTAAAAATTTAGAAAGCAAACACTGTTTCTGTTTCATCATCATGAAAATGATTTTAAACTCATGGGTGATCTGAAAGGGTCTTATGGACCACAGGAGACCTTAGGCTGTTCTTCGAAAACCACTTGTTTAAATGAAAAATAACGACAATATGTTTTGAAGTTAATAACATATGTAGAGGTAAAATGTGTAAAACCGCTAGCATTTAGACTGGAATGAAGGAAATGAACATAAGTACTGCATAGCTCTCACACTCTACTTGAAATGGCATAATTTAGAAGTAGTCCATGACAATATATGTAAATTGTAAATCTTAGAGCAACTGTTAAAAATAAATAAATGAACCAGATTCAGTAAATATTCCAAAATTGAAGACAAAAGTCAAGTATTAAAAATCACTCTCAAAAAAATAAGGAAAAGCAAAAAAAATGACCATTAATATGCAATATGTCAAGTTTAAAAATATATGCAATGTGAGAGTGGCAAGTTATGTTTTATTTGGGGCAAAATGAAGACTGTAGCCTGGGAGACAGTGCCTCAGGTAACGCTGAGAAACTGTTCCAAAGAGGCAATGGGGAAAGTTCAATATATATGTAATTTCAGTGAAGGGAGAAAATATGCAAGCAAGCACATATTTTTCCAGAACGTTTCTACTAGTCTCGTGAACCTTGGCTAGTCACAAGGAACAGTTGTCACCATAAAGGATTTTAGTGCTTTTCTAGATATGGGGAAATACAAGAATCAGGGCTCCTAAAATCAGCTCCTGAAAAGATCTAACTATCCGAAAACCTAGCCTGTCAAATATTCGCCGAGCACAGAGTGCCTCATTTCTGCTCTCCACCCTGAACTGCTTTCAGGGGCTTTTTAAGGTCAGCAGCTGCTGCAGCACATGATTTAATCCTTGTAGAAGTAGGTGGCAAGTGCCAATTATTAGTTGACAGATACAAATCGGAGGTACATTAGTACACACAAACTTAAGAATATCAGAAGGTACATTAAAAGTAAAAAGTTGACAATCAATGACACCTTCAATTATTTAAATTTCACCTTAAGAAGACAGAAAAAGAGCAAATTGAACCAAAATAAGTATGAAAAAAGTGACAGTGAAAATCACTCAATATGTCTGACTCTTTGTGACCCCATGGACTATACAGTCCATGGAATTCTCCAGGCCAGAATACTGGAGTGGGTAGCTGTTCCCTTCTCCAGGGGATCTTCTCAACCCAGGGATCAATCCCAGGTCTCTCACACTGCAGGTGGATTCTTACAACTTGAGCTGCCAGGGAAGCCCAAGAATACTGGCATGGGTAGCCTATCCCTTCTCCAGTGGATCTTCCTGACCCAGAAATTGACATGGTGTTTCCTGCAGTGCAGGTAGATTCTTTACCAGCTGAGATATCAGGGAAGCACAAAATACTGAAGTAAAACATAGAGTGGAAACAATGAAAAAGAAAACAGAACCAGTAGACAAAAATGGTAGAACCAAAAGCTAGATTTTAGAATCTAGTTAAATCAATAAAATTTATAAAATGTTAACTCTACTTAAAAATGAAAAAAAGAAAAGAAAAGCAAAACCAAATATTCAGTTCAGTTCAGTCACTCAGTCGTGTCCAACTCTTAGCGACCCCATGGACTACAGCCTACCAGACTCCTCTGCCCATGGGATTTTCCAGGCAAGAGTACTGGAGTGGGTTGCCATTTTCTTCTCTGTAGACTTGGATTACGGTGATATTGAATGTTTTGCCTTGGAAACGAACAGAGATCATTCTGTTGTTTTTGAGATTGCAGCCAAGTACTACATATTGGACTCTTTGCTGACTATGATGGCTACTCCATTTCTTCTAAGGGATTCTTGCCCACAGTAGTAGATATACTGGTCATCTGAGTTAAATTCCCCATTCCAGTTTATTTTAGTTCACTGATTCCTAAAATGTCAGTGTTCACTATGTGGTCTCCTATTTGACCACTTCCAATCTGCCTTGATTTATGGACCTCACATTCCAGGTTCCTATGCAATATTGCTCTTCCCAGCATTGGACTTTACTTCCATCAAAGTTTATTTCACAACAAACTGTAGAAAATTCCTAAGCAGATGGGAATACCAGACCACTTGACCTGCCTCCTGAGAAATCTGTACGCAGGTCAAGAAGCAACAGTGCGACTGGACATGGAACAACAGACTGGTTATAAATCAGGAAAGGAGTACATCAAGGCTGTATATTGTTACGCTGATTATTTAAATTATATGCAGAGTATGTCATATGAAATGCCAGGCTGGATGAAGCACAAGCTGGACTCAAGATTGACGGCAGAAATATCAATAACCTCAGATATGCAGATAACATTACCCTTATGGCAGAAAGCAAAGAATAACTAAAGAGTCTCTTGATGAAAGTGAGAGAGAAGAGTGAAAAAGTTGGCTTAAAGCTCAACATTCAGAAAACTAAGATCATGGCAACCAGTCCTATAACATCATGGCAAATAGATGGGGAAACATGGAAACAGTGAGAGACTTTATTTTGGGGGGCTCCAAAATCACTGCAAATGGTGACTACAGCAATTAAATTAAACCTAGACAGCTTATTAAAAAGCAGAGACATTACTTTGCTGACAAAGTTCTGTCTAGTCAAAGCTATGGCTCTTCCAGCAGTCATGTATGGGTATGAGACTTGAACTATAAATAACGGTGGGCACTGAAGAATTTATGCTTTTCAACTGTGGTGTTGGAGAAGACTCTTGAGAGTCCCTTGGACAGCAAGGAGATCAAACCAGTCCATCCTAAAGGAAATCAGTCCTGAATATTCATTGGAAGGACTGAAGCTGAAGCTGCAATACTTTGGCCACCTGATGTGAAGAAATGATTCATTGGAAAAAACTCTGATGCTGGGAAAGATTGAAGGTGGGAGGAGGAGGGGACGGCAGAGGATGAAATGGCTGGATGGCATCACCAACTCAATGGACATGAATTTGAGAAAGATCTCGGAGTTGGTGATGGACAGGGAGGCCTGGGGCACTGCAGTCCATGGGGTTGCAAAGAGTCGGACAAGACTGAGTGAATGAACTGAACTCAATTGTGGTATGTTGATAAGAGAAAATACAAAATTAAATGTGGAACTGTCCTGCTGTAGGAATGTTTCTTCTTTCAGATAGGTCTAAAACAAATTGAGATCAGGAAAGGCAGGGCTTGTTTTATCACACAGCTCAGTGTTCACACGAGACGGGGAGGGGAGGGAGGCTCAAGAGAGAAGAGGTAAGTACATAAAGTTATGACTGACTCATGTTGTCGTATGCCAGAAACCAACACAGCATTGTAAAGCAGTTTTTTCCCAATTAAATAATAAAAAAAAAGAAATACACAAAGTAGCAGCAAATTAAGGAAGACTGAAATCTGAACCCCCTGAGGCTCTATCCACACAGGTGGGTTTATTTGTTCCCCTTACAAGGCAAGATAATAAAGGACTTCTGACTAATTAGACAAATATGAATATTACTGCAGATGGAATGACCGACTCAGGGACAGATTGCTTAATTGGCCTAGTGTAGAGTGTGGGCTGTGTAAACCAAAGGTTCTGCAAGGAGACAGGATAAAATATTCCATGCAAGCAATTTACAACCATTTCAAGTAAGACAAGCAAAATATTCAGAGGAAGAATAGATGAACCTGAAATTCCAGGGACTCAGCAAGAAAAATGATCTCTTGCTCCTGTAAAGTACAATGGATGTGTTCAGCTTTGTGCAGGCATTCCAGAGTCCATGCCAGCAGAAGCTCAGCCATGTGAGACCCATGGGTCCCCAGGCCACCTGCATTGGATGAGCTCCCAGCTGATGGGGGGAGGGAGGGATTGGATGGTCTGTCTGGAAGTTTGTAAGGGTCAGAGCTGGAAGAACATAAATTACATCAGCCCACATCCAATTTACTAGAAGTCAGTGACCCCATTCAGATAAAAAGGGGTCAGCAAAAATAGCTACATTCTGGAAGAGGTACATGAGTCCTTGGTGACCAGTGAGCTATCTCTACCACAGACATTAAGTATTGTTTGAAATAAGTTTCAAGACTATTAAAGCCGTAAGGTACTCTACCAGAGAATGCTTGCTTTGAACCTCAATATCCAATATGATTAGAGGAAATGATTCAAAACTAATCTGCCAGAAAGAGTTACCTTTAGCATAAAATAATTTCCACTTTTAGGGAAAAGTTATAAGCAGAATTTAATAAGTGCGCTTGGTCCCTCAGTCGTGTCCGATTCTGTGTGACCCCGTGGACTGTAGCCCGCCAAGCTCCTCTGTCCATGGGATTCTCCAGGCAAGAATACTGGAGTGGGATGCCCGTTCTGACTCCAGGGGATCTTCCCTGCGTCTCAGGGGATGTTACGTCTCCTACATTGGCTGGAAGGTTCTTTACCACTAGTGCCATCTGAGAAGTCCAAAATTTAATAGGTGATGAATATTTATATTGAGAAAAGGGAATAGAGGCTAATACTTCCTAATTAGAGAGAGTTCTTAGATTTCTTATTAGGGTGTGTGAACAGAAATTTTAGAACATATGCAACAATTATTTTTTTAATAGCTGTTTTGTTGGAATGCAATATACGAAAATTGCTCAAGTGTTCCCATCAATGAATTTTCACAGAATGAACATCCTAGGAAACCAACACTCAGATGGAGATAAACATGACCAGCAACCCCCAACCCTTTTCTGCCCTACACAGATTAGAAGACAAGAAACAGTTAACTGCTCTCGTGGCTTCAGCACGTCACATGGGTTCTACCCAGTTTTTTATTTTTAAGTTTTGGAGTGGTTTATTATGTAGTAATAGGTAGACAAAACAAGAACATTTTCATTAAGTAAATTTGCAACACATTATCAATGGTATTATAATTCCAAATTAAATAATTCACCTCAGTTAGGCACTGGAACCACCATAACCCCAGAGTAATTAGTCCCACCATGGTTGTGGCTTCTTCCTCCTAAGCATCTCTCATCTCCACCCCCTCTTATTTATCAGCATCATTGCCTAGTTGGACTCTCTTTCATCCCTCACCTGCACCTCCCTGTTATTCCTGCTTTCTGACTACTCTCTTTATAAATCAGAGTAAGAGAACAAACAGGAAACCTAGATATGTAAGAGGAGATTTTTTTATGAGAACTGGTTTATGTGATTGTGGAGGATGAGATATGACAAAATATGCCATAGACAACCTGAAGAACAAAGAAAGCCAGGGGTGTAATTCAGTCTGAGGCCAAAGGTTTGAGAAGTGTGGGTGTGAGTTTGTGAGTGTGTGTGTGTGTGTGTGTGTGTGTGTGAAACCAAGAGTTCTGCTGATTCCAAGGGCAGGGCAAAATTGACATCCTAGCTCAAGAGAGGGAAGATTAATCTTTCCTCCACCATTTTTGTTTTCTATTCAGCTAGGTCCTTATTGGTTATCTATTTTAATGCTGTTATCTGCTTGCTTGGCTGCATCCAGTCTTAGCTGCAGCACATCGGATCTTCCCTGTCACGCAGGATCTTTTTGCTGCAGCACAGGGACGGTCCACCTGCAGTGCCTGGGCTCAGTAGTGGTCCGCAGGCTTAGTCGCTCCATGGTATGGATCCAGGGGATCTTAGTTCCTTCACCAGGGATCTAACCCACATCCCCTGCATTGCAAGGCAGATTCGTTACCACTGGACCACCAGAGGAAGTCCCTCCTCCACATTTTTGTTCTATTTGAGTCCTTCAAGGGATTGGATGAGACCCACCCACACTGACGAGAGCTGATCCCCTTTACTCAGTCTATTAATCCATCTCTTCCTCTTCTCTCCCAGCTCTCTGAGCATCCCTAAGCACTGTCAACTTAACACTGTAAGAATATCCTTCTTGCAATAAAAATCATAAAAAAAACTTCAAAGTCCCTCAATGTCCTCACTTTTTCTAAAAGTCAAATATCGAAAGCATTTTAGAATCTATGATTACCCTCCAAGCTCATCAGACACTTTCTCCAGCCACTCCACTATGAATGCACCGCATGCCTGACCATGGGCCCCATCCCGTGACCACCATTGCTAAAGGACTTCCTCTGACATGTCAGAATAGGCAAGGCCTGGAGGCTTTCCTTATTCCATGTCCCCTGCCTGGCACCCCCAGCACTTTTTATGAATTCCTGGGGAATCTGTCTACTCAGATCTGTCTATTACCATGATCTCCCTTGCTTAGAGGGGAACCAGGGTTATTAAAATCACCTATTTCCTATATCAAAAGCAATTTTCTCTTAATTTCTCTCCATACTATTTTCCTTGGCCTGTCTACTTTTCTAAGCATTTCTGATCCTGGACTCCCATCTGGCTTCACCTCCCTTTGCATTAATACCCAAGCCATTTAAGCCACTGTTTCAAAGGTGAGGCTTCATCATCCTTCATGAATAACTCATTTCACAGCCACCTGGCTTCCACGTCTCCTCCATGTTCAGCTATTTCCTTTGATCTCCGAGAAAAGAAAACTGAAGTCATTCAGTCGTGTTCGACTATTGGTGACCCCATAGACTGTAGCCTGCCAGGCTCCTCCATCCCTGGAATTTTCCAGGCAAGAGTACTAGAGTGGGCTGCCATTTCCTTCTCCAGGGGATCTTCCTGACCCAGGGATTGAACCTGTGTCTCCCACATTGCAGGCAGACACTTTACCACCTGAGCCACCTGGGAAGCCCTAACATAAGTTAAAAAAATATTATTTCAGTCCTCACGATTCCCCATTGCCTTCAGCCATGACATCAAAACCTTTAATTCCGTCATGACCTCATTTCCCTCCTCATTGTTTGAGCCCTCTCTGGATTTGTTTGGGACTCTTGCTGAAGCTTCACTGCTTGGCTGGCCCCTCACTCAAAGGCTCTCTCCCAAGCCCTGCCCCTGACTCTCCAGGTTCCTGGTTTAACACTTTCCTGGATATCCTCATGCAGCTTCAGATGGTGTCTATAGCAACTGGTGATGAGGACGGACAATTGGTACCCCAGTTCATCTCCTGACTGAATTTCTTCCATTACCTAAAGCTTATGATTTCCCAAAGACACCCACTCTCCTTACCTGCAAATATCCTTCTTTACTCACCACTCAGTTTTTCAAGTTGTAACACTGAAATCTTCAATCTTTCTTCCCCCCATCTTGCCCCACAGTCCCTCTACCTCCAAAACCTCTCTTGTGTCTTTCCATCTTCACTCCACCCCAGGTGAGTTTCGAACCTCATCACCTCTTCCAGGCCACTGTGTTTGCTTCCTGTCCACCTCCAAACAGCTGCCAGGTATTTATCTCCAAAGTGAAACTGGAGACATTGCCATTCTGCCTAAAATGCTCAAATGGCTCTTTATGAAATGGGGAATTGTAAAATTATTTTGGAGCTTCCAACAAAGCAATATTACCAGTAACTGAACCCTGTATTCATAAGCTTTCTTTCTCTGTTCTCCCCATGTGTCCTCTCCTGCTTGCCCTCACAATATCTTACCTTCATCTGAGCACACCATGCACGTCTACATACGCCCTTCTGTCCAAGAAACCTTTAAGTAATATCTTCTGATGTTCCTTTTAATCTTTAGCTATTTTAGAGACCTAACCCAAGTATCTCTTGTGAAGTCTTTTTATCCATCACTTCTCCATATATCCATTTTATCCACATATTTCTTTGTATAAATGTAACACTTTATTAACATTCCTACTATAGGTTTTCTTAAAACTTTTAATGTTGCTTAGTTTCTAAGTCATATCCAACTTCTTTGCAACCCCATGGACTATAGCCCACCAGACTCTTCTTGCCATGGGATTTCCCAGGCAAAAATACTGGAGTGGGTAGCCATTTCCTTCTCCAAAGGACCTTCCCGATCCAAAGATTGAATCAGTCTCCTGCACTGGCAGGCAGATTCTTTATCAGTGAGCCACCAGGGAAACCCTCTCTTCTCCTAAGTGACTTAAAAATACATATCTATTTTTTGTTCTAGAATATGATCTCTTCAAAATGAGGGAAACCATGATATTCATCATTGCATTTCCAAGACCTAGCAAAATGCCTAGAATATGATAAATTATTGGAAACGTTCATTTTTTGTCCCTATTGAAACCGAGCAAGACCCTACTGGGCTGCTGGTCAGAGAAGCATTTCTGGGTCCCCCATTCTTGCTTGTAGGGAACAGAATGTAGCCTCCATGACCTTCCTTAAGTTCCAAAGGGTAGATGTGAGCAGCTATGAATCAAAGAAGGGAGAGGATACAGAGACGAGGGAGGAGGAGTCAAGAAGCAATAGTTCCATCTCAAGGGAACACATAGCAGTATCTCTGGGCTCTTTACAGAACCAAACCCCCAACAATGGAGTTAAAATTCTTCATTCCAGGGAAGACAAGCTGAGGCCAGATTAAAGGAACTGGAGAAGCTCATCATGAGAAAACCTGAGATCAGATTAAAAGAGTGTAGGCCTTGCACTCACCCTATATATTATCAGCAAACTTGACTTTGAACTGTTGCTATAAAACCTGGCAAAGCAACAAAGCATTTCTTTTCTACTTCACCCAAAACTCATTCTCCAAGATTTGATTCAGCACCAGTGCACAGAAGTCAAGTTTTTGACATCATTATCAGGCACTTACATTCTATTTCATGTTATACTTCCATGTTGGAGTCTGAGATACTACTAAAGCAAAGCCAGGAATATTTGTATGATGTCATTATTAACTTGGAGAAAATGTTCTTTATTTGCATTATTATTTTTTTCAGGACCTTCTTTTTTTTTCACAAAAGCTTTTAAAGGTTATGTTCAGCACAGCATGCCTAAGTACTGTGAACTCTGAGCTAATGGACTCTGAATGATATTTTAGAACATAAAGTGCTTTCTGTCCTAGAACAACATGATTGACATATTAATAGCATACACACAACACTTGAAGTTGAGAACTTGAGAAAAGTCAGTTGTGTTAAATACCCAGTTACGTTAACTTATAGACAAACAGTGACATTGGTAATAGGGATCCTAAATACAATTTCATGTAGTTTAAATCCTTAGATATTGTCTTTACCAGGATGTGGGGAACATATAACAAATACACTGGTAGGGAAGATTAAATAGCAATAAAAAGGAACAAAAACACAGATGGCTAGCTATATCAGACTAATGAGAAAACCAGCTAGATAATATTTCCATGACTTAAAAATCTGGAGATAATATAAGGTATATAAGAGTAATCAATAGTTACATGCATCTCAGGCCATCTACAATTCAGGATGGGGAACACATGTATACCTGTGGCGGATTCATGTTGATGTACGGCAAAACCAATACAATATTGTAAAGTAATTAACCTCCAATTAAGGTAAATAAATTTATATTTAAAAAAATAGAAACTCTTAACCATAGGAGAATTCAGATGCAGTTCCTATACCTGCCACAAGCAGAGCAAGGACACTAAAACGGGGTCACAAATGTAATCCTTGAAAAGCTATTCAAGGGAGGATCTGAATGGCCCTTCCCTGGAAGATTTCAGCACTTATTCTGCACCATGTATACAGAAAACTGGGATACTTCCAAGTACTTCCTGAACTGGAGATATCAAACATTCAGCTTCTGGATTTGCTGTTCTTGTTCAATCTCTAAGTCATGCGCAACTCTTTACAACTTCATGGACTACATCACAACAGGCTCCTGCATCCTCCAATGCCTCCCAGAGTTTTCTCAGATTCATTTCCATTGAGCTTGTGATGCTATCTAATTATCTCATTCTCTGCCACTCCCTTCTCCGTTTGCCTTCAATCTTTCCCATCATCATGGTCTTTTCTTATGAGTCAGCTCTTTGTATTGGAGCTTCAGCTTCAGCATCAGTCCCTCCAATGAATATTCAGGACTGATTTCCTTTAGGATGGACTGGTTTGATCTTCTTGCAGCCCAAGGGACTCTCAAGAGTCTTCTCCAGCACCAGTGTTTGAAGGCATCAGTTCTTCAGTGCTCAGGTTTCTTTATGGTCCAACTCTCACATCTGTACGTGACTACTGGAAAAATCACAGCTTTGACTATACAGATCTTTGTCAGTAAAGTGATGTCTCTGTGTTTTAATACTCTATCTAGGTTTTTCACAGCTTTCCTTCCAAGGAGTAAGTGTCTTTTAATTTCATGGCTGCAGTCACCATCTGCAGTGATTTTGGAGCCCAAGAAAATAAAATCTGTCTCTGTTTCTACTTTCCCCCCCTTCTATTTGCCATGAAGTGATGCAGCCAGATGCCATAACCTTAGTTTTTTGAATGTTGAATTTTAAGCCAGCTTTTTCACTCTCTTCCTTCACCTTCATTAAGAGATTTTTTTAGTTTCTCTTCCTGATAGCCTGCATTACAAAGGACAGAGCTTGACTACATCACTTTGCTTCTCCAATAAAATCATAACCCTTTGGAAAGAAGAAAAGATATAAATTCTCTATGTTGAGTTTCTCTACACTGAGTTTCTCTACGTTTTTTCTTTGTCTCCTTGTATATTTTTCCAATTTTAATCTTTATAAATTTGTATTTGTTTCCTAGCCTGGTGCTTGGGTTTGACTGTCTACCGGGATGATTGTTGATAGTGTTGTGATGCTGTTGATTCTCTGAATTAGGAGGATATTGAGATGAAGCTTTTCCACCTTCTGTGATCTGGTGCTGAAGGGCAGGTTCTGCCTGAGAAGCCTATGCAAAGAGACGAGCATTTCGTGTTTAGTTGCACTGCAGTCCTCTGATCCATAAGAGTCCTTCTCCCCTGAGGGAGAACCAACCCTCCCTGCAAGTGTTCCCAGGTCACATGAGTTGCCAGCACCCGTGACCACACAGAAGGAAAGAACCAGTTCCCCATCCTGAAGGAGGTATAGATTTCCTTCCTTCCATTCACAAATATACTGTTTTTATCTTAATAGTTGAATTTATTTGGATAATTAGTTTTCAAAGAAGATTTACTTTAACTCGCTTTTTCATTGATGTGGAGATTTTTGGCTTCTTTCTTTTCAAGACTGCAGAGTAGTCTACATCATTTTCATTAATGAGTTGCTATGATTTTCTGCAACAAACATTCACAACAGTTTTGTTCCACGAGCAGGTGGCTCAGAATCTTTATCGTTCTGTTGCCTTGCTTCCTTTTCCTCAGTTCATTCCTACAGCTTCTTAGGGGAATTCCTTATGATTGGTTGACTGAGAATGTAAAGTTTCACGCCTGGTTTACAAATGAGTCTGCACAGTAAACTAGTAACAGTTGAAAAACTGATAGCTCCAGTATTATTGTCCCACTTGGAGACCTTCCTTTCCCCTGTCCTTCAAGGTCTCCTCTGAGTGCTAGGGCAAATCCCTCTCCCTCTTAGCCTCTGCCCAGCACAACCTGCCTAGATGTCTGGATGCTCGGACACCTGCCTTGGGTATTCAGTGTTCTCATGAAGCTGAGGCAGCAAGGGGGTCCTCCAGGGGCTTTGTTGTCAGAACTGGTAAGCCCGTGAGAACTTCCACAGAGAGGAGGACAAAGGGGCAGCCTTGTGTGTTCATGGAGACACGTGAGGACACGAACCTCTAAGAATTTCCAGAAATAACTAGAAGACTCATGGGGGGGTAAGGATTGGTACTCCATCACCAACACAGAAAGGATTTATCAGTGCAATTGCTACTGATCACATCATCATTTCTCATAGCCATGTCACTGTTGCCAGGAACAGTTCCCATGATCTCTTGGTTGATATGGTTTATACCATTTATACAGCAGGCTTCACTTTCTTTTAATTAAATACATTCATGTTCTTAATTCCAGAAATATTCCACTCCCGAAACTGACTAAAATTGGGGGGTTGGGGGGAAAGATGATTCTCCTAGCACTAGTGAAGGTGCCTGGAAATAAGGTGGAAATATGTATCAGGATAAACTTTACAGAGAGAAATTTAGCAAACAAATAAAAAGCCTCAAATAAATGCCTGACTTTGGTCCAGTAACTTCTTTTAGAGGAACTATCTTGAGAAATTAACTATTTCCTGGCATAGCAGTAAACAAAGATTGTCACAGTAATCAGGAATTGCAGTCACCTCTGTTGCTGAGCTGATGAGCCCTGAGGGAACTCAGGATGGAAAGAATACCTGCCATCTAGCAACCATCAGACTGCAGCCACTGCCTATGGTGAGTCCCGAGCAATCTCACAAAGAGAAATTTCAGGATACTGGCCCCAGACAGCTGAAGGGCATTTGGAAAGAATAGTTTCAGTAATCCCAGACTCTTGCATCTTCCCATACATAGAAAAGGAGCTAAATTCCTTAACTTGAGATATCTGGTTTTCTTTAATTAACAATGACCTTTTGATGTGCCGGCCACCTGCTCTTTATTGGAAAGCTCCTATATATCCTGGCTTCCTCCACCCCTGCTCTTCAAACCAGTTTTCTCAGGATTACTTGAGATACTGCCTCTCTAAAAATTTGAAGACCTAAAAGTTGCCCCATTAAAACATAACTCTCAACTTTTAGTTTGAGCATTTTTTTTAGCCAATGTTCTTAAGGAATACTTATGAAAATAGTCGTCTCAGTCTTCTTTGTAATAATGACTCTTGGAAATGATCTGCTGCACTAAGTCGCTTCAGTCGTGTCCGACTCTGTGCGACCCCATAGACGGCAGCTCACCAGGCTCCCCCGTCCCTGGGATTCTCCAGGCAAGAACACTGGAGTGGGTTGCCATTTCCTTCTCCAATGCATGAAAGTGAAAAGTCAAAGTGAAGTCGCTCAGTCGTGTCCGACTCCTAGCGACCCCATGGACTGCAGCCTACCAGGCTCCTCCATCCATGGGATTTTCCAGGCAAGAGTACTGGAGTGGGTTGCCATTGCCTTCTCAAGGGAAATGACCTAACTTCACACAAACTGGGATTTTACTTTCATGTCATGGAAGCTGTGGAGTCACTTAGCATGATGGGGAGGAATACATAGAAGACTGTTCCATGGAACATATTCATGAACAATGTTAAGGGGGAAAACAGGTTAAAGAGTATTTCCATATTTATAAAAAGTATGTATAAATGCCTAGCTATGCAAACATCTCACTGGAATAGACACATTCTGGATATGAATTTACCTTGCTTGCACCACCATCTGTATACTCCTAATATCTATTATCATGGTTTCCACACAGCAATGCTTTTGACCAGGAACTCCCTTCACAGCAGCAAGCACTTCAGGGGGCTTATATCCAGGGAAAGGACAGTTGTTATCCCATTTTCATCCACCTGGAAGCAGAGGTCAGAATGAAGGGAAGAAGGGCTCACTGGGAACTCAGTTATAGCAGCAGTAACACAATACCCAGATAGAGACTGGTGTTCTGTTATAGGCACACTTTACTCTTTGAATCAGAGATCATTATATGCTGCTTTCTCCCCCATAGCCAGATAGCATGAGCCTGAGGATCAAGGGTTAAAAGTTGGTACGTCTTCTCTTAATATTATCCCTAACAAGCAACTTGGGAGAAGGAAATGGCAACCCGCTCCAGTATTCTTGCCTGGAGAATCCCAGGGATGGAGGAGCCTGGTGAGCTGCCATCTGTGGGGTTGCACAGAGCCAGACACAACTGAAGTGACTTAGCAGCAGCAACAAGCAACTCACAAAAGTTTTGCTTTCTGTTCCAGATGCATTGAGCTCTCCTGGTTTGGAGGTCTTATTTCCCAAAGGGTGATGTTTGCATGAAGGCATACAGCAATAGCTCACTGTAATGGAAAATGAGATACCCAATTCTGACATATTGGCCTTCTTATGCCACTGAACTGACAGAAAGAAACGGTGTACTCCCCTGAGGAGAATGATTGATCTTTATTATCATCAGGATAATCATCTTGATATCATCAAGATATCATCTTGAGCACCACACAAGAGCAGACAAGGGAAGACTGTCTCTAGAACCCATAAGGATGCTTTGGTTTAATGCTTAACTGTCCATGCCCAAGAGTAAAAATTAATGGAAAAGTATAGTAAGCAAAATAACAGAACTCCTGAGTATCAACACTATACAGGAATGAAAGCTTGAATCACTCTACCAGCTGAGGACCCCTGACCAGTTTATGTGAAAGTGAAAGTCACTCAGTTGTGTCCGACTCTTTGCAACCCCTTGGACTATACAGTCCATGGAATTCTCCAGGCCAGAATACTGGGGTGGATACCCTTTCCCTTCTCCAGGGGATGGCTGAGGAGAAACGTGAAATGTTTGTGGAAGGAAAAAGCCAGAAATAATCAACTACAGTCCTGTGACCAATTTTTAAAATGAGGATTATCATATATTTGCATATTTTCCATTTTGTTCAGTCCCTAAGTTGTGTCTGACTCTTTGCAACCCCCCTGGATGGCAGCACACCAGGCTTCCCTGTCCTCCACTGTCTCCTGCAGTTTGCTCAGATTCATGTGTATTGAGTCGGTGATGCTATCTAACCCTCACTTCCTCTGATGCCTCCTTCTCTTTTTGCCTTCAATCTTTCCCAGCCTCAGGGAAATAATTCCTCACATTTGATATATATTTATACTATTTGTAGATATAAATTTGGTTTTTCCCTTCTTTCCATTTTTATTTTATGGGCAATTTATTGGCAAAAGGCGAGAGTGGGTGATGGATGCATCCTTTCCAACAAGGTCTGAGTCTCAGCTCTGGATGTTGTGTAGGTGGGTTCTTCTAACTAAATGATTCCCTTAGATACTTCCCTTAGTCCTAGATTTAGTGGTTACTGTTTATATCCTCATTCTTGTGTTCCTTAAAATTCTCTTTACCCCTTTTACTAGTTAGTTCAATTTCACTGTTCCTTTTGGATGCATACAAAAGCATGGCATGTGTGAAGAAACAGAGGCATAAAATTAGAGGGGGGTTATGTCTGCAAGCGTAGCAGGATGGAAGACTTCCTCACATCTGCCTCTCCATAAAAGCAATGAAAAAACTGGCAACCGTTGTCAGAATCAACTTTTTCAGATCTCTGAAAATCAACTAATAGCTGGCAGCAAACTGGCGTGCATTTAGTCAAGAAAAAGAGCTAAAGCTCAGTAAGAACAGTGAGCTTTGCAGCATTTCATCTCATCTAGTCACATCTCTTGCTGCCCAGCTCAACAGCCTCGGAAAATAACAGCCCAACATCCCAGAGCAGAGGGAGGTCACGCAGGACTGGAAACCTCTCACAGCCTCATTCCAAATAGTCATCATTATCTTATTTGATTGGTATTCCTTGCAAGAACCAGAGGTCCTAGGCAATTAGAGAAATCTCTTTACAATCTCTAGCTGATCACTAAACTAATCAAATAGATACATCAAAGATATAGACTTTACAGAAATTGATTTTAAAAAGTCACTAAACAAACAAACTGCTATACATATAGCAACAAAAAACCTTGGAGTGGGGTGAGAAATGGATTTCTAGAGTAGCAAAATATTTGAAATGTCTTATTTTTAACTTAAAACATTATAGAATATTGCCCATTCCCACAGAGAAACAGCAATCAATAGAAGCCATCCTCTGGGAAACCCAGATATTGAAAAATATTTAAAATCAACTATTATACATATTTTTTAAATCTAAGGAAATCAAGCTTAAAGAAATAAAACAAAGTGTGAAAATATCTCTCACTAAATACAGCTCCTATATATGGAATTTAGAAAGACGGCAATGATGACCCTGTATGCAGGACAGCAAAAAAGACACAGATGTGTATAGCGGACTTTTGGACTCAGTGGGAGAGGGAGAGGGTGAGGTGATTTGGGAGAATGGCATTGAAACATGTATAATATCATGTAAGAATCGAATTGCCAGTCTATGTCCGATGCAGGATACAGCACGCTTGGGGTTGGTACACGGGGATGACCCAGAGAGATGTTGTGGGGAGGGGGGCGGGAGAGGGGTTCAAGTTTGGGAACGCATGTACACCCGTGGTGGATTCATGTCAATGTATGGCAAAACCAATACAGAATTGTAAAGTAAAATAAATAAATAAATAAATACAGCTCCTACCATTGCTCTGATTTTGTTCCAGATCTTTAAAAAATATTAATTCAGTCTCTCATTTGCAGATGTGATCCTGAATAATCCATGTCAATCAATCCATCTTTATTGCCAATATTTGGATTGGGAGTGGAAACATGGCACCCTCTGGGCCAATGAAGTACAAATAGAGATTTCCACCAGTTTCGGAAGACGCTACTGTCAGTCTTCTGGGGAATACCCAGAAAAAGCCTTTTCAATCTTCAGATATAAATAAGGAAATCCTGGAGCCCCAGATCCTAGAGATCCCCCTTTCAGGAAATGAGTCCTGGCAGAAGCTGTGCTATGTACCAGAGTCTGGAGAGACAGAAAGCCTGGGGCCCCGAAGCTCTACTGAGTCAGGGCATCCATCAGCAGCAAGGCCAGAGACACCCCAGCCTTCCAGGGAGGCATTCCCCAGAGCTTTCCTACTTCCTTACTAAGCAATCAGGACAGGGTTTCTCCTTTAGAGCTTTCAAGCCCAGAGAACCAGGTCATATCTAAGTATGTGTACAACGATAAAGAGAATGGCCCAGTGGATTAAGTCTAGGAAGTTTAAGTTAGAGACCTTTTCCCAGAGATCAGTTTGCCTTGTAATTATCCATGTCTTGGTCCTTCCTCAGTCTTCACACTCAAGTATAGAAGAAAAATTATTCCATGGGACTTGATGAATATGCGAATGAATGGCAATGCCCACACAAAGTCAACTAGAATTAAATTTATCATGCTTTCATCTTAATCTGATTCATTACAGGAAGGTAAGTTTTCAGACAACTTTGGATTAATTCTAGAATAAAATTTTGGTCTCCAGTTCCTTCCCTTGAATCACTATTAACAGTCAGCCAGTAGCTATGATTTAAAGGCATTCCATTTGGAAGCTGGCCAGAACTCCCCTACAGAAGTAAGAGGAAATGAAATAACTTGGCATTTATGTAGGCCTGTTTCAAATTGCATACCAGCAAAATCCATTGAAAAATGTGTTTAAAATTCTGCTTCCCAATCTGTTGATTCTCGTTTGGTCAAATTTCTAATGAAGTTATTGAACTAATACACAACTTCACAAAGTCACAGATGAAATCTCTAAACTTCCAGCAGCGCAGGGAGTCAAACAATAAAGAGGCTCAAAATACAGTACGTTCCTAGCCTCCGTTTTCTGTTGTGTAAAATGCGGACCAACTAACCAGTCTTAAGATTTACGGGATTTAAATGAGATATTAGAATACCCAGTACCGTGGCCATCTCATAGCAGGTAAGCAACTGCTGTTTGTGTTCACCTCCTTCTCTACTCACAAACTTCAAAAACTGACGTCTGCTTGGTCTAGGGCTCCAGTGCGCTCTCTATCTGGGTTCAGTTTGCTTTCTACCTTGCCTTCAGCTTTTCTCCTGATCAATCACGTGCTCTTTCCAGAATCAGCTCTATCATCTCCCCATCACTGGGCGTTGCCGCCTCCAGCCTAGTTTCTGTCCTGTCTCCTCTCCGTCGGTCGCCCGCGCTCTGCTCACTTGTCCTCTCCAGGCCTCAGCAGCTCGGTTTTCCGCCTGCGCTCTCCTGAGGTCCCCTCCCGCCCACTGCAACCGTCTCATCGCCCTGGATCTGCCTCCAGTCCATCCCATGGGACATGCCTAGTGCCCATCTAACTGTGAAGGCAAGTCCAGGTAGCACTGAAGTTAAGCGGGTGGCTGGGGGTCTAGAACACCTGATTTAAAACCGTTTCCCTCACTACTCTTGCGACTTGTAAGTTCCATAGTTAATCTGGAGAAGTCTCATACCCCTGTCTCTAAAAAGGAAGTGACGCTAGACTTGGGTCATGAATTTGTGGTGAGGAGCAAATGATGAGCACACCCGAAGCACTTCGGACAGAGTCCTGCAGGTGGCGTGCGCTCACTACCTCTTGCAATGACAAGGATTGTCCACTAGGGGAGCACGTCGTCAGATGAGTCTTTCCAAGGCTCTCGGGGAAGCCGGACGCAGAGCACTTTCTGGTACAAGCGAGATCCCCCAACAGTTACCCGCGGACAGCAAATAGGTTTCCAAAAACAGTGGAAGCTGAAAACGCTACATTATCCTTTCTATAGTTCATGCGGTACAACTTGGGTTTCTTTTAGTTTATATTTGAATTAGTGACATGATTCCTCTAGGGAACTAAGAAACATAATTAAAAAGCAAACAGCTTACTCTTAATTTCAATTACATTACTTAGTCTATACATCATACTTTAGTAGAAAAAATATATATATTAACCAGTACTTTAAATCCAGCTTGAAAAATTATTGGCCGCATGACCCTAGAAAAAGACATTTCCTTTCAAGAGCCTTATTGTCTTTACTTAATGCAACACAAATAAGACAGCTGCCCTTGCAATCTAGTGTATTTACTGAGAGTTCAGATTGAATAATTTACATGAAAAATGAGTGAGAGCTTTGACCTACTATCGAAGCACAAAGGTCTATAAGGAAGCTGAACTTCCCACAATGTTTTTAAATTAAAAATTGCCTGTGGGGGGTAGGTTTTCAGGGTGTCAGCTGCTCAAAGTTGCACAGAGCAAGGCGTTGTTACGTTAGGCCAGTTATGGCTTTGTGGAATTCACATTTAAATCAAATGGGATAGTGGGAAGAAGTGTGGCTTTTTCCTTTCCAATCTCCTTAAATCAATCATTAGCGAATCAAATGTGATCTGTGTGGTTTTGGGTAGGAATAAGGCACACAGCTGTATACGTTAATATCTAGACTCTCAGGGAACCCATCAAGAAATGAATGACAGAGGCTTCTAGAACAGAGTGATTCAACGGTTGTTTACAGCTAAAAAGATCACACATGAGTCCAGACTTTAACTCTTCTTATTGCATCCAGCTCCCTGTGTTCAGCAGGACTTCCTGCATGCCATGCTAGAATGACAGGAGCGCCATAATTATGCGCTTCTGTTGATCTACCTGCTGTGACGGTGCCCATGAGGCAGGACATGGGGAGAACCACAGAGAAGCCGTGCTGCTCAGACACCGTCTGTTTTCCCTGAAGTAGAGGGAAGTTACTGCAGAGACTGAGAGCCATTTAACTCCCCATCGATGCCATGGGGGTCACAGTACCATCCTTCACAGCATAGTTGTTGTTGTTGAGTCACTCAGTCGTGTCCGACTCTTTGTGACCCCATGGACTGCCGCACGCCAGCCCTCCCTGTCCATCACCAACTCCCAGGCCTTGTTCAAACCTATGTCCATCAAGTCAGTGATGCCATCCATCATCTCATCCTCTGTCATCCCCTTCTGCTACTGCCTTCACTCTTTGCCAGCATCAGGGTCTTTTCTAATGAATCAGCTCTTCCTATCAGGTGGCCAAAGTGTTGGAGCTTCCGCTTCAGTATCAGTCCTTCCCGTGAACACCCAGGATGGAGTTCCTTTAGGATGGACTGGTTTGATCTCCTTGCAGTCACAGCATGGTAGTAAGGATTAGAGGAGAATTCACAGGCAGTGTCTTGTGGATCCTGGATCTGGGTTTTCTTCCCTCTGTGCCTCCCTGGAC
Source organism: Oryx dammah (assembly GCF_014754425.2). Classification (NCBI taxonomy): domain Eukaryota; kingdom Metazoa; phylum Chordata; class Mammalia; order Artiodactyla; family Bovidae; genus Oryx; species Oryx dammah. The sequence continues at coordinate 7,542,043 of NW_024070204.1, forward strand.
ACACACTCCCTTAACTACAGGCAGCGGGGCTGCACAGAATCCTCTATCCTAGCAGAGGAGGAATCAAAAGGTGAAAGAAAGTAAAGTGAAATCACCAGTCATGTCCAACTCTTAGCAACCCCATGGACTGTAGCTTGCAAGGCTGACTCTACAAAGAAAAAGCTTCCAATTTCCATGTTTTGCCTGAATGCCACTTTCTTCTGAGTAGGACAAAGTGCCTGGGGCACCATTGGAGATGCCCTTCCCCAGGTTTGTTGAGAGGGTGAAAGACAGGCGCTTGCCACCTCTCCCAATGGAGGCAGCAGAAAATGCGGCAGAGCATCAAGGGAGGGAATGGAAAGAGCTGAAATCACCAGACAATTCCACGTTCCCATTAAACCTCCCCAACAGGACTGAGTAAGCTGATCCTTCCTCCCATGAAGAAGTTGGTCAACACAGAGCACCAAGCTGAGCTCCCTGTGCTTCCTAGCGATCTACCACACGAACAGCAGTGTATATATGTCAACCCCACACTCCCAGTTCAGCCCACCCTCCCCAGGCCCCTCCATGTCCGTATGTCTGTGTCTCTGTTCCTGCCCTGGAAACAGGGTCACCTGTACCATTTTGTTCCCCTCAGTTCAGTTCAGTTCAGTTCAGTGTCCGACTCTTTGCGACCCCATGAATCGCAGGACGCCAGGCCTCCCTGTCCATCACCAGCTCCTGGAGTTCACTCAGACTCATGTCCATCGAGTCAGTGATGCCATCCAGCCATCTCACCCTCTGTCGTCCCCTTCTCCTCCTGCCCCCAATCCCTCCCAGCATCAGAGTCTTTTCCAATGAGTCAACACTACGCATGAGGTGGCCAAAGTACTGGAGTTTCAGCTTCAGCATCATTCCTTCCAAAGAAATCCCAGGGTTGATCTCCTTCAGAATGGACTGGTTGGATCTCCTTGCAGTCCAAGGGACTCTCAAGAGTCTTCTCCAACACCACAGTTCAAAAGCATCAATTCTTCGGTGCTCAGCCTTCTTCACAGTCCAGCTCTCACATCCATACATGACCACAGGAAAAACCATAGCCTTGACTAGATGGACCTTAGTCGGCAAAGTACTGTCTCTGCTTTTCAATATGCTATCTAGATTGGTCATAACTTTTCTTCCAAGGACTAAGCATCTTTTAATTTCATGGCTGCAATCACCATCTGCAGTGATTTTGGAGCCCCAAAAAATAAAGTCTGACACTGTTTCCACTGTTTTGCCATATATTTCCCATGAAGGGATGGGACCGGATGCCATGATCTTCGTTTTTTGAATGTTGAGCTTTAAGCCAACTTTTTCACTCTCCTCTTTCACTTTCATCAATGCATTAATGTACAAAATTTGTTATTCTCTCTCTGACCCCCTTCAATTTGTATGATAGACTCTGCTGCTGCTGCTGCTAAGTCGCTTCAGTCATGTCCGACTCTGTGCGACCCCATAGATGGCAGCCCACCAGGCTCCCCCGTCCCTGGGATTCTCCAGGCAAGAACACTGGAGTGGGTTGCCACTTCCTTCTCCATTGCAAGAAAGTGAAAAGTGAAAGTTAAGTTGCTCAGTTGAGTCCGACTCTTCGCGACCCCCTGGACTGCAGCCTACCAGGCTCCTCTGCCCATGGGAGTTTCCAGGCAAGAGTCCTGGAGTGGGGTGCCATTGCCTTCTCCGATGATAGACTCCAGGTCCATCTATATCTCTATACATGGAAAGGAGGTCCAGGAGGGAGGGGATACATGTGTACTTATAGCTGATATACTTTGTTGAATAGCAGAAACTAATGCAGTATTGTAAACCATTTACAGTCCAACAAAAAATAATACTTTTTTTAAGCCTAGAAAAGAAGAAGTCGGGAGGGATAAGTAACTTTCTTATAGTCACACAGACAGTGCATGCTGTTTCTGGTTGCCTAGGAACGAACTAGATCTTTTGGAAGACCTTGTATCTCCCTGGCAAAGGAGGGGACCCATCCACTTCCAGGCACCCAGTCCCCTGGATGTGAGAGGCAGAACGGCAGGGGAGGCAGGGAAATTGCTCTGTAGATTCACAAAGCTTGTGCTTGGGGATTATATCTCTTTTGTAGAGTTTTTAAAAAAAAATCTTCCTTTCTTCCTGTCAAGGAATCTATCATTTTTCTCCTCAGTAACTTGGAGCCAACCACGGATTCAGAACCACCTGGGGAATACCCCTCCCCTGAGACTCAGAATGAACTGACAGGTGGCCCACTGGAGGGGAAGGTTTGATGAAATGCCTCTCAATTAAACTATTCACCTAGTAAAATGCTGCCTCCTCCACCATATGGCTGCCTTAGCCTTTGCCAAAACATCTCTTGGCTGGTATGAGGGTACATCTTTACTGCACAGATTCTTATGCATTGTTGGAAAGGAACAAAAGAAATACTCATTTAATGAATCTGAAACTACAGAAAATGGAACAGAAAATTGGTCAATTTAATGATATTCATTTCAACATGTATCATAAAACAAGTAAATTTATTTTGGATGTTGCAAAAGAGGATACTATTAGAGGAAAAACTGCTTTCAAGTTGAAATTTTCTTCTACAGAGCATGCATTTGTTAGCAGCAATGCAAGTCTTTTAGACCAAGAATATAATGATTTGTAACTTAGCCAATTCAGAAGTCCTGGTTTAGTAAGATGCAATCAGAATCTGGACTGAGGTTGATACTCTGCCTTAGCAGAGAGGCACAGAGGTTTACAGATCAAAATTAGTAAGTCATGATCTCATCCATATATTATTATTAAACATTTACAATTGAATTCTTAATTTAAATGCATTTCAGTTGCTTTCTTTGGGAACATTTCTCATAAATGTATAAAAAAAGAACTAGACAATTTGGATAATATAACATAAATGTTTTAAAAAAATCTTTTGAGTGAGTTAGTACTGTGATTTTGGAGACGTTAACACTTACTTCTAACAATATAAATTTTGAATGCAGTGTAGTAGGATGTATGACATTGAAGTTGATATACTTAAATGGTATTAGTAATCTAAGGTGTCTGATACCAGGTAACAAAGATCAGATGCAGATAATTCATGGCAGCAAACGTGGCCCGCAACAAATGTAATGTCTTGTGTAGAAAACAGGAAGAGACTGTGCTGACTCTGTGGCAATATGAGGGCAGTAAACTTTGCATTAGCAGAAAAAAGAGGTCATAATTGTGCATTAAAAGTGCATTTCTGTCATGTTCCAGATATCGTGCTGAGGCTTTTACATGAGTGTTTCATTTAATCTTCAGGGTTTACCAGTGAAAGAATGGCAGGACTCGGCAACAAGGAAGAGCAGCGAGCTTGAGATGTGACTTAGGAAAATGGGATCAAAAATCACAGTGATGATTGGCAGGACATCCCCTGCCATCTAGGAAGAATTTTCTGCAAAGTGAGTGTTTCTTGGTAGACACTATATGCATGTTAAAGAGTCTCAGTTATTCCAAGCAACCTGTAAAGTGATACAGTGTGAGTTTAATGAATAAATAGAGAAGGGCTGATGCTGAAGCTGAAGGTCCAACCCTTTGGCCACCTGATGTGAAGGGCTGACTCCCACCCTGATGCTGGGAAAGATTGAAAGTGGGAAGAGAAGGGGACAACAGAGGATGAGATGGTTGGATGACATCACCAACTCACTGGACATGAATCTTAGCAAACCAGGGAAATAGTGAAGAACAGGGAAGCCTGGAGTGCTGCAGTCCACAGGACCACAAAGAGTCAGACACGACTGAGCAACTGAACAATGACAGCATAGTTGCTTTACCCAAAAGGGAGGGGACATATGTATTTGTATGGGTGATTCATTTTGCTGTAGAGTAGAAGCCAGTGCATGAATATTTAACACAAACCTTAAGTGGTGTTGAAATATTTGAACTATTGAGTAACTTTTTTAAACTCTTGTTTTATTTCAGAAAAGAAGTGTTGCTATTTTTGCTATTGATGCAGAAGCAGCGGTGGTTAAAACTTCTGGCATGTGAATCAAAGTCGTGACAGGAAACTGTGCCAGCAGTCATGGTCGTCCTCCCTACTACACACTCCCATAAAACAAAACCAAAGCGTTTTATTTCAAAAAGGGTTATACTTAAGAACGTCCTAGATGAAGCAGTAAAAATTATTCTTAAATCTCAACCGTTTAGTATACATCCTTTTAAAAAATATTTTGGGTGTTAAAGTGGGATGTAATGGTTATCTCAAGAAAAACTGATTGTGTGATTATTTCAGTTACAAACAACACTAGCTATTTTTCCACTGAACACCTTTTAAATTTGAAAAAATAACTGACAGACCAACCATGGCTTTTCAAATATAGATATTTGGCAGATACTCTCTTAAAAACGAATAAAGTGAGGCATTTTCTTCAAAGAAAACAGCTGACAAAACCTGTTTCCAATGACAAAATTTGAGCTTTTAAGTGAAAATTAGAATTTTGGAAAACTTATGTCAGCTACTGAGAACTAGACAGCTTCCTGATACTTTTAAAAAGTTTCTTGTGACTTTGGTACTCATATTAACAAATCTGACTTGTGTTCTATATCAGCAGATGGAAAACTCATAAACAAAAGCTCATTTGGAACACTCCTTAATTCTTTGAGAGTATAAAGTAGTTCTGAAACAATAAGAAGGAAAAATAATTGGAAAACTAAGGTAATGAACTGTTTCAGGCAAACTGAAGAGGATCAGTGGGAAATGAATCGTGGTCAGACCTACCAGAATAGCAACAATTTTCTTACTTCAATCCAGCACTTTAGTGAGGAGGTACTTTTATCAGTAATATGGGGCCCCTTTAACACAAATATGGCTGAAGCAGTGCAGTGTAAAGTCTGCCTGAAGAAAACCAGTTCTCACTGAGTCATGCGGGAACTCAGTGAGACACAGGCATCACGGCAGATGAAAACTCTAATGCTGTGGTAACAGGTTCCTACGTCTGAGTCCTGGCTCTGCCCAAAGCCATTCCTTGTTTTCAATGTTGGAATACACCAGTACCTAACTTACAGGGCTGTTAGAGCAATGGACGTACATGCTGAGTCCTGACAAGAATGCCCTGAATGAGTGAACCTTAGGAGCCCCCTGTGCACTGGGATGCGAGGTGGGAAGCCTGGACCCGGGGGAGGGAAGGAGCTGGGTGGAGCTGGGCTGTATCTTGTGGTCAGGATGGTCAGGTAGGTTTGCTTACGTTTTAAGAGCCAGGCTGCCTTGTCATCTCCCTGTGTGGCGAAAGGCAACAGTATGAGTAGGAGGGGATAGCATGAATCTTCCAGAAAGAAAGCTTTGTTTGACTCATGGCTTCAGAAAATTATTTGCAAATATATTTTAAGATGTTACACAACTCACTATTTTTCTCATAGAAGGAAAAATGGCGATATTCTAGTAACTTCCCAAAAAGTAATTAAAGTACTGGGTGATGCTCAGTGATACTTGGCAATTATTTTACTCATATCCTTGTTTCATCTATTCCAAAATTGAATGTTTACTATCATAATTCTGTAGTAATGATTTTTACCATTATAAGTTTCCATGATTATACCTCAGAAGTATTACCATACACATTCATTTGCCACTTCCATTTTTTTTCTCAAGTTTCCCAACATATATTTTTATAGAGACATATTTTGGTTAAGTTTTCAATATATTAAGCATTCAGCAACTAGATTACTCACACTTCTATTTGTATTTTTATCCTATTGTCTTTTTAAAAAATTTGCTTTTATAGCAAGAACATTACAGGATATGGCAGGTTTTCCTAACCATTTTAAAAATAGATGTACTTAGGGATATATTTCTATGTAATTTTGATACAATAATAACAGCATTATGACTGGTTTGACAAGGAACAGAGTGAGGAAAAGGGACGTTTCACTATAGATACATAAATCACATGCAATTTTACAATCAACTGGCCAGCCGGCTAGCATCTTCAGGTTTTAGTCATCACCGCATTTAAGCTCACGATCTCCTCTCCATTACTAACAAGGACTCAGCAGTCCCCCTCCAGCTTTGTCTGCACTCTTGGCTCTTCCTTCCGGGGAGCAGGGCAGGACAGGGCAGCAAGATGTAGTAAATTCTTTCACACGAGGTGCTTCAGCTGTCTGAAACTCTTCACCCTCTTGGCGATTTTCTCAGAGCAAATCTCTCAATATACTCCTTCCTTTTTCATCGTATCTAGTGATTGATTCTTTCTGGAATGCATCTTTTATTCAGCCAGGCACTCATAAAAGTAATGTACAAATGTACAGTTTGCTCTATGACACCAAAAACAGGAGAACAACAGCTGCTATTTGCTTCCACTGAAGATGCTGCCCATCTGCCAATTCACATGAAATACCAGTACATCGACAGTAGCAGCAACAGTGATCAAGTTTTATACCAGCTTCATAAGTCTTGAGATTTTGAATTGTGCCCAAAGCAGTGAATAATTCATGGAGATTTCTGGTTTCTGACACAGCAGGAGTCTCAGGAAGCCCCCTGATGGTACAGGGAGGACGATTTCTAAATTCCCAAGAGCTTCAGTTCATGACTTGATTGCGACACCTCGCCCTCCAGGAGGGGCAATTTTGGCAAAGAAAGAATTGGAGAGTAAATTATCTTTACTTCTCTCAGATGTTTCAGTTTGGCCACGCATGCGTGTGTCCTAACTGTCTTCAGTCGTGTCCAGCTCTTTGCGATCCCCTGGACTGTAGTCTGCCAGGTTTCTCTGTCCATAGGATTCTCCAGGCAAGAACACTGGAGTCAGTTGCCATGCCCTTCTCCGTGGAATCTTCTTTGCCCAGAGACAGAACCCGTGTCTCTTACCAGTCTCCTGCATTGGCAGATGGGTCCTTTACCACGAGCACCACCGAAGAAGCGGTACCAGCAGTGAATTCTAAGCCACCTGCTTAGGATCAGTGATGCCAAAAGAGTTTATCTTCCCTCTGCTGCTGCTGCTGCTGCTAAGTCGCTTCAGTCGTGTCCGATTCTGTGTGACCCCATAGACAGCAGCCCGCCAGGCTCCCCCGTCCCTGGGATTCTCCAGGCAAGAACACTGGAGTGGGTTGCCATTTCCTTCTCCAATGCATGAAAGTGAAAAGTCAAAGTGAAGTTGCTCAGTCGTGTCCGACTCTTAGCGACCCCATGGACTGCACCCTACCAGGCTCCTCCATCCATGGGATTTTCCAGGCAAGAGTACTGGAGTGGGGTGCCATTGCCTTCTCCGTATCTTCCCTCTGAGCCCTTAAATTCCATGTAACTTCAAACACTAGGGCATGTTGAGTTGGCTTGGTTCCATAAATAATATTAAATTACCCAGGAAATAAATCTAAGTTTGTCTCTCTTCAGAGCTCTGTCCTCAATATTGAGCAACATTATTGTAACGAGATAGTGTGTGTAGTTTGTCTTCTCCTAAAGAGAAAAATCTGTTAAAAATACAAATAAAAGTTATAAACCCACTTTGCATAGTTCTGGAAAGTTGATATAGACTTCATATCAGTCTCTCCCTTTTATTTTATCCACATAGCAATGCTGTAAGGCAGACTGGTTTGGGGCTCTATTTCACAGATGAAAAATAACAGACAGGAATGCTTTGGAACTGTGGTGTTGGAGAAGACTCTTGAGAGTCCCTTGGACTGCAAGGAGATCCAACCAGTCCATTCTGAAGGAGATCAGCCCTGGGATTTCTTTGGAAGGAATGATGCTAAAGCTGAAGCTCCAGTACTTTGGCCACCTCATGTGAAAACTTGACTCATTGGAAAAGACTCTGATGCTGGGAGGGATTGGGGGCAGGAGGAGAAGGGGACGACCCAGGATGAGATGGCTGGATGGCATCACGGACTTGATGGACGTGAGTCTAAGTGAACTCCAGGAGCTGGTGATGGACAGGGATGCCTGGCGTGCGGCAATTCATGGGGTCACAGAGTCGGACATCGACTGAGTGACTGAACTGAACTGAACTGAACGTTGTGCCATTTCCCAAAGACCTTGAAGCTTGAATACAAAGAAGAGGGATTTAAGCCAAGATGTTCTAGTCTGTCTAGAAACCTGATCCTCATTGCTGCTCCTTGCTGTCTACCAGCTCACAGTGCTTTGGGACAGGGGGTTTATGTAAATTCTATTGGTTTAAGGATAAAGGTACATGAAAATCAAAAATTTATCTAAATAATATTATAAGTACCTATTTTCATTATATTATTTTGTGTTGGCCTAGCTAGGTTTCTAACAAGTTATCAGTGGATTTGCATTCTTCTGATATTTGTAGATTAGTTTGTTGCACTCCAACCCTCCCACCAAGAACTGCTAGAAACACTGAAACAATAAAAGGGAGTTATTTGTTTGAAGGCTTTGAAGAACTACCAAGACAGGAGAAGCCAGGATCCCAGAGATAAAAGAAGTGCAGAGAAGCATATTCACCATGAAACACATTTTTTTTTCCCTTGAACTATTTGTAAATTAGAAGGGTAACTGCCACTGGTTCAGAAACCAATCAGACAGACAGAGCTGAGAAGTAAAGAAGCTGAGCAGAATTTCCAGAAATCTTAATGCATTAGAGAGACTGAAAGGGAGTTCGGGTCTCAGCAAGAAGAGAATGTCTGGTGTTTAATCCAGGAAATCCTGAAGGTCTACATGCTGTGAGTAAGAACAAAGTGAAATGCACCAACTCTTTAAGAATAATAATAAAGTTATTTAAGAATAATAAAGTTCATCCTCTTATTATTTAATCCCTGGCCAATTTCAATTTATGATTTGCTCTGAGCTACTGGTTCCAAATTTTTGGTCCACAAAACCTCAAGCGGCATTTGGTGCTTAGTGATGAATGATCTGGTTGTCAGAAGTAAAAATAAATCTCTAAGGATGATAACAAACTTTATCATTTATCGTAACAAATGATCATTACAAATTTTGAAATGTATGTTTTGACTTTAAATTTGAAAATCACTCAACATACCAGAAGATAAGACCAAGTGATAGAAAACAAGCAAAAAAAAAAAAACAGACACAGACCCATGGGGAATTCAGACATTTTAGTTAATGTTATCAGACACAAACTTTAAATTGTAGACACATGTACAAATATGATCATGAAATTAGATGGCAAATGGAAATCATCAATAAGGAAATTGAAGCAATAAAAGTAAATCTAATGGAAAATATAAAATTAAGTATGCTCTAAGTGTAATTAAGATTGTTTGATAACAGGATATTGAGAGCTGAAGAAAGGATAATTAAGCTGAAAGACAAGTCAAAAGCGAATAGACTAAAATTGAGGGAAAATATGATTAAGGCCATCTCATCCTCTGTCGCCCCCTTCTCCTCCTGCCCTCAATCTTTCTTAGCATTAGGGTGTTTTCTAATGATTCAGCTCTTTGCATCAGGTGGCCAAAGTATCTAAAGTTAACTTTTCTTTATTCCTTTCAATATTGTTTTTTCTGCTACTTTTTAGTATGGAATGATGTGGAATAAAAATCACTGAAAAGCTTTTCCTCCAAATCAAAATTAGGACCTGAACAATATGATTGTGCATTTTGGCCTTCTGTTCATTTTGTGATCTCTTACCTATTTGTCTTATGAAATCCCTGGGCTTTATGAGCCAGGACAGAAATCAGACTCTACCAGATCCCGACAGAAATAGTATATGGGAAAAGGCATAATCAATAGACACAGAAGCTATATCATATTCTGAGCAGATTTGCTTTCTATCTTCAAAGTCATTACTCAAACTCTGTGAACTTACATAAATAGTTTGTTTTACAGTGTAGATGGCAAATGTGTAGAAGAAGGTATCTTTAGATTAAAATAAACATCCGAGAATGGAATAAGAATTTATTCTTATCCAATCCATTTGAGTCTTTATAGCTAATTCAGTTTCCCATTCTCTATGGCTTATTTCTAAACTTTTCCCTTCTCCTAAATCTCACTTATACAGGAACTCTTTTTTCTAACATCTTTGGGAATTAAACCATTGCCTGCTCTATGTCAGATTTTTAGCACTAATCCCACACAATTTCTTTCACTTCTGTTCAACATTTCTTTCTCCCCTTGTGTCCTTGGGACAAAGTGCTCCTGAATTTAGCCAGCTCTTGCACCAGATACCCTGTGGACACATCTACGTAGCCCCCCTCCCTAAATTCTCAGCAGTTCTGATCTAGCAAGTATCTTCTTTCTGCTCTATAGTCAACCTCATCTTTTTATCTCCTCATCAGTATTTGGAAACGCTCAAGAACACAACATTGTAAATCAACTGAGCGACTGAACTGAACTGAACTGAATGATGTCTCAACCAGGGATTGAACCTTTCCCTGGTTGCAGCAGCATTACTGGTGATTAAGTTATAAATAACCATCAACTTTTATTTAGTATCTGCTATATTCTCAAGACACATAGTGTGTTAAATACAGTACAATCACAGAGAAGGAGGTTGGGATTAGCTGATGGAAACTATTAAAATACACCATGGATAAATAACAAGATCCTACTGTTTAGCACAGAAGACTGTATTCAATATCCCATGTTAAACAACATGATGAAAAAGAGTATTTCAAAAGAATGTATACACACATGTACAACTGAATCAGAACTGAATAACTTTGCAGCAGAAATTAGCACAATATTGCAAATCAACTATCCTTCAATATAAATAAAATGATCAAGAATCTCCTATCTTTAAAAAATGCCCTTGGCCCTATATATTCCTCCAGTTACCCCCATACCCCTAATTTTCCACCAAAAACTTATTGAAAATTTGCCTCATTCGTTCTCTCCCCTTTGTCACCACCACTAATCTCCAAGCCCATCGTGGCTCTCATTTCTCCCAGTATGGAGTTCGGGCTACTGTATATAAAGGCCCTAGTGACTCTGTGTGGCTGGACCAGTGAATGCTTTGTATCTCCTCCCACCCCAAACTTGGTGCTCCTTTCCCAGTGACCCCACATTCTACACAGTTGTTGGAGCCAGCAGTCTAGCAAGGAACACCACGGAGCTGGGAAGACACACCGCCTTTCTGGTTCACCAGCTACTCCCCATGGAATCCTGCGGTGTTTCACAGATGAAACAAATGCCAAGCACATTTCTAAGGCTTTTGAAATACTTTGGCAATTATCTCTGAGAATGTTGTATCCATTTATAATTCTACTGGAAGTGCATGAGAAGGCTGGATTTGACAACATTGGAATATTTTCACTTTTTTGTCTTGGCCAAAGTGGTGAGTGAGAAATGGTATTTCATGTTTCTGAGTTTCAAAAAGACTAGACTCTTTTTTCACATAGTTCTTGGCCCTTGTGTATTGACCCTTTGAGGGGTTTGCATTTTATCTGATTTCCTTTTACTATCTATTTCTTATTGATTTGCAAACACCCTAAAACTTGATATAATTCTCTTGAATAAGTTTTTCACCTATAGGATATACCCAAACTATACTTTGTCTGCTATATATTATGTATATATACATATATATATATATATGTATATATACATATATTTAATACAGTCAAATTAAGTTAGCTCAGGATCTGGTAGAAAATCACAAATCACAAACTGTCATAAATAAAATATCAGCACAATGGTAGACCCAACTTTGGGGCTGAGTAGACAGTAATAGGGCCAATGAATTATGTCTTTCTCAGATTGAAGAAGAACCTTGAGTGTATTACTAGTTCATTCTAGAACAAACACTACATTGCTTTTTAATGAAGCTCAGAGTTATTGATTTTAGTGAGTCTTCAAGCCAAGAAGATTGTAGTCTGACTTTATAGTGAACTGAGAGGTGCTTCTAATCTCACCCCTTGGGTGTATCTGTCACTTTGATGAATGTCTCTCAGATCTTCCTCCTGGGCTGAGTCATGGGCAATAATAAATGATGGGGAGGGAGGTGGGGTACACTCTTCTCCAGTAGCAGATTTGGCACCTACTCACCTGGGGATTTCATCTTTCAGTGTCCTATTTTTTTGCCTTTTAATACTGTTCTTAAGGTTCTCAGGGCAAGAATACTGAAGTGGTCTGCTATTCCCTTCTCCAGCAGACCACATGTTGTCAGAACTCTCCATCCATCTTGGGTGGCCCTACACGGCATGCCTCATGGTTTCACTGAGTTAGACAAGGCTGTAGTAGGTGATCAGTTTGATTAGCTTTCTGTGATTGTGGTTTTCAGTCTGTCACCCACTCCAGTGTTCTTGCCTGGAGAATCCCAGGGATAGGGAAGCCTGGTGGGCTGCCGTCTATGGGGTCACACAGAGTCAGACACTACTGAAGTGACTTAGCAGCAGCAGCAGCAGCAGCAGCCCTTTGATAGATAAGGGTAAGAGGCTAGTGGAAGCTTCCTGATGGGAGAGACTGACTGTGGGGGAAAATGGGTCATGTTCTGATGGGCAGGGCCATGCTCAGTAAATCTTTAATCCAGTTTTCTGTTGATGGGCTGGGCTGTGTTCCCTCTTGTTGTTTGACCTGAGTCCAAACTATGGTGGAGGTAATGAAGATAATGGTGAACTCCTTCAAAAGGTCCCATGCATGCACTGCCACACTCAGGGCCCCCAACCCTGCAACAGGTCACCACTGACCCACACCTCCGCCAGAGACTCCTGGACACTCATGGGCAAGTCTGGGTCAGTCTTTTGTGGGGTCACTGCTCCTTTCTCGTGGGTCCTGGTGCACAGAAGGTTTTGTTTGTGCCCTCCAAGAGTCTGTTTCCCCAGTTCTGTGTAAGTTCTGTAATCAAATCCCACTGGCCTCCAAAGTCGAATTCTCTTGAGGGTTCTCAGTCCCGTTGCCAGATCCCCAGGTTGGGAAATCTGTTGTGGGTCCTAGAACTTTCTTAACAGTGCGAGAATTTATTTGGTATAATTGTTCTTCAGTTTGAGTGTCTCTATCGGGGCTCTGAGTCCTGGTGCACACAAGGTTTTGTTTGAGCCCTCCGAGTGTCTCTGGCAGGTATGGGGTTTGATTCTAATTGCGATTTTGCCCCTCCTACCATTTTTCTAGGGGTTCTCCTTTGCTCCTGGACATGGGGTATCTTTTTTTGCTCGCATCCACAAAAAGGGGCTTCCCTGATAGCTCAGTGGGTAAAGAATCCACCTGTAGTGCAGGAGACCCCAGTTTGATCCTTGGATTGGGCAGGTCTGCTGGAGAAGGGATAGGCTACCCACTCCAGTATTGTTGGGCTTCCCTTGTGACTCAGCTGGGAAAGAATCCGCCTGCAGTGTGGGAGACCTGGGTTCAATCCCTGGGTTGGGAAGATCCCCTAGAGAAGGGAAAAGCTACCCACTCCAGTATTCTGGCCTGGAGAATTCCATAGACTTTACTTCATGAGGTCACAAAGAGTCAGACATGACTGAGTGACTTTCACTCTTTCTTTACAAGTATATAATCTAAGTCCTAAAAAACAATAATATGCAGAAATCTGGATTAAGCAAGAGATGGTTTTCAGCTCTTCTCAGATTGATACCACGTGGTTCCCTGGGCTGCTCTTATTCCAGCTCTCTCCACCCTTTGCTGGAAGATGAATCTGACCTTTCCAGACTTGGTCCTGCAAAAATTCCCCGCCAAGCTCAGTTACACAGAGTGAGCTGGTAAGTCTCCCCAAACCTTGATTTTTGGCACTATCATACTCTACAGACTCCAAATAAAAAGAGCAGGTTTAGGATACCTAGTTTAATATCTGGCAGTTATTCCACATAAAAAGTATTCATTCCTTTTCCAAACTTTGAAAGATAATAATAATTCATTTTGTTTGTGTTATTCACTGGTTATGATTTATAGATCCCATATATAAGTGGAACCACACAGTATGTCTTTGCCTGAATTATTTCACTTAGTATAGTGCCTTCCAAGTCCATCCATGCTGCTTCAAGTGGCAAAACTCCATTTATTCTTAAGGCTGAGTAGTATTCCAATATATAAGTATATATACCACACTGTTATCCATTCACCTGTTGATGGACACTTACTTAGGTTGCCTCTAGACTCACAGACTAAGAAAGTAATTTAGGTGGCTCAGACAATAAAGAATCTGCCTGCAATGTGGGAGACCTGGGTTTGACCCCTGAGTCAGGAAGAACTTTTCAGAGAAGGGAATGGCAACCCACTCCAGTATTCGTGGCTGGAGAATTCCATGGACAGAAGCAGGCTATAGGCCATGGGGTCACAAAGAATTGGACATTGCAGCACACAGGCAGTCTTTAGTGTTTATCAATGGGGAGAAATAAGGGGAAGGAGCAATATAGAGGTAGGAAAAAAGGCATTATTGTGGGATTATATGAAAGTACATGTGTGAAACCTGTAAACTGTAAAGCACTGTAGAATTTAAAGAATCTTTCATTATATAAAAAAATAAAGATACTAATAATTCAGTGAATCTACCCTGGAAAGATGGAATGTAAGCACCTCAGTACCTGGCTGAAAGCTCTCCATCCCCAGATGGATCCTTTTTCAGACAGGATCTTTTCCCCTCCAAGTCCTCCCCTAAAGAAAGTACAGACCCCAATACACTCTGACTTGCCTTCTGATTTTCCTAGAAGTCCTGGCTCCACCCCCACTCAACTCAGGCTGAGAAAACCCTGTCTTTTGTCCAACATTCCAGCCCAAATGTCCCAGAAGGCATCATATTCCCATATAGAACTGAGCAACACAGCATCCCTGAGCCTCAAAAAATGCTTCTACTCCATGCACCTCTGATTCCAGGGTCCGAATTTTAATGATAGCTAAGAAGCCAGCCAATGATCCTTGGAGCCTAAAAGCACTGATGTGACCACCCTCCACATATGACCACCCACCACACTCACTGCATGTTTTACTAGCTGGCGAGAGGCAGGCTCAGCCTGGCCTTCCCTTTGTTCCAGGCTCTCCAGGCATTGGCGGTGATCACAAATCCACCAGGCTCAGTCCCAGTCCCTCAGCCTCCTGGCTGACAGGTCTCACCTGGAGCTCTGCTAAGGCAGGGTTGGACCTGCCTGCTGGTACCCGGCTTCCCTCACATCCCATCTAGGGCCAAGGCTCCACCCTCCCACAGTCTGTGGCTCAGTCCCTGCTCACTGGCACATGGCCCTGGCCTGACACACACCAGGGCTCACGGCTCTCCAGACGACAAGTAAATGCCCCCATCCTCTGGGTCTGCCCCCGATGCCGGCCACCATACACAGGGTTTCTGAGACTCCCGGAGAGAAAGGGATTCCACTGATTGGGCACTGGATGTTTGGAGGAAGAAAGCATCTTGGAGAATCAGAAATCACGTAAGTGATAATCAGAAAGACTCCTTTCTGTACCAGATGATGGAAAGAGAAAACCCAGTATGAGCAATCGAGATAGCTAAGCTTATGTTTGCAATTATGATCTGCCCAAGAGAGCTTTTTTAGTGAGGCAGATGCCACCTGCAATTTGTGGGAAGGGGGATTAAATATTTGTTTCAAATCCCCAGAACATTGGTTTGCGATTGCAATTCCAAGGGTAAAATGGAGAGAAACAAATTCCGCCAATATGCAGCTCTGCATTCTACCAGCTCAAGCCCCACACGTAATTCTTAGAATTAAAAAGGAAAGGCCAAACTGGCTAAAGAGCATTCATGTCTGATTCATGTTGCCTTTGGAGTGGTAAAAAGTGCTTAGCTCTTTCGCATACAGAAGCCACTCTGATTAGTTCCTACAGGATTGTAGCACACAGAACAATGATAAAGGATTTGGTTGATGAGTTAAGCTATTAAACATTTATAACAGTGTATATTCATGCAGATCAATTCATATTTCTTCTCATGAAGTCTGATTATCTAAGATCAAATTGAGGAAGAAATTTTGTCATCATGCAGTGACTGTCAAAGATGATAATTGCCAAAATAGATAATTCAGGTAAAAATGGTCTTCATTTCATGCCTCAATTATGAATGTTCACTGATCCTTGCAATTTTCTGTTAAGAGGACAAAATAGAAAGCCATGCAGTCTAACCATGTGACAATAAGGATAATAAGTAAGAATGCTCAGTCTTCCTAATTTCGGCACATTGTTACTTCTTAGATTTTGAAGAAAATTTTACCATTTTCTCCCAACATCTCTTTCCTTTTTTTACCAATCTTGTAACCAAAATGACCAGTAAAACAAGAGACTATCTTGGAGATTTAAAATAAGATGACTATATGTATGTGTGTGTGAAATACTGAAGTATGAAAGGTTAAATGTAACTGGGGTAAGTTAGAGGGTAAATGAGTAGATAATGACTATATTCAAGTTCTGTGTTTCTTCCTATTTTATCTTCTAATAAGTGCCTATGGTATCATTTAGTTGTCATTTTCCATGATGATTGTTAAGATGTCTGACATTCTACTTTTCCTCATCCTATGTAACTTATATCAGAGTTTTCTTCAACTGCAAGTAATATAAAATTGAATAAAGTGGTAAACTAATTCAATTTTTTTCCATAAGCACCAGAAAGCTAGAGGTAAGCATTCTCAATGGAAAGAGCATCTCCAAACTGAACCTCCGAACCAAGTTCCTCCTCCCTTCCTGTTCTGAGACCCTTAATGAATGACTTTTATCCTCATGTTTACAGAATGGTTGCTGTGCCTCTAGCCATCACATTTCTATTTCAGATAGCAAAACAGAAAGGGGAAAAGGGCAAAAAGAATGTGCCAGCTGAGTCTGATACTTTGTATTAAGAAAAGAGCAGCTTCTCCGGAAACCCCAGCCACAATTTCTTATTGGGCCGAACTGTGTCCCATGGGCACCACTAGCTAGAAAGCAGCCTGGAAAATCGAGATTTTTAGCTGGACACATGGCTGCCCAGCCAACATAAAGAGTTTCCTTAGGGGGCTTTCCTGGTGGTCCAGTGGCTAAGACTGCACTCCCAACGTAGGGAGCCTGGATTTGATCCCTGGTCTGGGAACTAGACACATGATACAACTAAGACCCAATGCAGCCAAATAAATCAATAGATATATTTAAAAAAAAACACCAACTGTTTCCTTAGAAATGGAAGAAGAGAGGTAATAAGTGTGGGTAGACTAAATGCAGTGCCTTCTGCAGTCCCTGCTATGTTAGGGTATATCTCTACAGTTATATAGTTATGACTGAGAGATACAGAGACTCATCTATTTGTGGTCTGAGAAGAGGGAGCTGTGATCCAGAAGGGAGTCATCAAACCCTGTCTGGCTAGTGAGTGGCGGTGCTCACGGGATGGTCAGATGAGCCCCCGGAGAAGGCTCTGGTGCATCTGCTGAGGCTGCTAGTGCGTCTTCTCTGGGTGTCCTGGGAGGAGAGCGGGTGGGAGAAAGGCAGAGGGTGACCCCAGAGAGCAGGGTCTCTCTCCAGGAGAGGGAGAATGACGTATGTTACCACGATGAAGGCTCACTCCTGCATGGGGCTTCAGATACCACGTCACTATTCCCCTTGATACCATGTTCATCAGGACAGAGTGTACTTTCCTGAAGCTCTGAAATCAGAACAGTGTCTAATTCTTCCACAGGACACTGATGACCCCAGGAAGGCCAGTGATGGTTATATAAATGCAAGAATATATCTGAATGTACTGGGAACTAAGTTAGATTTTTTTTTTTACCTGACTCTGCAGCAGGTGTTATGTTGGGGTCTTCATCTGTAGGGTCTACCTAAGCTTGTGGAAACCCTGTAAAGCAGGAATCACTAACCCCGTTGTACACAAGTGTACCATGGATGAGGCAGATCTCCTGCTGATCCAACCCTCTTGTCTACAGCTCTGTATTATTCACGGTTCTTCAGAGAAACAGAACCAGTAAGATGCATAAAAATTCCTTTGTGTGTGGGGTGTGTGTGTGTGTGTGTGTGTGCACATGTACACGCATATGTGTGTACATGTCCATCCAAAAGGCAGGGGAGAGGAGAAATGAAGAAACTGAGCTGCCTGCTGATCAGGTTAGAACCTCGTAATCCGGCCATGCCTGAACTGGATCTCTGCTCTGGGCGCCATTAAATTCTGTTTACATTAATTAAGCTGTAAAAAACTGTGAGTTGGGTTTCTGTTGGGGTAGAATCTTTTCAACTACACTTAATAAGCATCTTTTCTTCCCCAGCTGCCAAATAATAACCACTCTACACATTTCCTTCTGAGGGCTTCTCCCTTCAGCATACACGCGGCATCCCCCGTCAGGGGTAGTGGTGGGGAGAACAAGTCACAAAAAACAAAGCCTGCACAGATACACTCACACGTGGTTTCTAGCCCTGAGAGGACTGTCCCTGCAAGGGCCTGTGCATGTAATTTTGAAGTCATGATTTAGAAAACTGTACTTGTACTCTTTTTATATAAAATATGGACCTTCTCACTTTCTCTTCATAGCTCCTCATTTTGGGGTTCTTTGCCAAAGAAAGAAAATTGAGGTTCTCAGTAGAATAGTCGATATGCTCAGATGGTGTTAAACTGTTTTGCGTTAGGAGAATAAGTCGTTTCCATCTGTGATGACTCCCATTAGCTCCTTCCCTATGGTGGTCCTCATAAGAGAGTCAGAGGTCATCTATGTCATCTCCAACCACTACTATGGCAACAGCATCCTGAAGGAAGCACGTTCCTTCTGACTTAGCCCACTGCGAAACCCTCTGCCTCGTTTCTATCCCTCTATGAGAATAAACTCTCCTTTCGCAGTATGCTTTCTTCATGCAGTCATGTTAAAATACAACCAATTTATTCTCTCTTTAAAATATTCATTTTTAAATATTCATAATTTCTAGAACTCATTGGCCATGTTTCCAAGAAAACTATCTAATTATATGATACATATTGACCATATTCAATATGCACAAAGCCACATTTATTCTTCAGAAAGTAATTTAGTAGCATAAATTGAGGACAAGTGAATTTGAACATCTAGAAATAAATGTGGAGTTCTTTATTCCTCAACTATTTTCCAAAATGATTGTCCTTGCATCCCAGAATTTTAAATCTGGCTAAATAAGGGAAAGTTTAAATTCCTCTTAATCATCTCAAATGTGTCACCAGGTCCCATAACTTCTCTTTCTGAGCAGGGCATTCTCCCCCATTGACCAGCCTCTGCTAGCACTTAGCACCTCCCAAATCCAAAAGTAGCAGCTAATTTATAGGCCATTTTGTTTTTACTTCTGCCTAGTTCTGTAGCAGATTGTTAAGAACCATTTAAATCACTGGCAAAAAATGATCAATCTTAAGTTGACGCTATTAGAACCAATTATTAAAAGCATGTTTAATAATTTGTTTTGTTTTTCTTGCTTTCCTTTGGGCTCCAAGAAGGAGAAAAGGTTTATGTACTAGATTATATGATAAGCACCTTGGTCTTTGACCTTCTTTCCCAAAGTGGGGAGTCACGTGGCTAATCAGGGGTCACACAGATTGTTTTTGAGTTGGAAGATGGCTTTGATAAAGGTGAAAATAGCCACATTCAGAATGGACAGAGTTACGCGTGGGCATTGACTCAAGTGTGGGAATGGGGATTTCCTTCACACATGACACTTGAGGAACCTCAGCGAGCGCCTAGTGAGCTTTTATTTGTGAGTCTGCAAACAGCTGTGGCTATAAAGATATGTTATAGTCTCCAGGGATTATCTTTGGAAAAGCACATAGGATCCGAGAGATTGCTAAAGCATAAAATAAAAAGATACTCTTTTTTTTTTTCATTAAAAAAGATTGGGTAAGAGGAAAACCAGCCAAACACCTAGGCATAGACAGTAAAATTTAACACATACAAGTACTGGAAGGAATGAAAAATAATCCATTTGTACCCGCTTTCACAATCAAAAGGGACTCAGTCCAGAAATCTGCAGAGCTTTGTATGGAATTTATTCAAGAAGATGGAACCAATTTATTCCAGCTATTATCGCAAGCCGGAAAGATCAGAGGGGAGGCAGCAGATAGGGCCCATCTGCAGCAAAAGTCATTTTTCCATCCTGTGGCCCCCTCTCAGCAGCTTAGCAAGTCTGACCCTGAGGTCTTAGAAGAGAAACACAAATCCACTGGAAAGTTAGCCAGCACCTCAAGCCAGTAAGCTGAAGATGTAACCAGACCTAAGTCTTGTCAACAATTGACCAAGACAATTATCTCTGGACAAAGAAAAAAAAAAGATTTTGGAAGAGGCTTTCAGTATGATCATAATAAAACTAAGCAAAATTGAAAACATAAATTGCAAGGTATTAATATAACTCTGTTTGGAACTTTGCTTTCTGGGACCTTAATTACTTAGTCATCTTAATTCTTCTTATATTTTATCTAATAAGCCAGTAATGTGGTTATTTTTGCTATTATTGGTAATATCGAGGGAATACTACTATGTATATGCAATTTCACTGGCAACTGAACCCAGTAACAATGCCATCACAATTTCTGATTTTGCAGAGAGAGGATCTGAGCTTTCAACAGTTCATGTAAAGTGTCCAAAATACACAGAGCGAGTGGTGAGGGCAGTGATCAGAGTCAGGTTGAGCCCAGAGTCAAGCTCTGCACCTCTGTGCACCCCTGCCTCCCAGATTTCTTAAATCCCTCCTGGGATTTAAACTAAGAAGGATCTTGAAACAAATGTCACTAATTCCACCTCTGCTGGAGGCGTGACTTGAGTAGTTGCAGAAAATACTCCTCCTGAGTGGGGATTTTTCCTCCAAAATGTTTCAGTCTACTATTGTAGCAGGCACTTAAACTCAGTGTGCACAGGGCCAGGCAGGTAACCTGAATGTGTAATTTCTCTGAATATATGAAGACACACTTGCACACATCTTCACCCATCTGGTAGGCTGTCTTTTTGTTCTGTTGATGGTTTCCCTCACTGTGCAGAAGCTTTTTAGTTTGACGTAATCCCATTTGTTTATTTTTTGTTTTTCTTTTCCTTGCCTGAGGAGACAGATCTAGAAAGATATTGCTAAGAATCATGTCAGAGTGTACTGCTTATGCTGTCTTCCAGGAGTTTTATGGTTTCTTATGTTCAAGTCAAATCCCTTTTGAGTCAGTTTTGATGTATCGTCTGAGATAATGATCTAGTTTCTTTTCTATTTTTTTTACATGTGGTTTTCCAGTTTTCCCAACACCACTTATTGATTAAGAGGCTGGTCTTTCTCCACTGACTACTCTTCTGTCATAAACTGTCTATATGTGCGTGGGTTTATTTCTGGGATAAAGAAGATGCAGAATATATAAAAACTGAGATGCTACTCAGCCAGGAAACATGAAATTTTGCTATTTTCAACAACATGGGTGAACCCCGAAGGCATTGTGCTAAGTGAAATAAGTCAGTGGGAGAGACAAAGGCCATGAGATTTCACTCACGTGTGAACTAGGAAAAAACCAATAAACAAACACATGAAAAAAGAAAATAGATGAACAAACCAATCAAAAAAAGAACACATAGATAGAAAGAATAGGGAGACGGAGGAGAAAAGGGGGATAAGAGTAAAGGTGGCCAAGTGTATGGTGACGGAGAATGCAATGTTGGTGGTGAGCACCCCGTAGGATGTGCAAAGTTAGAAATAAAATGGTGAATGTGTGGAATTTGTGATATAAATCAATGCTTGTTGTTGTTTAGTTGCTAAGTCATGCCCGACTCTTTTGTGACCCCATGGACCATAGCCCACCAGGTTCCTCTGTCCATGGGATTTCCCAGGCAAGAATACTGGGGTGGGTTGCCATTCCCTTCTCCAGGGATCTTCCTGACACAGGGATTGAACCCGTGTCTCCTGCATTTCAGGTGGTTTCTTTACCACTGAGCCACGGGGGAAGCGTTAAGTCAATGCTACCTCAAATAAATACATAAAAATACAAGAAGAAGAGGACTGTATCTACACACACACACACACACACACACACAACCACAGTTATTCAAATCCACTTCTGTAACACACTATAGGCTGATCAAAGGAAAGCACTCCACAATCAAGACTGCCCTGATGGGCAAGGGTTTATGACCCTATGTTTGAGGTGAGCAATAAAATCAAGTGAGAAAAGTGCTTATTTAATAATTGGCTAAAAGCACAAATAGTGAAGAAGATTCAGACTTTGAGGTACAATTGTGAATGCACCGAATAAGTGGGTTGTAAATGGATATACTTTCACAAGATTGAAAAGGCAAACTAGGGGAATGAAGTAATAAAATTACACTTTTATACTGAGGACTATTACACTGAGCAGTAGTGGAGTAAAAATTGGGCCACTTTAATACTCTAAATAGATGCACTGTTGAATGCTGTTGTTTGTAAAGACTTCTCAGTTTTTTCAGAGATTAAAGCCTTTTGTTCCTACCTGATGTGAACAACCTGCAGTCGTGGTAAATGAAAAACTGGGATGCAAAAATGAAAGGTCCACTCACGCAAACTACTTGAGCATTTGAATCTATTCTGTAGCATGTTTACTGAGAAAGATAAGGTTCGGAGCTTCTGTAATTCATCTTTGTTTAAACTGTAAGATATCCTGGCAATGAATTTAAAATGACCAGGAAATGTATTTACCAGCGTTGGAGTCTATTAAGGTACAATATAAATGTAAGCTGGCAATTGGGATTTATCATGATCACCAGGGCACTTTAATGCTAATAAAGTAGCTACCTGTCAGAATCACTGTTTTGAAAGGAGTAATCTTTTATTTTTTTCATTTTTATTATTTTTGCTTTGACTTACCAGTGTTAGACTTTATTATTGTCTGTTATGGAGATAGGGATTTGGTTCTTATACTTTTAGCATACATGATTCCTCTCTCCTCTCCTCGCATAACGTTTATGCCACAACTGTTGGTGACATCAGATTCCAAGCTTGCATTATTATGACCAGTAACTATTGTTTTCTGCTTAGCTAAGTGGTGTACTTTGATTAGGCTCCCTTTGCCTTTTTAATGATTTTTTTTAAAGTTTTTAATTGGAGGATAATTGCTTTAATTGGAGGATAATGTTGTATTGGTTTCTCCCACACAATCACATGAATCAGCCATAAGTATACATCTGCCTCTACCACAACCTCACTCCCCCCGCCGGGCCCCATCCCATAACTCTAGGTTGTCACAGAGCGTGGTGCTGGTTGAGCTCCCTGTGTTACACAGCAACTTCCCACTGGCTGTTTGACACATTGTAATGTGTTTGTTTCAATGTACTCTTTCAATTCATCCCACCATCTCTGTTCCCCGCTCTGTACACTGTCTGCATCTTTATTCCTGCCCTGCAAATAGGTTCATCAGCACCATTTTTCTAGACTCTATGCTGCTGCTGCTAAGTCGCTTCAGTCTTGTCCGACTCTGTGTGACCCCATAGACGGCAGCCCACCAGACTCCCCCGTCCCTGGGATTCTCCAGGCAAGAACACTGGAGTGGGTTGCCATTTCCTTCTCCCATGCATGAAAGTGAAAAGTGAAAGGGAAGTCGCTCAGTCGTGTCTGACTCTTAGCGATGCCATGGACTGCAGCCTTCCAGGCTCCTCCGTCCATGGGATTTTCCAGGCAAGAGTACTGGAGCGGGGTGCCATTGCCTTCTCTGAGACTCCATATATATGCGTTAGTATATGATATTTACTTTTCTCTTTTTGACATATTTCACTCTGTATGATGGGCTCTAGGTTCATCTGCCTCAGTAGAAGTGACTCAAATCTGTTCCTCTATCTGGCTCTGTAATATTGCATTGTATATATGTACCAGTTTCTTTATCCATTCATCCATTGATGGACATCCAGGTTGCTTCCATGTCCTGGCTATTGTAAATAGTGTTGCAATGAAGTTTGGGGTACATGTGCCTGGTTCCCCTATCTTTAAATATAAAGAGTTATTTTTCCTATAATTAATAGCTTTTCTGCCCTTTCATTTCCATAGATTTCTGTGTAACCCTCACAAGGTCTTCCCACTTCCTTCAAATACTTCTGTGGTGCTTCCCGCCTGGGCCAGTGATCCCATGCGTCTGTTGGTTCCGTCTTGTTTCCACCTGCTTCTCTCTGGGGAGGGTCCCCTGCCCCCTGGGGTGAATGCCCAGCTGTCATCCTGAGAACACTGGACTTTTACTTTAGCTGCCTTTGCTTGTCTGTTCCTTACTGCCACAGAACATTGTGTAACAGTGAATTTACATCGATGTAAATTTTCTGTTGTAAATGTAAATTTTCAATTTTATACTGTAAACGGAAAAAGGAGACATAAAAAGAGATAGGATTGTATCAGAAGATGTCCATGTGAGGGCTGGGATGCAGGGACAACGTCCTGTGAAGCTGGAGGATTGGACTGACGCATTTATAAGCCAAGGAGTGCCAGAATCCCAGAAAACCACCAAATCTGCAAAGAGGCAAAGGAGGATCACCCTACAGTTTTCAGAGACAACATGTCCCTGCCAAAACCTTAAATTCAGACTTCTAGCCTCCAAAACTTTGAGACAATAAATTTCTGTTGTTTTAAAGCCACTCAGGTTGTGGTCCATCCTTGATTGTGGCAACTGTGGAAACGAAACTGTGGAAACAGTGGAGAACTAGAAATAAGCCTAATCGGTACAATTATCAAAGACATTGCCATTTATATTGGTTATATCTTTTAATACCATTCCTTAACTCTCAGAAGTGACTCAGTGTGGATGAAAAATATTAGAGGCTCATTCTGCACCTTGTGTCTGCTGCTGCAGCTGCTAAGTCGATTCAGTCATGTCCGACTCGACTCTGTGCAACCCCATTGACGGCAGCCCACCAGGCTCCTCTGTCCATGGGAGTTTCCAGGCAAGAGTACTGGAGTGGGTTGCCATTGCCTTCTCCAGTACCTTGTGTCTAGCCAGCTTCAACTCACTTTTAATTCCAAGTGTTCCCCTTGTTAAGCATGTGAGTGAGGGGTATAAAGAGTTAAAAGATAAAGTGAACAGCGTTTTAGTGTGAGGTGCTAATTAAAAAAAAAAATCATTGAGATAGAAAAAGCGTAGGCCATGTGTACTTAGTTGACATACAGGAAAACTAGTTGTTTCAATTCACAGTTTAGCTAATCAGCTTGTGAATGGTCAAAAGATCCAGGGACACTTAGTAGAGACTCGAATAAGAGAAGCTGCTGCTGTTGCTAAGTCGATTCAGTCATGTCTGACTCTGTGCGACCCCATAGACGGCAGCCCACCAGGCTCCCCATCCCTGGGATTCTCCAGGCAAGAACACTGGAGTGGGTTGCCATTTCCTTCTCCAATGCATGAAAGTGAAAAGTCAAAGTGAAGTCGCTCAGTCGTGTCCGACTCCTAGCGACCCCATGGACTGCAGCCTACCAGGCTCCTCCACCCATGGGATTTTCCAGGCAAGAGTACTGGAGTGGGGTGCCATTGCCTTCTCTGCAACAAGAGAAGAGGACTCTGTGAGTTCCCATTCTTCCAGCTTGTAGCTGAGCCAGGCTTCAATCAGGGCCATGCTGGATGTCTAAGACCCAGATAGAAACACCAGGTCTTACTGGCTTGAGAAATGAAATGACAGAGTTCAAAGTAAATACAGAAGCTAGAAAGAGAGAAAGGAAATCCTGATATTGGGGTTTCCCTGGCGGCTCAGACGGTAAACAATCTGCCTGCCAAGTAGGAGACTCGTGTTTCAGACACGACTGAGCGACTTCACTTTCACTTTTCACTTTCATGCATTGGAGAAGGAAATGGCAACCCACTCCAGTATTCTTGCCTGGAGAGTTCTAAGGACAGAGGAGCAAGACGGCTACAGTCCACGGGGTCGCAGAGATCAGACATGACTGAGCAACTAACACAGCACAGTGCCAGAGCCCCCAGTCCTGCGTATGAGCCACCCATATCTCTGACGGACTCCGCAGTCCTATGCGTGGTCCTACTCTGCGTGTGTAGTCACGCGTGTAAACTAAGCTAGGTTCATCCAGGGAGAAAGGAGCTGCATGCGACTTGAGCTACTGCCATTTCTATGAAGACAGGGTAGGGAATTTGAGTTTAATAAAACAAAGAGAGTAAATCAGGACTTTCCAGAGGAACATGTCAAGATTCTGAATTCTGAACATTCAGAACATCAGAATTTTATGATGTCTCAGTCACACCCAAGATACAATCCAAAATTACCAGACATACAAAGGAAAAGACAATGTGAATGCATACTCAAGAGAGAAAAGGCAATAAATGGAGACCTACTTCTCTTTTAAAATATTAATAAATTAAAAGAAAAAAATGAAAAGAAACAAAGCACACAGCTATATCTACTGGGCTTTCTGGCACATAGCAACTAGGCAGAGCCTTCTGCCACAAAGTACTCACAAAATGCTCTTTTTATTTTCACAGTTCCACTGTTTAATGGTCCGTACTTCAAGCCCTCATCAGTTAACTTTATCCTTTATTATTAGAGTGATGGACAAGGACAGCCTGAGATTGAAACAGTAGGAAAGAGGAGGGAAAGCTGTTTTGTTTTCCTAGTTTGGTGAGTTTGCTTTAACTTTGAGGTTATATGACATTTAGGGAGATGCTGATGGACAATTTTTCCGAGCTTTGGGGATTCTGCTGCTCATTTGCCATGCTGTGTAGGAGTGAGCAGACGAGGTACCCTGTCACTGTCAAAGATTGTATCATGGCTCCATTTACCTCCAGGCCAGATTTTCTTCATTAATTTTACTCCATAAGAGCTTAAAAATGCCTGGGGGTCATCTGATCTCTTCTCATCTGTTGAGAACTAGTCCCAGAAAACTCAATAAGTTTACAAAGTTCAACAGCTTGTTAGTATCAGTTCAGTTCAGTTCAGTCACTCAGGCATATCTGACTCTTTGCAACCCCATGGACTGCAGCACACCAGGCTTCACCATCTATCACTGACTCCCGGAGCTTGCTCACACTTGTCCATTGAGTCGGTGATGCCATCCAACCATCTCATCCTCTGACATCCCCTTCTCCTCCCGCCTTCAATCTTTCCCAACATCAAGGTCTTTTCAAATGAGTCAGTTCTTCACATCAGGTGGCCAAAGTATTGAAGTTTCAGCTTCAACATCAGTCCTTCCAATGAATATTCAGGACTGATTTCCTTTAGGATGAATTCCTAAAGGAGTTTGAACTCCTTGAGTCCAAGGGACTCTCAAGAGTCTTCTACAACACCACTGTTCAAAAGCATCAATTCTTTTGTGCTCAGCTTTCTTTATAGCCCAATTCTCACATCCACACATGACTACTGGAAAAACCATAACTTTGACCAGACGGACCTTTGTCAGCAAAGTAACATCTCTGTTTTTGAATATGTGGTCTAGGTTTGTGATAGCTTTTCTTCCAAGGTACTGATAGTACTTCCAAGGTACGGTTAATATTAGTACTGGACTACAATACCACATTTCAGCATCCTTCCACAAATCATTTGATTAGCACATTAAACACAATTTTTTAACATGACTATCAGGTACCAAGAATCATCCTGGGAGATGGAAGTACATTAGTGAAGATGATGGAGAAGTTCTCTGCCCTCAATCTATACTCACCAATTCTATCTTGGAAGTTATTTATCACTTGGCTTGGAGTTTTAATCAACTGATAAACACATTATTATTATGATCACTTTTGATAAAAGAATTCCTTTGCTTGATTTTCCTAACGTGTTATTCCTCTACCCCTCATTATAAGAAGTTAAGTAAAATGAAACATTGAAAAAAAAATGATACCTATTTAACTTTTGCAATAACTAGGCTGGCTTCTGGGCATTACTCCCCTTCATTCATGCTGTATCTATTAATCATTCATTCATGTGACAACGAGCCCATTAAAGATCATTTGAAATTATACAAGTTATACTCCATGGAGTGTGCTCTATTCCAGAGTCATTTAGACGTCTTTTACTTGCTCTCCTCCTGCTTCTTCATTCAGTGCTGAGAACACAGAAAACAACTGAACAGAATGGGCCATTACTTTCTACTTACTTCTTTTGGTAAAATTCACTGTGATCTAGTAGAAACTAGTTTCCCCCAAATTAAAAATAAACATTTTGCCTATTAACATGAGAGTCTTGCTACTTCTCAGTTTGTCTTCTCTTTCTTGAAACTCGACTCGTGATATTTAGCCTTCACTAATTGGCTGTAACTATTAAAATTGAATTCAACTAAACTGCAAATGCAATGTAGACACTAAAATAACATGGTTCTTCATTTGCTCTAAAGAGATTGAATATGTAATTGTGTTTGTATGTGTATATGTGGCTATTTTATTAACCTAGGCATCAAAATGAAGAGAACATAAGTTTTTAGAATGAACATGTGGATTAATATTTATGATACAGTGGGCAATTATTACTTCTTATTTATGTGCTGCAAAGAAGCCCTAATCTTTAATCTGCACCGTTGTACTATTAAATGTCCAACACCCAAAACCTAAAAATCAATGGATGTGTGCGTGTTCTGTCTCTCAGTTGTGTCTCACTCTTTGTGACTACCATGGACATAGCCCGCCAGGCTCCTCTGTCCATGGAATATTTCAGGCAAAAATACTGGGATGGGTTGCCATTTCCTACGCCGGGGGATCTTCCAAAACCAGGAGTCAAATACATGTCTCTTTTGTCCCCTGCATTAGCAGGCAGATTCTTTACCACTCTGCCACCTGAGAAGTCCCAAACATGAATTGGCCAATACTTTAAAACATTAATTAGGCCATTCTTCAATTTACTCAATAAAAGAGTGTTGCTAATAGAATTTTACTGACTCTTCTAGTCCCTTAATTTGTACATATATTCATATAACAACAGGAGGAAGAAAGTACCTTGATGATTTATCAACCCTTGAGGATATTTTTCAGGTTCTCTTCAAAGTTTCCTTGTCTCTCCATTCCAAAAGTGAATCACTATTTCTAATAAGATTAGATTTCTAGTCAAAAGAGCAGAATATGCCCCAAAAACTCTGCCCTCCACTAAAAAGGAAAAAGTAGAAGCACACACACACCCCACTACAGGTTAAATTTATTTTAATTAAGGTAATGCATCCTTGGATGTGTCTACAGAGAGAAGCCAAATGTTTAGGCCTCTAAATATTCTAGAATTAGAAGCAATAGTGAAGACTCAGATATGCAGATGATACCACTCTAACGGCAGAAAGTGATGAGGAACTAAAGAACCTTTGTATGAGGATGAAAGAACAGAGTGAAAAAGCTAGCTTAAAACTCAATATTCAAAAAAACTAAGATCATGGCTTCCATTCCCATCACTTCATGGTAAATGGATGGGGGAAAAGTGGAAGCAATGGCAGACTTTATTTTCTTAGGCTCCAAAATCACTGTGGGCTGTGACTGCAGCCATGAACTTAAAAGAAACTTGTTCCTTGAAAGGAAAGCTATGACAAACCTATACAGTATATTAAAAAGCATATTAACTTTGCTGACAAAGGTCCATACAGTCAAAGCTATGGTTTTCCCAACAGTCATGTATAGATGTGAGAGTTGGACTGTAAAGAAGGCTGAGTACTAACTGAAGGCTGAGTGCTAATTGCAGGCTGAGTGCTTTTGAACTATGGTGTTGGAGAAGACTCTTGAGAGTCCCTTGGACAGCAAGGAGATCAAACCAGTCAATCCTATAGAAAACCAACCCTGAATATTGATTGGAAGGACTGATGCTGAAGCTCCAATACTTTGCCCATGTGATGTGAAGACCCTAATGTTGGGAAAGATTGAAGGCAAAAAGAGAAGAGGGTGGCAGAGGATCAAATGGTTAGATAGCATCACCGACTCAATGGATATGAATCTGAGTGAAGTCTGGGAGATAGTGATGGGCAGGGAAGCCTGGCGTGCTGCAATCCAGGGTGTTGTAAAGACCAGGACATGACTGACCGACAAGTGGAGGCTCACATTTAATTTGCTCAGAGAAACAGCAGCAGAACTCAGCCCCCTTGTTGTAGACCATAAAATGACTCCTTACATGAAGTGAGGTCTAAGTCTGAGGGGTTTTTTCTCATAAGCAGAAGTTGAACATGCCCTGTGAACCTGCCGTATTGTAAGGAAGTCCAAGCTGTCCCACACAGAGAATTTTACCTTCAGTCGAATTCCAGGCCCCCAGCTCAAAGCCAGCATCATGCAGCCAACATTGAGAGAATGAATCCTCAGATGACTCTAACTTCTGGGCCTTCCACGTGAGGACCTGGATGCTGTGGGGTAGAGACCATTGGTCTCTGAGATTACCTGTTTAAGTTGCAAACCCACAGAATCTCTGATCATAAGGAATATTTGCTTTATTCTGCTGAGTTTTAGAGTATCTGTTACATAGTTTTAGTAACCATTCATAATTTAGCTGTTTATATATAATTTCAGTTCAGTTCAGTTCAGTTGCTCACTTGTGTCCATCTCTTTGCGACCCCACAAACTGCGGCACGCCAGGCCTCCCTGTCCATCACCAACTCCCAGAGTCCACCCAAATTCATGTCCATTGAGTCGGTGATGCCATCCAACCATCTCATCCTCTGTCATCCCCTTCTCCTCCTGCTCTGAATCTTTCTCAGACTTCAGAATAAGATTATGATTTATTTTCTCCCAGTATTTTCATTAGAGAAAAATGCAAGTAGATATACACCGTGCTGGCTCTGCTGGTCTTTTTCTTTGATGACTTTTGTCAATACTCATTTGCTATTTAAATTTATGTAGATAAATTGTGATACTTTTCACATCCAATTTTTCTCAAGATACTTTTTTCCTTAAGATTCATTATATCTGTGAGGTCAAGAGCATGTCTCTCACACCTATGCCTGTATTCTCCCCAAGCCCAAGGTTTGATTAGGTGCTACTTTCTGTATGAGAGGTTGCTACAGCACTTATTTTCCCCACCATCCACACGTACAATTTTGTCTTCAAAATAAGTAAAGTTTTAAGACCAAGTCTAAATCATTTCCACATGAACCAGAAATTAGAAGGTATATGGAAAAGGAACTCAAGTCTGAATACAGAATCTTCTCTTTTTATTTATTTGAAAGTTGACTTTACATAAATTCTATAGTTCTATAAAGACATATGATAGGCTGTTCTTTGTGTAGCTTTATTTCTCTGAATAAATGACTATTTTTGGAGTCATTTAGCCATTTTTCCCGAAGTCAATATTGTTAGTGCAGTCATCTAAATAGCAACACAAACAGCAATTACTGTGGTTACTTGTCAGCCACCATTCATGGCTGGATATTTCTAGTATTTTCTTTAGATTTCTCTCAAATCCACTGACTTCACAAATCATGAGGATTTGATGTTGTCACTCACACCAATTTTGCGTTTCCATAGACTATAACATGAGACACAGATTCTTTCAGAGCAGAATTCAGGGGTAAATTCCAGTGCTGTGCTGAAATTACAGTTCACATGGGTTCTGCTGTAGACAATTGAATTTCACTGTGTCTTAATTTACTAGAGATGGTGATATAAAATATGATCTGGCTGAACACCTGGGGTGTCTAATCAGGGTGATGAAGATGGAGTGAGAGTCTAGACAACCTTGGTGTTAATGAAACCTGGACGTTTAATTCCCCCAAATAAGTTTTCTCTAATGCCTAACAGTGCCCTTTCTACTGTGAATGATGATATTTACATGTGGACACAAGCATTCTTCCCATCAGTTGCCCAGTTCATAGTTATGAAGTTCCCTCCTCCTAAGAGGCGAACTCAACTTTTCTCCCACCTTTTATACTTTTAGATTTGTTTTCTGCTCTCCTTTTTCTTTTTCTTCAACTATCGGAAAAATCTAGATGCTTAAACTATCATGATGACCTGCCACCTTATTTACAAAAAGGCAGGCCACTGTCTGCTACTCAGCACATCATGAGCCATTCAGTCCCCCATGCCTGCCATGAGCAGAGTTAGTTAGAGGAGTTGTAACCAATCCTTCGCCTACAAGTTCAGTAAAGCTCAAATATGTGGAGTTAGGAATCCTTGTAACAGGATTTCAACACGTTGAATGGTCTATTATTAAAGTGGAAACATATTCTATTAACTGATTTAGTCACATACTTATTTTCTTATCATTTAAATCTAGCTTTTAAAGAAGACCTGCTGTGTCTTACATTAGACACATTAGATGAGAAGGACATGATAAGATGAAAATACTTGCATTCATAAAAATACAGAGTATAAAAGAGAAAAAATAGATATAATAGGAAATAATCTGAAGGCTAAAGCAGCCTTGTGTCTGTTCTTCAGTTAATTCTCCCATTTTCTAAATTCTGTAGCCATGTTAGTCTTTGCATCTAACACGATGGGCATCTATAATGGAAATGGGGTGGAGACGGACAAAGCTTGGGGAAAAGATTGCTTATGGTTAATGATGAAAGAAGCCAAATTCAGGATGCTGTTTTAAAATCCAGTATAAGATTTTAAAATCTTAAAATCTCTTAAATCTATTAAACCATACTCCCTAATTTTAAGAATTCAATGTTCATTTATTTCAACGTATTCTAATTCACAGTCTCACACAAGATTCCTTTTGAGATCCTCATTTTCCAGTGAGGAGTGGCTACATTTGAGTGAAGCAATGACTTCTAGACATGAGATGACCTCCTGTTTGAAACTGAAATGCACAGTTGAAACTTTCTTCCTCCTTGAGTTGCAGAGAGCACATGGTTAACCCCTTCTAATAAGTCAGCTTTTTCTAATAAGCTACTTGTAGTAAATACTTTGGCGAAGTCAAAAGACATGAAGAAATGATCTCTCTTCTTTCCTTCTACACATCCCAGTGGGAAGCTGGCTACCCCTCCTTTGGACTAAGTTATCATTTTTTAACCACTCTTTTGGAGCTTATTAATGTCTCCCTGGTGTTATTACATAAAGAATAAAGTGTGAGCCTCTGGAGGGCAGAGTTTGTGATCACCGCGGATCCCAAATAACCCCCTGTCACCATTTCCCCTGAGGTCGCTTCTACACTGGGGCTTCTTCAATGTGGAAGAATTAGTTTCAGGATCCTCACAGATACTTTAATCCTCATCTCCATTGTCAACTGGACAGTAGCAGCCTATGAACAGCTCCGTTGTATTTAAGATATATATGTATATATATCTATATGTTTTTTTTTTCTGTAACATGGAAAAAACGCTGTTAGTTTTACTTGTCACAATACACAATTGTGCTCTGCAGATTTGTTCTCTGCTTTTTTGATAAAATACACTTGGCTCAGGCTACTGGCCTTTATTAATGGCATCTCTGCTTCAGCACTCCTGGTTCTGTCTATTATCCCAAACCCACACCAAGTGCAGCAAATCTCCACGAACTTGCCCACGACCTAAGAAGACAGGTGTATTGATACATCTCTTTAATCCTGCTGGAAGATCAGTCTTGTCTGCAGGCAGCTAGATAAGAGTGAGGACCGTGCCGCGCACGGATCTGACAAATGCGTGTCTGTTGTTTCACGAGTCTCAGAGCGTTGCACGCTCTCTGCCTGGCTGAACTGGGGTGCAGGGCTGAGGGGCACTGATAGGAGGGAGGCAGCTTGCATTAGACCCTCCCACACAGGCTGCTACAACAAGTGTTCGGACGGATGCACAGGCAGGAGACACCATCCCAGGACACTGGATGCGAGAAGAGTCGGTCCCAGCCCTGACTCTGCCCCCAGTGAGACCTGGGACCAGAACAGTCACGGTTTCCTCCTGCCTCAGTTTCCTCGGGGGTGGAGTGAGAGGGCTGTGACCAGACTATCTCCAAAGCCAGTGCAAGCTGGGGCACTTTGTTCCTTAGAAAGCTTAGAGATAAACACAGGTCGTCTTGAGTTCTATCAGATGCCCGAGAGTCATGTTACTGTAAAGGATGTGTGTCTAGGCAGAGTGTTAAAACGAGCTGTGTGCAGCCAGTTTCCTGTGATGGAGAAATTTGTGGATGATCATAAATGATCCCACGACTGTGAGGAAACAAAGGCAAACAGCACCCCAGGACTTCTATTTTTTCCAGATAATTTATCCATGCCAAGGCCCTCAGATTTATTCTTATATCATGCAGAAGAGTGGAGTGTGTCCCAAAGCAGCACAAGCTGAGGGAATAGACCGGTGAATGCATTTTTTGACAGTGTTTTTGTTATAGGCTTCCCTGGTGGCTAAGACGGTAAAGCGTCTGTCTGCAATGCTAGAGACCTGGGTTCGATCCCTGGGTCAGGAAGATCCCCTGGAGAAGGAAATGGCAACCTACTCCAGTATTCTTGCCTGGTAAATCCCATGGACAGAGGAGCCTGGTAGGCTACAGTGCATGGGGTCGCAGAGTCGAACAGGACTGAACGACTTTCACTTTCACTTTCACTTTGTTATAAGAGGTGAAAGGTTTTTATTTCATTTAAATTAAATGTGAGCAAGTTATCTATCTGTACATATTCATTCACGCATGCATCCATCTGTTCTTTCTGACATCCTACCCATTGTGATAAATGGTAAAAACAATTTTTATATACATTGCTATGTGTAAAATCACTAGCTAGCAGGAAGCTGCTATATAGCACAGGGAGCTTAGCTTGGTGCTCTGTGATGACCTAGAGTGGTGGGATGGGAGGGTGGGAAGGAGGGAGGCTCAATAGGGAGGGGATATATGTGTGTATATATATATATATATGGCTGATTCACAATGTTGCACAGCAGAAACTAACACATCATTGCATTCCAACAAAATATAATAAAAAAATTTTAATGGTAAATATATACCCTCATAGTCATATGCTTTTGGAATAGTTCTTAATTCCAGGATGCTATGGAAAAAAGAGTGTTCTTCAATTCCCGAGGCACCCTTGTGAACATGGCCCAAAATATAAGAATGACATGACATTGAGATACTATATCCCCCAAACCTACCCTCGTAAGGTTAGAGGCCCACAGTGAAAAGGAAAAAAAGTAAGCTAGAGGGGAAATTTTAGCAGACCTTCATACTAGACTCTCTGTTCTGACTAAAGGACTTCTAAAGAACAGAAAGATAAATTCATGGGGAAACTGTAAAGACAGAACACATAAATCATAATTTAAAGAGATCTTTTGAGCTTTTCCAAGTGGATGTTAGATGAGTGTCTTGCTCTATGTGCTGTGGATATGGACTAGTCACAAAACATTTATTTTCTTAGAGATGTTGAAATAATCCTTTTATTTTAAAGCCTTAGTACTCACAGTGAATTTTAAAGAGAATATTATTTTTGTTTTCTAGTTAAAGAGTTATAACATCTTACAATGATAAAAAAAAAATTTTTATTGGGAAACTTATTCATGATTTAGTTAAGGCTTTCTCATTTGCAAAATTCTCTGTCCTCATAAGATTCTCTGTCCACTGCCCTCATAACCTGCAAGCCTCCATGCTCAGTGGTGTCTAACTCTTTTTGACCCCATGGACTGTAGCCCACCAGGCTCCTCATGGAATTCTCCAGGCAGGAATACTGGGGTGGGTAGCGATTACTTTCTCCAAGGGATCTTCCCAACCCAGGGATGGAACCCAGGTCTCCTGCATTGCAAGCAGATTCTTTACTGTCTGAGCCGCCATGGAAGGCCTGGAAGTAAAATAGAATATTGAAACCAAAATGATTTAAACTAGCAGACACCTTGGAAATCTCAGGGCCTAAGATCCTAACTTCAGTTTCAACAGCTCACAAGAATGTATATATTTTCCTTCTCTGGGATGGTCACTGGCAGGCCTAGGTTACAGAAAAATACATCACCGGTGCTCACTTCCTACACTTTACAGCTGATACAGTTCAATATTGCAGAAGAAGAACTCAGTATTCTCAGTCTGATCATGAAATTGCACAGGATATTTTTCTTCACCAATCATCAGCCCCTAAGTGACAAAAACTAGATGGTTTGAGGTTATAAAACAGATATCAAAGAAAGCCTATCTTCCCATATCACTGGGAATGACTGTACCCTGTCTCATGACCACCGTGATAGTGATGAAATTGCAAGAAAGCAATCTTTAAATGCTTCTTCACCCCATCTCAAATGACAAAAAAATGGAAAAATCACAGCAATTGGTGATCTCAAACTATCATTCTCCAAGGAATTTTGGAAGCAGATGGTCCATGGAAGTTGACTGATGATACATGATTCTCAGAACATCAGACACTTTATGAAATCAGCATCTTCTGCACAAGATCATAAGGACAAGGTTTCTGGATGTCTCTGGAGACACTGATGGTCACATTTCCCTTTGTATGGTGTTAGCTGCTCAGTCGTGTCCAGCTCTTTGCCAGCCCATGGACTGCAGCCCGCCAGGCTCCTCTGTCCATGGGCTCCTCCAGGCAGGAACACTGGGGTGGGTTGCCATTTCCTCCTCCTTTTGTATACTTTTGGTCATATTTTTGGTCATCCTTCTTTTGGCAATATTTTTACCAGTTCATATTTTAAATTTCTGACTTTAATAACACTAAAAACTTGCCTAAGTCTAGTGTCGTATTATAGACAAACTCCACCCCACACTTTTTTTTTTTTTAATTTATTTATTTATTTTTAATTTTTACTTTACAATTCTGTATTGGTTTTGGCATAGATTGACATGAATCCACCACAGGTGTACATGCGTTCCCAATTCAGATTTCACAATCTATTGCTAACACAAAAAATTTAAGAATTGTCAGACATATTATACCTTGCCATTTCTTAGAAAAACTCAAAAATGGCCATAACTACAATTAATGCTTCGAAAATACATCTTTATCAAGGATATTCTAATCATTAATTAACCTTAACAAGTGGTAGACTGATAAAGATCCAAGACAGAGTGATTATGATTTTACTTATATAAAAACCACAATTCACATGATCATGTGATTTCATCTGATCCTCAACATACTTTCTCTTTAATGATTGTTCACGGTGTTTCTCCTGTAATAAGACCGCAAATCAAATCCTCAAAGAGACTCCAACTTCTGAAATCATATATATTGCTGTAAAATGACAGAAGATCAAAGCATTTAAGATTATAAAAATAGAGAATAAGAAATGCTATGTTACATCAAATTATCCAATAAAGACTCAAAGACATATATACAGAATGAGATATTCACTCACAACTATAAATCAGATCTCAGGGTCTAAATCAGACACACAAACTATAAATCAAACTATATGTGAAAATTCAACATTGAAGACAGTCACCACTTTGGGCTGAAACTTTGGATAAAGGATGATCAAAAAAGCAGATTTTGAAGAAGAGTTCCCTGACTTTCAGGAAAACGTGGGTGGTCCTGTGACCATAACAAGAAATGACAAAAACCAGCATTAATCATGTCTGATGGATTAAAAAAAAAGTAAGCTCCGTGACATCACCTTTAAAGCCAGTCAGTCAGTTACAGGTGAGCTTGCCAGGTGGCTCAGAGGTAAAGAATCCACCTGCCAGTGAAGGAAATGTGGGTTTGATCCCTGGATCAGGAAGACCCCCTGGAGGAGGGAACGGCTATCAATTCCCTTTCTTGCCTGGGAAATGCCATGGACAAAGGTGTCCAAAGGGCTACCGTCTATAGAAACGCAGAGTCTGACACGACGAAGGCGCTGAGCACAACAAACCGGCGACAAGCCACACTCCTGAAAGTGCGCCTATCGGCAGCATAAACGCATTAGCAACCACTGTTGGAAAGCAAGCCAGTCACCAGCATATACATGCTACGCTAGCATTTACGTGTGGATTACCCAGACAATAAAACAAATGCTTACACATTTCTACCTGTCAAAGCCCATCCGTCTCTTAATTACCCACTTCTCAGACACCCATATGAAATCAATTCCCTGACCTGCTTGGACAGATTGTTCCTACAAGCATAGCTTTCTTTGACTTTGGCATGTAAAAAAGTTCAACTTCTTTGGGTGGTGCCTCCTTCTTTGAAAATCTGAAAAAAAATCACATTGATAATAGTAGTTTTTAATGATGAAATAGTTGTTTTTTCAAATATATAGAAAATTAATACAAGGGATTATAAAATACATAAGGAATTTGATCTAGGTTATTGCTGAATGGCCTAGTGGTTCTCCCTACTTCTTCCCTAACAGAAGCAGAAGATATTAAGAAGAGGTGACAAGAATACACAGAAGAACTATATGAAAAAGGTCTTAATGACCCAGATAACCATGATGGTGTGATCAACTCACCTAGTGCCAGACATCCTGGAGTGTGAAGTCAAGTGGGCTTTAGGAAGCATCACTATGAAAAAAGCTAGTGGAGGTGATGGAATTCCAGTTGAGCTATTTCAAATCCTAAAATGTGAAAGCTGTGGAAGTGCTTCACTCAATATGCCAGAAAATTTGGAAAACTCAGCAAGGGCTACATGAGTGGAAAATGTCAGTTTTCATACCAATCCTCAAGAAAGCCAGTGCCAAAGGGTATGCAAACTACTGCACAACTGCACCCGTTTCACACGCTAGCAAAGTAATGCTCAAAATCCTCCAAGCCAGTCTTCAACCAAATGTGAACCGAGAAACTTCCAGATGTTCAAGCTGGTTTTAGAAAAGACAGAGAAACCAGA